>NC_058083.1:214590515-214959816 GCF_014858855.1 Bufo gargarizans
CCGGGGTCCCCACCTCTCGGGAGGGACACCGGACCATGGGGTCGTGTACGTCGGGGGGGAAACATCTCCATGAACCCCGCCGACCTACCTGGCCCTCTTGCTGGAAAAAAGCGGTCTTTGAGGGGTAATCCCTCACCATTACAAAGAGCAACATCGCACTGAAACTTAATAATGTGTCTGGAGCAGCGCATAAACGATAGGACGCTGTAGTTTATTTTTATATTTACTTTTATTTTTATTTTTTCTTGAGCACGTTTGCACTTTTAGAGGAATATCATCTTTGCTACACATCTGCAATATTTTTGGATTACCCCATACTGGGTGCATTTGATATATTCACTGATATATTCACTCATTGATTCATTTATTGATGGATTTTTGCTACTTACGGTATATTGATTATTTGCATTTTAATAATTTTTTTTATATATTTGGACACCATTTTGGACATATTATTGCCACAAAGATATTTGGACATATTGCTACCACAAAGATTGTTCACGATACTACCTCTATGATCTATTGGATTACATCTGTTTGAGACTGAAATAAATTTTGCTCTTATCCTAGATCCTGCATTTCAGACTGCATTCCAGACAGCTATTTTTACAGTGGATGCCTACAACGTATCACTGTGTTGCTATTGATTTATTTTATTTCTAAACATAACCTTTCCTTTTATTACATCATTTTTTAAGGAGATATTGGTCCGGACATTTTTTACAACTAAAATTTTTATTTATTTAATTTCTTTATTTTTATATTTATTCATTTATATTTTGCCCTAAAGCTCACCCCTCCAAGCTGTAAATGTACTCATTGGAGCAGGAAAAAGTTAAATGTACTTTCAATAAAAGATGGATTTACAGTGGTTGCTATGACCAAGTCCATTCTTTATTTGGTTGTCTTGATACATGAAGTCCACAGTTTCTTTTACCTACCTTTGAGATATATTCCAGATAATAATCCACAACATCTTGAGGTTCAGATGAAGGGTTCTGTTGATGTTGCTTTATTTCTTGCCTTATATATTGTTTCATAAAGTGCAGAGCTTTGTACACAGTCTGTTGAGGACCTGGGAGATGATGCAGGAGCCAGGGAAAAATATCATAAACCTGAATGGCAACAGAAAAATACAATTTTTTTGTTATTAAGCCTTAAAAATGCTTATTTTAATTTCAAATATTTCATTTGTTGTTCAAATATCCAAAGTCGCTGAACTTATTTTTAAAGTGGTTCTTTGGGCGTGTACCTTAAAAGTCTCTTTCCGCAAACCCTTGGAGAAAAGACACTTTGAGAACTACTTATCTTTCTGTTGCCAATTCTGAGAGCCTGGCTAGAATCTTGTACTGACATTGTGAACGAATGTGCTCCTCTTTCTTTATTTTAAGCTACATGTACATTATGCAGATGCACAAAAAAAGACAGGCACATCCAGTCACAATGTCAGAGGAACAGCCCACAGGCAGTTGGGCGATCACGTGATCCCCGCCGGAATCGCAGAATCAGCTCTGTTGGTGATATAAATAATATTACTTACCAAAATTGAATAATAGCACCCATCAGTGACCAAATTATACCATAATGCATTTCCTATATCATACTGTCATATTGTATGTAAAAGGGGTTGTTAAAGGGGTTGGCCACTATATAGGTACTTTCCACTATATAGTGGGAGGTAGGGTAAAAAAGAGTTTCCTAATATACTTTACTAAAAAAATCTGAATGGTAATGTTTTTATAATTGAGCCCCGCCCCCTCAGCCCCGCTCTGCGTGCAGCCAGTTCTGCCCCTGCCACTGGCGCGCTCCTTGCTTCGACTCTGTCTCTACTACTGACTTATTCCTGTCAGAGTTCGGAGCGGGAAGAAAAGTAAGAGCGTGTCAGGGATCACAGCGCATATGCAGTTAGAATAAAGCCATGGATGAGCTTTCTCTAAAGCTCCTCCATTTCGCGTGCAGCCATGGATGAACTGGCTGCATGCAGAGCGGGGCTGAGGGGGCAGGGCTCATTATAAAAACATTACCATTCAGATTTTTTTTATAAAGTATATTAGGAAACTCTTTTTTACACTACCTCCCACTATATAGTGAAAAACAATGTGGATAAATAGAACTGTAAAGAAAACAATACATGACAAAAATAAAGCATTTAAATCGCTAAAACAGGAGGGTAGTGAGGAAGCACTGAAAAACTATAAGTAAAAAAATAGAATATGTAAAAAACAAATAAAAGCAGCCAAACTAGAGACCGAGAGATTAATTGCCAAAGAGAGCAAAATTAACCCTAAAATGTTCTTCAATTATATAAATGGTAAAAAGTATAAATCTGAAGGTGTTGGCCCTCTACAGAGTAATGAGGGGGGAGTTGCAGAGAGTGATGAGGAGAAAGCAAAGCTATTAAATATTTTTTTCTCCACTGTATTCAGTGAGGAAAATAAACTGTCAGATGAAATGCAGAATGAAAAAGTAAATTCCCTATTAAAAGTGCCCTGTCTGACCCAGGAAGAAGTACAGCGGTGTCTTAAAAAGATTAAAATAGACAAATAGCCAGGACCAGATGGCATACACCACCGTATCCTAAGAGAATAAAGTGATATAATAGCCATACCCTTATATCTGATATTTAAGGACTCTATAATGACAGGAAGTGTTCCACAGGATTGGCGCATAGCAAATGTGGTGATAATATTCAAAAAGGGGCCAAAAACAGAGCCCGGAAACTATAGGCCGGTAAGTTTAACATCTTTTGTGGGTAAACTGTTTGAACGTTTTCTAAGAGATGCTATCTTGGAGTACCTCAATGAAAATAAGCAAATAACGCCATATCAGCATGGCTTCATGAGGGATCGGTCATGTCAAACTAATTTAATCAGATTCTATGAGGAGGTAAGTTTTAGACTTGACAGCAGCGAATCAATGGATGTCGTATATCTGGACTTCTCCAGAGAATTTGACACTGTACCGCATGAAAGGTTAGTAAATAAAATGAGAATGCTTGGACTGTGAGAAAATGTCTGTATGTGGGTAAGTAACTGGCTCAGTGATAGAAAACAAAGGGTGGTTATTAATGGTACACACTCAGATTGGGTCACTGTCACTAGTGTATTACCTCAGGGGTCAGTATTGGGCCCTATTCTCCTCAATATATTTATTAATGAGCTTGTAGAAGGCTTGCACAGTAAAATATACATTTTTGCCAATGAGATAATGGGTTGCATCAAAAGGGGCATAGATGCCTGTGATGAGAACATAGTCCTACCACTTTACAAATCACTAGTCAGACCACACATGGAGCACTGTGTACAGTTCTGGGCTCCTGTGAACAAGGCAGACATAGCAGAGCTGGAGAGGGTTCAGAGGAGGGCAACTAAAGTAATAACTGGAATAGGGGGACGACAGTTCCCTGAAAGATTATCAAAATTAGGGTTATTCACTTTAGAAAAAGACGACTGAGGAGAGATCTAATAACTATGTATAAATATATCAGGGGTCAGTACAGAGATCTCTCCCATCATCTATTTATCCCCAGGACTGTGACTGTCACAAGGGGACATCCTCTGCGTCTGGAGGAAGAAGGTTTGTACACAAACATAGAAGAGGATTCTTTATGGTAAGAGCAGTGAGACTATGGAACTCTCTGCCTGAGGAGGTGGTGATGGTGAGTTCAATAAAAGAGTTCAAGAGGGCCCTGGAAGTATTTCTGGAGTGTAATAATATTACAGGTTATAGCTACTAGAGAGGGGTCGTTGATTCAGGGAGTTATTCTGATCGCCTGATTGGAGTAGGGAAAATTGGCTTCTACCTCACAGTTGTTGTTTTTTTTGCCTTCCTCTCGATCAACTTGCAGGATAACAGGCTGAACTGGGTGGACAGATGTCTTTTTTCGGCCTTATAAACTATGTTACTAATTAACCCCTTAATAACCAATGACATATTGTGTACATCATGATGTGGTGTTAGTTACTACGTCATGAGATCAAAGTGTCACCTACTTGCGGTGACATCAGCATTTAAACAGGTGTTACGGACAGCTAAGCTGTCTGGGCACCTGTCAGCGGACCAATCATCGCAGTCCCTGCCATTAGATTGCTGTGATCAGTCAATCAGATTTGACTGACCAATCGCAGCATTGACCAGCGCAGCTCCGATCTCTTCGGTGAGTGTTGAGGAGATCGGGGCTGCTCCATTCAGGATGGCGAGTGGGACCCCCATGGCCCCCCCGCTCCTGCAATTATTAGGATGTCCGAGTGGTAGAAGCAGAGTGTCAGCTGTAACATACAGCTGACACTCTGCTATAACAGCCAACATCGGTTCTGACACTGATGTCGGACATTTTACCCCTTCCATGCTGAGGTCCATATGGACTGCTATATCGAAGTGGTTAATTGTGGCAGAGTCCCGCTTTTGTGGCAGAGGGAGCTAGCTCCCTCCCCATCGGGCCGCTGTGCTGCTGTGGCAGTGTCCCGATCATAACCATGGCAACCAGACACCTTACACAGGCATCGGCTTGCCATGGTATGTAAGCCTGACAGGTTCCTATATACAGTGTACTGCAGTGTATTGCATCATACCAATTGGATCTTCAAGAACCAAGTGGGTCTGGTTCCAAACTTTTTCCCGTATCTGTACATTTATAATTGGGTAAAAATGAAAATAATTAAATACATTACACATTTGGCATCGCCATGTCTGTAATGACCTGATCTATAAAAGGAAAACTATGATGGAATTGCAAATTTGCTCACCTCACTTCCCAGAAAATAGTATAAAAAGTTATCAAAAAAGTTACATGTACCCCATATTAGTACCCACAGATTCTACAAATGGCCACGCTGATGTCCTTCAGTGGCTTGATGAAAAATTTCAACGTTGCAGAGGATGGCATTTTCCCCCCACCACTCCGTGCTGACTGCCGCTGCCTCCGTGATCCCGTGCACCGCTAGTTCTTTCCGGGCAGGTAGGTTCCTGCGTAGCAGACTGTCTACCCTGGAACGTTTGGCTCCAAACCTCACACTGCTGCCATCCTGCTGACTCAAGGCCACATCTTGGCTGGGCAGTAGCTGCTGACTATCATCTAGAAGCTTGTCCTCGCTGTAACGCAGAGCCAACAGCATATAATACTTCCCAAGCAGAAGGAACAGAAAATGAAAGAGGCAGGTTCAGGACAGGGTGGGGGCAGAGAGCTTGTTCCCAGGCCATGCTAACTAAACATGGTGTCAGAAGAACCCACCAACTCCTGGCTGGGGGTGTCTGATGTCACTTGAGATAAAGTTGAAGACCGAGTCAACCATTAATGTACAGCTGGGTTGCTGGTCAAAACATGACCGCGGGATGACACTGGCAGCTGCAACTGCTGCTACCCCCCCCCCCCTTCTTCTGCTGCTACTGCCAGCTCCAGAAACATTTTAGTCAAAGCCCATTCCCTTAGAAGGCACCTGTCTGTCAGACATACTGTACAGTAACAGTAACTGTAAGCGTAAAAGAGCAGTAGTGTCCGAGTGCAATTTCACCCCTTAAACAGGATGAATAGATGTACAGTACAGACCTAAAAAAAAGTTTAGACACACCTTCTCATTCAAAGAGTTTTCTTTATTTTCATGACTATGAAAATTGTAGATTCACACTGAAGGCATCAAAACTATGAATTAACACATGTGGAATTATATACATAACAAAAAAGTGTGAAACAACTGAAAATTTGTGGTCCTGGCTACGGCGCGAAGCCTGGAGAGTGTGACTGAACCTAATCTAGCTACAGTGGCTGGTGGTGTGCCTGTTGCCACGTGACGAGGGTAGGCCAAATAAAGGGGGCATACCCTATGGGAGATGTAAAGAGAAGGGTCGGGAGGGAGGGGCGAGAGAGGACGTGCACCCGGAGAGCTGGGCGGCTTGAGTTTAAGAAGCCCCCTACGCCCCTCCCACAAAAGCAGGCTGGATTCAGCCTGCTGAATTTATGGTCCTGGCTACGGCGCGAAGCCTGGAGAGTGTGACTGAACCTAATCTAGCTACAGTGGCTGGTGGTGTGCCTGTTGCCACGTGACGAGGGTAGGCCAAATAAAGGGGGCAAAATACGAGTAGGAAAGGTGTAGGGAGCGACTCTTTATTGTGAAAGATGGTACTACAGAACTAAGTCAGAGAAAGCCGCGGCAATTTCGGCTTTCGGATGCGGGATGTATTGTGAGAAACAGGAGGACTTCCAGCGGCCCATCTTACGGATGATATGCCCCGGGACCCCATGTTTGGAGGCAGCGGAGGCAGCTCCGATCCTGAATGAATGGCCCGTGATGGCCTGGGGGTTGAACCCTAACCTGGACGCGAGGCTGCGAATGTGTTTGACAAACTGCGAGGACGTGAGTGGTCGTGACGGGAAAGGAAGGAGAGGGCTGGCGGGAGCCCGATTGCCCAGGGTGGTGAGTAACCTGTTGAGGACGGCCACGGGACACTAGGAGTTGGAAGTAGGGAAGTATTCTATGTGCACTGGGGGCCCGGTTTGAGAGGTTTTGGAGACTGGCAAGGTGAAAGTGAAATGCTCGTGACTACGGGTGAGTTGGTTTAGAGCAGGGCCTGAGTTGTGAGGAGAGGTGCCGGTGAATTCCCCGGGCCCGAGAAAGCCGTAAAAGCTTAGGTAGAGGGCGGCTTTGAGAATGCAGCTTCTGAAAGGGCCAAAAGGACTGCCGTCTAGGGAGGATGAGAGTTTCCTGAACAGGTCCCCTGAGACGGGTTGCCTGGAGGGTCCGGATTTGTGAGAGCTTTTTTGAATACCCCGCAGTGTGGCTTTGATGGCGTGGGAAGAAAAGATTGGGTTGCTGTCTGGATGACGGATCATGAGGTGATGCTGGACTCCTGACAGATACGATCTGATGGTGCTGAAAGAGAGGTGTAGGTCCTTGTGGCAGTATGCCAGGAAAGCCATGATTTAAGCAGTTTCGCTTACGTTGCCCCTGGGGTGAAGGTGATGAAATACCTCGAAGGCTTTCCAACCGGACTGGTAGTTCCTTGTGGAGTTTTCGGACAGGGACTTGCGGATGAGAGTTTGAGCCATGACTAGGTGCCTGTCTAGTCCAGGATCAGAGAGCCGAAGTCCGGGGGTGGAATCCCGATTCTCTCAGCTTGTGGCATGACCTGGAAGAAGAGAGTTAGGTTTAAGCGAGACAAGGCATCTGCTGCAACGTTCCTGATACCCTGGATGTGGGTGCAAGAAACATGGAAATTGTACTTGAGGGCAAGCCAGGTGAGCTTGCGTAGGAAGCGCATGACTTTGGGTGAGCTGGATCTGCCTTTGGAGATGATGTCGACGACCGTGTGGTTGTCGGTGATGAAACGCACGGGCATGTTGCTCCATACTTCGCCCCAGACTTGTGCGGCTGCCACGATGGGGTACAATTCAAGGAGAGGAGAGGACTGGATGGCTTGAGGGTCTGAGAGGATCTGGGAGGGCCAGGAATCAGCGAACCACTGGTGGCCGAATAAGGCGCCGAACCCGACGGATGCTGCCGCATCGGAGTACACGGTCAGGCAGGTGGGACTCCAGCGAGGGACGAACATGGAGATGCCATTCCATGCTGACAGAAAGACCCTCCACATGTCAAGGTCGGCCAGGGCTTCACGGTCCAGTTGGATCAGCGAGTCCTGGGTTGTGGCTGTGGGTAACAATTGGAGGAGTCTTGCTGTGAAGGATCGTCCCTGTGGCATGATGCGGGTTGCAAAGTTGAGAGAGCCCAAAAGTGACTGCAGGTCGCCCTTGGACATGGTTCTGGAACCGATGTGAGCAGAAATGGATGACTGGAGCCTGACTAGTTTGTCCTCTGGGAGTCTGGCTTCCATTCTGCAGGTATCTAGCGTGATACCCAAGAAGGTGAGGACCGTGTTAGGGCCATCAACCTTTGATGGCGCCACTGGGACCTGTAAGGCGGAAAAAATGCTGAGGAGGCTTTCCAATCTGTCGGGCACGTGGTTTGGGTTCTCGACCAGTAAGAAATCGTCCAGGTAGTGTATGACTCTGGGACAGCTGCCGTGGTTTACCAGGATCCAATGGAGGGCCTGGGCGAACTGATCAAAGAGCCAGGGGCTGCTCTTTGAAACTATGAATTAACACATGTGGAATTATATACATAACAAAAAAGTGTGAAACAACTGAAAATTTGTGGTCCTGGCTACGGCGCGAAGCCTGGAGAGTGTGACTGAACCTAATCTAGCTACAGTGGCTGGTGGTGTGCCTGTTGCCACGTGACGAGGGTAGGCCAAATAAAGGGGGCAAAATACGAGTAGGAAAGGTGTAGGGAGCGACTCTTTATTGTGAAAGATGGTACTACAGAACTAAGTCAGAGAAAGCCGCGGCAATTTCGGCTTTCGGATGCGGGATGTATTGTGAGAAACAGGAGGACTTCCAGCGGCCCATCTTACGGATGATATGCCCCGGGACCCCATGTTTGGAGGCAGCGGAGGCAGCTCCGATCCTGAATGAATGGCCCGTGATGGCCTGGGGGTTGAACCCTAACCTGGACGCGAGGCTGCGAATGTGTTTGACAAACTGCGAGGACGTGAGTGGTCGTGACGGGAAAGGAAGGAGAGGGCTGGCGGGAGCCCGATTGCCCAGGGTGGTGAGTAACCAGTTGAGGACGGCCACGGGACACTAGGAGTTGGAAGTAGGGAAGTATTCTATGTGCACTGGGGGCCCGGTTTGAGAGGTTTTGGAGACTGGCAAGGTGAAAGTGAAATGCTCGTGACTACGGGTGAGTTGGTTTAGAGCAGGGCCTGAGTTGTGAGGAGAGGTGCCGGTGAATTCCCTGGGCCCGAGAAAGCCGTAAAAGCTTAGGTAGAGGGCGGCTTTGAGAATGCAGCTTCTGAAAGGGCCAAAAGGACTGCCGTCTAGGGAGGATGAGAGTTTCCTGAACAGGTCCCCTGAGACGGGTTGCCTGGAGGGTCCGGATTTGTGAGAGCTTTTTTGAATACCCCGCAGTGTGGCTTTGATGGCGTGGGAAGAAAAGATTGGGTTGCTGTCTGGATGACGGATCATGAGGTGATGCTGGACTCCTGACAGATACGATCTGATGGTGCTGAAAGAGAGGTGTAGGTCCTTGTGGCAGTATGCCAGGAAAGCCATGATTTAAGCAGTTTCGCTTACGTTGCCCCTGGGGTGAAGGTGATGAAATACCTCGAAGGCTTTCCAACCGGACTGGTAGTTCCTTGTGGAGTTTTCGGACAGGGACTTGCGGATGAGAGTTTGAGCCATGACTAGGTGCCTGTCTAGTCCAGGATCAGAGAGCCGAAGTCCGGGGGTGGAATCCCGATTCTCTCAGCTTGTGGCATGACCTGGAAGAAGAGAGTTAGGTTTAAGCGAGACAAGGCATCTGCTGCAACGTTCCTGATACCCTGGATGTGGGTGCAAGAAACATGGAAATTGTACTTGAGGGCAAGCCAGGTGAGCTTGCGTAGGAAGCGCATGACTTTGGGTGAGCTGGATCTGCCTTTGGAGATGATGTCGACGACCGTGTGGTTGTCGGTGATGAAACGCACGGGCATGTTGCTCCATACTTCGCCCCAGACTTGTGCGGCTGCCACGATGGGGTACAATTCAAGGAGAGGAGAGGACTGGATGGCTTGAGGGTCTGAGAGGATCTGGGAGGGCCAGGAATCAGCGAACCACTGGTGGCCGAATAAGGCGCCGAACCCGACGGATGCTGCCGCATCGGAGTACACGGTCAGGCAGGTGGGACTCCAGCGAGGGACGAACATGGAGATGCCATTCCATGCTGACAGAAAGACCCTCCACATGTCAAGGTCGGCCAGGGCTTCACGGTCCAGTTGGATCAGCGAGTCCTGGGTTGTGGCTGTGGGTAACAATTGGAGGAGTCTTGCTGTGAAGGATCGTCCCTGTGGCATGATGCGGGTTGCAAAGTTGAGAGAGCCCAAAAGTGACTGCAGGTCGCCCTTGGACATGGTTCTGGAACCGATGTGAGCAGAAATGGATGACTGGAGCCTGACTAGTTTGTCCTCTGGGAGTCTGGCTTCCATTCTGCAGGTATCTAGCGTGATACCCAAGAAGGTGAGGACCGTGTTAGGGCCATCAACCTTTGATGGCGCCACTGGGACCTGTAAGGCGGAAAAAATGCTGAGGAGGCTTTCCAATCTGTCGGGCACGTGGTTTGGGTTCTCGACCAGTAAGAAATCGTCCAGGTAGTGTATGACTCTGGGACAGCTGCCGTGGTTTACCAGGATCCAATGGAGGGCCTGGGCGAACTGATCAAAGAGCCAGGGGCTGCTCTTTGAAACTATGAATTAACACATGTGGAATTATATACATAACAAAAAAGTGTGAAACAACTGAAAATTTGTGGTCCTGGCTACGGCGCGAAGCCTGGAGAGTGTGACTGAACCTAATCTAGCTACAGTGGCTGGTGGTGTGCCTGTTGCCACGTGACGAGGGTAGGCCAAATAAAGGGGGCAAAATACGAGTAGGAAAGGTGTAGGGAGCGACTCTTTATTGTGAAAGATGGTACTACAGAACTAAGTCAGAGAAAGCCGCGGCAATTTCGGCTTTCGGATGCGGGATGTATTGTGAGAAACAGGAGGACTTCCAGCGGCCCATCTTACGGATGATATGCCCCGGGACCCCATGTTTGGAGGCAGCGGAGGCAGCTCCGATCCTGAATGAATGGCCCGTGATGGCCTGGGGGTTGAACCCTAACCTGGACGCGAGGCTGCGAATGTGTTTGACAAACTGCGAGGACGTGAGTGGTCGTGACGGGAAAGGAAGGAGAGGGCTGGCGGGAGCCCGATTGCCCAGGGTGGTGAGTAACCTGTTGAGGACGGCCACGGGACACTAGGAGTTGGAAGTAGGGAAGTATTCTATGTGCACTGGGGGCCCGGTTTGAGAGGTTTTGGAGACTGGCAAGGTGAAAGTGAAATGCTCGTGACTACGGGTGAGTTGGTTTAGAGCAGGGCCTGAGTTGTGAGGAGAGGTGCCGGTGAATTCCCCGGGCCGGAGAAGGCCGTAAAAGCTTAGGTAGAGGGCGGCTTTGAGAATGCAGCTTCTGAAAGGGCCAAAAGGACTGCCGTCTAGGGAGGATGAGAGTTTCCTGAACAGGTCCCCTGAGACGGGTTGCCTGGAGGGTCCGGATTTCTGAGAGCTTTTTTGAATACCCCGCAGTGTGGCTTTGATGGCGTGGGAAGAAAAGATTGGGTTGCTGTCTGGATGACGGATCATGAGGTGATGCTGGACTCCTGACAGATACGATCTGATGGTGCTGAAAGAGAGGTGTAGGTCCTTGTGGCAGTATGCCAGGAAAGCCATGATTTAAGCAGTTTCGCTTACGTTGCCCCTGGGGTGAAGGTGATGAAATACCTCGAAGGCTTTCCAACCGGACTGGTAGTTCCTTGTGGAGTTTTCGGACAGGGACTTGCGGATGAGAGTTTGAGCCATGACTAGGTGCCTGTCTAGTCCAGGATCAGAGAGCCGAAGTCCGGGGGTGGAATCCCGATTCTCTCAGCTTGTGGCATGACCTGGAAGAAGAGAGTTAGGTTTAAGCGAGACAAGGCATCTGCTGCGACGTTCCTGATACCCTGGATGTGGGTGCAAGAAACATGGAAATTGTACTTGAGGGCAAGCCAGGTGAGCTTGCGTAGGAAGCGCATGACTTTGGGTGAGCTGGATCTGCCTTTGGAGATGATGTCGACGACCGTGTGGTTGTCGGTGATGAAACGCACGGGCATGTTGCTCCATACTTCGCCCCAGACTTGTGCGGCTGCCACGATGGGGTACAATTCAAGGAGAGGAGAGGACTGGATGGCTTGAGGGTCTGAGAGGATCTGGGAGGGCCAGGAATCAGCGAACCACTGGTGGCCGAATAAGGCGCCGAACCCGACGGATGCTGCCGCATCGGAGTACACGGTCAGGCAGGAGGGGACTCCAGCGAGGGACGAACATGGAGATGCCATTCCATGCTGACAGAAAGACCCTCCACATGTCAAGGTCGGCCAGGGCTTCACGGTCCAGTTGGATCAGCGAGTCCTGGGTTGTGGCTGTGGGTAACAATTGGAGGAGTCTTGCTGTGAAGGATCGTCCCTGTGGCATGATGCGGGTTGCAAAGTTGAGAGAGCCCAAAAGTGACTGCAGGTCGCCCTTGGACATGGTTCTGGAACCGATGTGAGCAGAAATGGATGACTGGAGCCTGACTAGTTTGTCCTCTGGGAGTCTGGCTTCCATTCTGCAGGTATCTAGCATGATACCCAAGAAGGTGAGGACCGTGTTAGGGCCATCAACCTTTGATGGCGCCACTGGGACCTGTAAGGCGGAAAAAATGCTGAGGAGGCTTTCCAATCTGTCGGGCACGTGGTTTGGGTTCTCGACCAGTAAGAAATCGTCCAGGTAGTGTATGACTCTGGGACAGCTGCCGTGGTTTACCAGGATCCAATGGAGGGCCTGGGCGAACTGATCAAAGAGCCAGGGGCTGCTCTTTGACCCCAACGTGAGGCAGGTGGCAAAGTAGTACTGTTCCTTCCATTTGATCCCGTGAAACCTCCAGAGGTGGGGTTGGATTGGCAGAAGCTTGAAAGTGTCCGAAATGTCCGCTTTTGAGAGCCAAGCACCTGCCCCTACCTGTAGGATGAGTTGGATGGCTTCGTCCAGGGAAGAGTAGTGCATGGAGTATTCTTCCGACGGTATCAATGAGTTGAGGCTCGGGGTGCTAGATGCATGAGGCGCTGACAAGTCATATATTAATCGTTTTTTATTGGTGTTTTTTTTATTTTATTTTTCTCACTGAAGGGTCGTCGGTCTGCGCGGGGACTGGCGTGGTGATGGACGACCCCTCTGTGAGCGGTGTGTGCTGGGGTGTGTGAGTGGGGGGCACCTGGTGGCAGCGCAGCGCTGGGATTGCGCTGCTGCCCCAGTGTGTTCATGAGGTGGTTGTTTGAGGGCCAGCCATCATCTCCCTGGAACGATGGGTATTTATGAAATTAATCTGAAATATAAAATATGTCATGACAGTACTGAGAAATGATTAGCCTCAGGGCTTTTATCTTGACAATTAAAATGTGTTGGTCCAGCAGCGGCGCAGTATGAACACGGATGACAGCTATTTCACTGCAGATTTGCTTGCATTTGGCCATGAATTCCCGTGACTTGGGACGGTCTGTGATGCCCGATGCATGTCAGGGACCCGGCGTGTGGTGGTCCGCGGCGGGCGGAAGCGGTTGTGGACGCCGAGCCCGGCCACCCCCCGCGGCAACCTCCGACCCGCCGTGGTGGAGCTGTGCATTCCACGCTGGGACGCACGGCAGGCGGAAGTTGTGGGAGGACCGGAAGCGGCCGCAGCGATGGACCCGGAGGGAGTCGGTCGGAGCGGTGCGGGGTCCTGCAGGGAGAGGTGGCAGGTAGGAGGGGGATCTGTGGAGCCCTGGGGACTGAGAGCGCCGGTCTGAGTGTGGGGGCAGGTGGATCGTGTCGGCGCCCCCCGCCGACTTCCGCCCAAGCGTCCGGCGGCCACGTGATGCGCTCCACGCTGGAGCGCTTGGAGGCAAGGCAACGGCGGGCGGAGGAGCGGACCGGCGGGGGGGGGGAGAGGTGGTGGCGCGGGGGGGAAGTGGAGGTGGCGCGGGGGGGAGTGGAGGTGGAAGCAGGAGGGGGATGAGAGACAGCTGGGGCAACTTACCAGGCGGCAGGTTCTGGCGCACAGAAACGCCACACGTGCGGGCAGCTCGGCCAGAAGTCAAGACTGATGGGTGCAACTCCTCCTACCAAGCGAAAGGCGAGAGAGGACGTGCACCCGGAGAGCTGGGCGGCTTGAGTTTAAGAAGCCCCCTACGCCCCTCCCACAAAAGCAGGCTGGATTCAGCCTGCTGAATATGTCATATTCTAGGTTCTTCAAAGTAGCCACCTTTTGCTTTGATTACTGCTTTGCACACTTTTGGCATTCTCTTGAGAAGCTTCAAATGGTCTTCCAACAGTCTTGAAGGAGTTCCCAGAGATGCTTAGCACTTGTTGGCCCTTTTGCCTTCACTCTGTGGTCCAGCTCACCCCAAACCATCTCGATTGGGTTCAGGTCCGGTGACTGTGGAGGCCAGGTCATCTGGCGCAGCACCCCATCACTCTCCTTCATGGTCAAATAGCCCTTACACAGCCTGGAGGTGTGTTTGGGGTCATTGTCCTGTTGAAAAATAAATGATGGTCCAACTAAACGCAAACAGGTTGGAATAGCATGCCGCTGCAAGATGCTGTGGTAGCCATGCTGGTTCTTTATGCCTTCAATTTTGAATAAATCCCCAACAGTGTCACCAGCAAAGCACCCCCACACCATCACACCTCCTCCTCCATGCTTCACGGTGGGAAACAGGCATGTAGAGTCCATCCGTTCACTTTTTCTGCGTCGCACAAAGATACGGTGGTTGGAACCAAAGATCTCAAATTTGGACTCATCAGACCAAAGCACAGATTTCCACTGGTCTAATGTCCATTCCTTGTGTTCTTTAGCCCAAACAAGTCTCTTCTGCTTGTTACCTGTCCTTATCAGTGGTTTCCTAGCAGATATTCTACCATGAAGGCCTGATTCACACAGTCTCCTCTTAACAGTTGTTCTACAGATGTGTCTGCTGCTAGAACTCTGTGTGGCATTGACCTGGTTTCTAATCTGAGCTGCTGTTAACCTGCGATTTCTGAGGCTGGTGACTCGGATGAACTTATCCTCCGCAGCAGAGGTGACTCTTGGTCTTCCTTTCCTGGGGCGGTCCGCATGTGAGCCAGTTTCTTTGTAGCGCTTGATGGTTTTTGTGACTGCACTTGGGGACACTTTCAAAGTTTTCCCATTTTTTCGGACTGACTGACCTTCCTTTCTTAAAGTAATGATGGCCATTTGTTTTTCTTTACTTAGCTGCTTTTTTCTTGCCATAATACAAATTCTAACAGTCTATTCAGTAGGACTATCAGCTGTGTATCCACCTGACTTCTCCTCAACGCAACTGATGGTCCCAACCCCATTTATAAGGCAAGAAATCCCACTTATTAAACCTGACAGGGCACACCTGTGAAGTGAAAACCATTTCAGGTGACTACCTCTTGAAGCTTATGAAGAGAATGCCAAGAGTGTGCAAAGCAGTAATCAAAGCAAAAGGTGGCTACTTTGAAGAACCTAGAATATGATATTTTCAGTTGTTTCACACTTTTTTGTTATGTATATAATTCCACATGTGTTAATTCATAGTTTTGATGCCTTCAGTGTGAATCTACAATTTTCATAGTCATGAAAATAAAGAAAACCCTTTGAATGAGAAGGTGTGTCCAAACTTTTGGTCTGTACTGTACTTATATATGAGAATGTAAGCCCCTAAATTGTGTAGTATCAGTCCGCAATTTCACCACAGAATCAAGGATGAATAAATGTACTTATATATCTAAAAAAAAATAACACCCCAAAACTTGTAGTATCAGGCCGCAATTTCACACCAATTCGACAAGAACACGAACACCCTAAAATCTGTAGTATCTAGCTGCACTTTCACCCCAATAACACAATGAAGGATTAACGGATTGAATAATATATAAAATAACGTTAACCCCCCAAATTCTGTAGTATCAGACCGCAGTTTCTCCCCAACAACAGAAACACGAATTACTGGAATTGTTGATGTACAGTATTAAAGAATGTAAGCAACCTAAAATCTATAGTATTAGAACACTTTTTAACCCCAATTAGGGTCCATTCACACGTCCGTGCTGTGTTGCGGACCCGCAAATTGCGGATCCGCAACACACCCGGCCAGCACCCGAATATAGAAATGCCTATTTTTGTCCGCAGCTGCGGACAAGAATAGGACATGTTCTATCTTTTGCGGAGCTGCGGACCGGAAGATTCGTTACTACAAAGCGCAAGGAAATTCGACTTCAGGACAAATTGAATTTTTCCTTAAATTTGGATTGAATTCAACTTCGTCGACTTCGATTCGGTGATCTCTAGTCACAAACTAGTAATTGGCTCCAAAGGTCCAAAATGTCATCCTAAAATAGGGAAAATTGATGATTTAAGAAAAAATTGCAGATAACTAAGGCAGATAAAACAAGTCCTTGTTCAGGGTCCTGTATAATACACACATGTTGTCACAAACTTACCTGTCTGGGCTTCAGCGGTGAGATCTCCAGCATCATCACGATTGTGCTGGGAGAGATGCGCTGCTAAGTCACGCCCCCTGGTGACATGACAGCATCCTTAGCAACAGGATACAGTGCTCTGTTTCTCCCCACAGCGGACATGTGCTGGAGAAGATTAGTGTTGGGCTGATTGTTCAGCAGCTCTATTTCTGTGTGCTAGTGTTCTGACTAATGGTGAGCCAATATAAGGTGATAAGTCCAATAGGTCGGCACTGCAGGTGAGTATTTAGTGGTGCTTGCGTCCTAGGATTTGCATCCCATGAAACAACAGCAAAAAAGGGCCGGCACTCACTATAAGTTATCTGCAAAAAGTTCTGTTTATTGTCACATAGTCCTGTGACGCTTTCCGACACTCGCAGGTGTCTTTATCAAACAGTGTCTGTTTGATAAAGACACCTGTGAGTGTCGAAACGCGTCACAGGACTATGTGACAATAAACAGAACTTTTTGCAGATAACTTATAGTGAGTGCCGGACCTTTTTAGCTGTTATAATGGTGAGCCAAGTCATGACCTATCAGGTTCTGATCCTGGGACTCTGTGCTGTGTTTAAATACCTTCCTGGCCATATACCAGTGCCAGTGATAGTCTTGTTTCGGCTCACTAGCTAGGTTCCTGGTTCTCGGATTCATTTGGATTTGTTCGTGCTTTTTACCTCAGCTTGTTTTTTGGAGAGCACCCGACAGTAATAGGGAGGGTGATGAGGGACTGATGGTTCCCCTTCTCTTTCCCAGGTGGTAGACAGGCCCATACCTGGTATGTTTTTCCGGTGGGATATATGGCAGATGGGGGAGATGGGATGGAATGGGTTAAGGGGAATGGTGGTGTGGCTATGGAGGAGGAAGGGGAGGTGGCAGTTGCAGGGGGATAAATACGCCCTCCCCTGCGCCTGCCTCTTCCTCTGTTCGGTGAAGGCAAGCTGGTAGGTCTGCTGGCTGCCTGTCCCCTAAGAGTATGGCTGCGAGAGATGCTCAATTGCGGGATGCGCTCTTGGCCAGGTTTAGTGAAGAAGGGGAGGGCTGGCTGCGCTTGTTTCTGAGCGGTCTGAGCGCTCCCGCTTCCTCTGTCCCTCATGCACCTGTAATGATTGATGCGGTGGCTGCACCGCTAGTGGCTGTTTCACCCCCCATTGCCTTATGCGATGCGCCGGCCGAGCGGCGTTCTGGACGTACTCACCGGCCTCCGGTGCGCTTGGGGCATTCGCCTCCCTCCTCTCGGGGCGTTGCGTCAGCTGCTTTGGTGATGCGCAGGCGCGCTGCCTCTGTTCGGCAGCCGGGATTAGACTTGCGCCGCCGGGAGGTGGCTCCGCCCCTTCCGCTTCCGCCTTCCATGCCGCTCCAAAGACAGTGTCCATCGGCAGTTCAGGCGGTTGGGGTGTGCAGCATGGGGTCTAATAATAGTGTCCAGGATGACGGGGACCGTCCAATGACCCCTCCGGATTCCCAGCAAGCCCCTCTATTAACTCCCCCTCCTATTGGGCCTTTACAAGGGGATGGAGGGCATTCTTTGATTGTGGGTTTGGGGACAAGTCAGCAGGTGTCCATGCTGCCAGCCCCTCCGGTTGGTAGTATTCCTGTGATGGTCACTCCTCAATTGCCCCTTGTCCCCCCAACACATCAGCCACTTGCGGTCCCCTCCACTCATGTTTGCTCACGCAGGCGCAGGGAGGTGTCATTGTCCCCCTCCTCATCGGTGGATGGCAGGAGCAGGGGTTGGCGGGACCGCCGTAGTCGTCGTCCACGACGCGGTTCCCGGTCCTCTAGGCATAGTAGGCGGTCCAGATCCTCTCGGTGGCGCTCCCCGTCGTCTTCAGATGGGTCATCGGGTGCCTCAGGGGAGTCTGTACGTACACCGCGTTCCCGACGAGATAGGCCGATCCTGGTTGATGTGTCCAGGGCCTCTAGCCTGGTGAATTTGGCGGTTCACAGAGATGTCGTGCCTGTACCTGCGATGGCCGCGCCAATACCTTCTCCTGCTGGTGAGTACCAATATGCTGGGGCATGGGGGGCTAGTGGGGCTACTGCCGGGTTGGAGGTGTTATTGAAGTCCTTACTGGACAGATTGCCATCCTCGTTGTCACCTGCAGCTTCTGTGGCTGCGGCACCGTCATCCGGGCCGGATTCTAGGGATGCCTTGTCCCCCTCTGAAAGACCCCCCCCCTGGTGTTTGCGGGTGTGTACAAGGATTCCTTTTTCTGCGGGGTTAGTCCCCTGGGTTCGCATTTAGAGGAGGCAGTGAGGGAAAAAATTTGGTCCAACCAATATGTGGACATTAGGTCCCTGATATCGGTGGATCAACACACGGTGGATAAAGAAAAACATTTTTTAGATAAGCCGTACGATAGGAGGATGAAAGTGTCCAGGACTATGAACAATTGGTTGCAAGCGTTCGCAGTCTTAGGTTGCGTTATGGGTCAGCATCATCCTGAGCGTTGTGCTGAATTGTCCATATATTTGGACACTATATATAGTGCTTATAAGGCTCACGGGGGCAGTGCGTGGTGGAGGTATGATGAGGAGTTTAGGAGACATTTGGCGCTTCAGCCGGTGCTGGGATGGGGGGTCAAGGCCACAGATGTATGGCTTCGACTGATGGTGTCGCAGCGACCCCCTTCCTTTCCAGGGGTGGCCGCTGGTTCTGGGGCCTCCACAGCCCAAGGATCAGTGGCTGTTAGATCGACCAGGTGCGTGCTGGTTGTTCAATGAAGGTTTTTGCAAGTGTGCCGGTTTGTGCAAATATAAGCATGAATGCTCAGCTTGCGGGGGCCCTCACGCAGCCGGTAGATGTACCAAGTCCCAGGTTAGGCCCGGAAGAAACCCTCCGGCTTTTGAACAAAAGGACGCCAGTCAGCGTAGTAGAGATGGCGCCGTGGCTAGACAGGTATCCCAATAGGGAGGCTGCGGTGACCCTTCATAATGGTTTTTCCGAGGGTTTCTTCATACCATTTATTCTTAATAGGTCCCCGGTTTACTCTGATAATCTTAAGTCGGTCAGAGAAAATCCGAAAGTTTTAGAGGATAAGTTGTGGAAGGAAGTGACTGCGGGTAGGATGGCGGGGCCTTTTATTGCACCACCTTTTTCTAATTTGAGGGTTTCACCGTGGGTCGTGGTTCCCAAAAAAGAACAGGGAAAATTTCGCCTCATACATCATTTGTCTCATCCCCGGGGTATGTCCGTGAATGATGCTATCCTTCATGAAGAAGCTTCTGTGACATATGTTTCGATTGATAGGGTGGTGGCGTTGGTGAGAACAGCGGGGCAGGGTGCCCGTATGGCGAAATCGGATATTGAATCCGCGTTCAGGCTTCTGCCCATCCACCCTGACTGTTTTCATTTGCTTGGCGGTTGCTTCAAGGGCCTTTTCTACTATGACATGTGTTTGCCTATGGGGTGCTCCATTTCGTGCCATTATTTCGAGATGTTCAGCTCTTTTTTGGAATGGGTTGTTCGGGTCGAGTCTGGGTTGTCGTCAGTGATTCACTACCTTGACGACTTCCTTTTTGTGGGTGCGCAAGAGGGTGACAGCTGTCGATTCCTGCTGGCCACATTCTTGGAGGTAATGGCACGCTTTGGAGTCCCTATTTCGGCACAAAAGACGGAGGGTCCTGTGACTTGTCTTTCCTTTTTAGGGATTGAGATTGATTCGGTCGCCATGGTGTTTCGTCTTCCGTCGGACAAATTAAGTAACCTGTCGGGCTTGATTGATGGTTTTTTGGTGGTGAAAAAGGTGACCTTACGTCAACTCCAGTCCCTCCTGGGTTTGCTTTGCTTTGCGTGTCGGGTCATGCCTATGGGTCGGGTTTTTTCGCGGCGCCTATCTTTGGCCACGAGGGGGAGCCGGTCCCCTCGGCATCGCATTCGGCTCACGAAGTCATTAAAGGCTGACTTGAGGGTGTGGAGTTCCTTTCTGGGTTCTTATAATGGACATACTTGTTTTATTACCGAAATGGTTTCGAACTCAGAGTTGGAATTGTGGTCTGATGCGGCTGGCTCTTGTGGTTTTGGGACGATACTGGGTAAGGAGTGGTGCGCGTCTTCCTGGCCGGAAGAGTGGCGGGCGTCGGGCCTTGTTAGGAATCTTACTCTGTTGGAACTGTTCCCTATAGTGGTGGCGGTGGAGATTTGGGGAGGTCGTTTAGCGAACCGGCATGTTTGTTTTTGGTCGGATAATTTAAATACTGTTCAATGTATTAATTGTTTGTCTTCTTCCTCCCTCCCGGTGTTGGCGTTGCTGCGACATTTGGTCCTTCGTTGTTTGGAGCGGAAGATCTACTTCAGGGCCCGGCATGTTCCTGGGGTCGACAATCGGATCACTGATGCTCTTTCTCACTTTAATTGGCAGGTGTTTCGGGAGTTGCATCCGGAGGCGGTATCGGATGGGCTGGAATGCCCTCAGTTCCTGTGGCAAGTAGTGGCCAACAGCTGATGTCACTCGTGAGTGCGTCAGTGTCACCAGCGACGTGGCAGGTGCATGGTAAGGCCTGGGCTGACTGGTTAGCGGTGTGTGGGGTAAGAAATGTCGCTGAAAGGGATGATATACGCTTGGAGGTGACTGTTGAGTGGCTGTTGAGAATGAGGTCTATGGGGGTCTCTGCCCCTGTTGCGCGGCGTCGTTTATCGGGGGTGGCTTTCTACTTCAAATTATGTGGTTGGACGGATGTGACGAAGGTTTTTGTAGTGAGACAGGCTATGAAAGGATGGCAAGGGGAATATGTGGTGAGGGATAATAGACGACCTGTTTCTTTCGCTTTGCAAGATGATTGAATGTTGTGGGACGGTTTGTTCATCTGACTTTGAGGGGGCTATGGTGGCGGCTAGTTTTTGCTTAGCCTTTTTTTTGCGGCCCTGAGGGTGGGTGAGCTGGTTGCTCCATCGAGTGTTAAGGCTGGGGGTTTGTTACAATCGGATGTTGTGCTGGCGAATAATGCTCTCAGAGTACATATAAAGAAGTCAAAAACTGATCAGTTGGGGACTGGGGCGTGGCTGCCGATATTGCCAGTTCCGGGATTAGCTTGCCCAGTTAGGTTGGTTGGGGAGTATATGGCCGTCAGGAAGGGGGGAGTGAATTTTCTTGCGCATGCGGATGGGTCCCCATTTACGAAATTTCAGTTTTCTTCAGTTTTGCGCAACTGCTTGAGGCAGGCGGGGGTTGTTCCTAGTGAGTTTGGTACTCATTCTTTTCGTATAGGGGCAGCTACTGAAGCGGCTAGGGCGGGCCTAGCTGAATCTGAAGTGATGCGTATTGGTAGGTGGCGTTCTGCTTCCTTTGCGTGGTATGTTCGTCCGGATCTATTGGTCTAATTGTTTATGTAAAAAAAAAAAAAAAAAAGGGGTTCGATGTTTACAGTACGTATTGGGGTTATGTTTTTTTTTTTGTCTTTTCGGTGCTGGTCGTCCGGTGGTGTGGTTGTTGGGCCACTCTTATATATTCTGGGCTGCACAGAGAGCAGAGCGGAGGCCTGGAGGTCGGAGCCTGGGATTCAGGGAAGTAGAGGTTTTTTGGAAAGGAATAAGGGGCCTTCGGTGGTCACAGCTGTTACCTGAGGTGGTTGATTTAGGTCTCCGGTCAGCTGGTCCGGTAATACTGGTGATTCATGCGGGCGGAAACGATTTATGTGCCCTTCGACTTACGGAATTAATGGCGCTCATGCGCTCTGATCTGGAGAGGTTCCCGGCCTTCTTTAGGGAATTGGTCATCGTGTGGTCGGAGGTGGTTCCCCGAGTGGTCTGGCATGGGGCTCGGGATGGTGAGGCACTTGAGAGGTGCCGGAAAACGTTGAATGCACGCATTTCACGCTTTGTGCGATCTCGAGGTGGTGTAACGGTTCGTCACCGTCAATTGGAGGGAGACAACAGTTGATGAGACCGGATGGAGTGCACTTGACGGAAATCGGTCTCGATATATTTTTGTCTGGCATTCAAGAGAGAGTTTTAAAGTTGAACGATGTCTGTGTCCTTTGTTGTAGGATAAGTTAATAATGGGGTGGGCCTGAAGGTATGTTTTATCCTAACCCCTTACTTCCCTGAATACCAACAGTCTGACCACTCTCTGTCTGGTACTTGATCTTGGCTTGTGTTTTCACTACTCTCTGTCTCTCGATTTTGTACTGTTTTGTCCGCCTGGTTCTGACCCATTTTCATACGACTATCCCTTTGAGTTGTTTTTGCCTCTTGGTGTTTGTCTGTTTCTGCACCTTAATAGCATAGGAACTGCCAACCAGTTGCGATCTTGCTATCTAGGGTTTAAACTGCAAGTAGGTAGGGAAAGGGGGCTGGGTTCCAGGTCAGAGCTCAATGTCCCTGTCAGTCCCTATCTCTAAGCATTACACATGTATCAGAAAAATAAAATGGAACTGGCCACACCTGACATCCAAAGGAGCAGCTCACCCTGGCACAGACATAGGCAGTACAGAACATGTAGTACTGCAGAGGAGCTACTAGACAACCAATAAAGGTGTTTTACCAGACAAATGTTGATTAATTAGTTCTGAGTATGTGTTTATTTAAGTTTCAACATACAGTGACACAGGAAAGACAATTGTAATATGAATATATTTTATCATCAGGCTATTGAATATTGAGGGATTACTGTATAATAATAAGAGGGCTAACTTTTGATAAAAGTGGCCATGAGATATAGGCCCCACGTCTCCAATCCCCTGACCAGCCAGATTTACCAGCATCTGTTTCAGGACATGAAGCAGTGGAATGACATTGTTCATCCCGTAGTCCTGGCGACTGACAAATAACGTGGCCTCCTCAAAGGGCCTGAGCAAATGGCAGCTGTCACGCATGAGCTGCCACTGACTGACATCGAAGTTACAGAGGGGAGTACTTCTGTCCGCTTGCATCATCAAGAAATCGTTTATGGCCTTTCTCTGTTTGTATAGTCGGTCCAACATATGGAGGGTGGAATTCCAATGGGTAGAAACGTTGCATATCAGCCTATGTTGGGGGAGGCTGTTCTGCCGCTGCAGCTCAAGAAGGGTGTTCTTTGCGGTGTACAAGTGGCTGAAGTGCATGCAAAGTTTCCTGGCCATTTTTAGGATGTATTGCAGATGGGTAGAAGACTTCAGTAACCGCTTCACAACAAGATTGAAAACGTGTGCTATGCAGGGAGTATGGCATAGCCCTCCTTGATGCAGCACCGACTCCATGTTCTTCCGGTTGTCGGTCACCATGGTTCTAATTTTGAGTTGTCGTGAAGAAAGCCAGGATTCGATTTCTTGATGGAGGACACGGAGCAGTTCCTCCCCTGTGTGACGCCGTTCGCCCAGGCAAACAAGGTTCAGAACAGTGTGACACCGCCGTGCCCTGCACATGTGGTATGCTGGAGGGCACTGTGAATTGTCCCTGCAGTGGAGACTGAGGACACAGTGGAGGATGAGGAGGCAGAAGCGGACATTGTCGCAGGACCAACGGTGTGAGAACGTGGAGGCGGAAGCACCATCACCTGGCCAAGTTGCTGGTTGACTGTGCAGGAACCACATTCACCCAGTGGGCTGTAAAGGACATGTATTGTCTCTGACCGTAGCTTCAGTACACACTTTGGAAGTCACTGACAGGCTCAACGACTGGCCCACCTTCTGTTTTACATACGTGTGCAGGGCTGGTACTGCCTTTTTGGCAAAGAAATGACAGCTTGCGACTCTTCACAAGCCATCAGTTCTCTGAAAGGTGCAGAGTCCACCGTTTGGAAAGGGAGGGACTGCAGCACCAGCAACTTGGCCAGGGGCACATTCAGCTTCTGCACCATTGGATGAGGGCACGTATACAGTTGTCTCTTGGCAATCGCTTTGTTGATTGATTGCTGCCGGAATGACTGATGAGTAGGAGGAGCAGAAGCATCAGGACCAGCAGATGATGGGAAGGACAGACAGCTCCCTTCGGCTGAGGTGGTGGAGCCTTGACTGCTTGAAATCGGGTGCATGCCACTGGGTGATGTGTAACGCCCCAAAGTGCCGTTACCACTTTTGCGCCTTGCTAATATCTCCTATGGTTAAACTAATGTCATCATATGTATTTATTGCAGGACCGTCACACTGTGCATATTTATTTTATTGAAACTGTTGATTTTCTCATGTAATGTGACTGGTTTATCAGCAGTTGGCAGCATAAATGGCAGAGCTACAGGTACCTAGAGTGGAACCTTCCTTTCCTCTCTAAACCCCCCTCTGTGGTGTGGTGGGCGTACTTCCCACTTGCTGAAGGGAGGGAGAAGTTTAGTTTTAGAAGTGAGTTCAGAGTACCCCCTGCTTGGGGAAGGAAGCAGAAGCCCGTCCCTGCTGGACGAGCCCTGTCTGGGCCAGCTTGAGCACCTTCAGCTCAGCTGGACAAGGAGGCAAAAGCAGGAAGCCTCAGAGACCAGGAGTAAAGTGTTCCCTGGACAAAGCTAGAGACAGACTAGACCACAGAAAACGAAGTACAGCATAAAGAAGAAACTGAGTTCCATAGCCTGCCTGTTAGCACAGCAGAGCCAGAGAGCAATAGATGTAATAGAGAGGAGTTTGCGGCAAATACTTTTTTTGTGCCAATAATACATGGCAAATAGGGCTTTAGAAGATATAATGTTTGTTAAGATTGTTCCTATTGCCCAGGCTGTAACCTTCCCTATTGAACCCTATTCTGCTTCAATACTGTGGAATGATTCCTCCCTGTCCTTTCCCTGAACTTCTATACAGCCAAATAAAAGTTTTACAGTCTTTTCTACCACTGTCCCTAGATCCTACTGACGTCTCTCCCTGCACTAAGTACACTAGAAAATGGCTGGATCCAAGATGGCTGAGGCTATTTATAGGGCTGTCTGGCTGCTGATTGCCTGCATGCGTGGCATTGTGGGTGATCCCTCATTCCCAGAGTTCCTTGCTCCATGTCCTAACATGTGCAGCAGTCATTTTAGGAAAAAATGCAATTTGTTACCACGAAGCGTGAGGAAATTTGGATTTGGTGCAAATCAAATTTTTCATGAAATTTGGATCGAATTCCACTTCGTCAACTTCGATTCGCTCATCTCTACTCACAATGTAAGTCAATGGAGATGGACACAAAAGAAAACGGATTCGTCCCCCATTGTCTTACAATGGATATAGAAACGGATCCGCATGGCTAGTTTAGAGATAATACAACCGGATCTGTTCATAATGGATGCAGACAGTTGTATTATCTTGACGGAAGCATTTTTGCTGATCCATGACAGATCCAGCAAAAACGCAGATGCAAAAGTAGCCTAAGCTTTTTAACATTCAAAAAAAAAAATATATGATTCCAGCAAAAAAGTAGACATATGGTGAATATAAATTATTAATTATTGTGTGAGGTATCACTGTAAATAGCAGAGAAATAAAATTTTTGAAAATTACTAATTTTGCCAAAAATTTGGTACATTTTGGATTTTTTTTAAAATAAATAAAGGTAAAATATATTGACCCATATTTACCACTAACTTCAAGTACAATGAGTCACTAAAACAAGCTGATCCAAAGTTTAGGACCACATTCCTTTAAAAGGCCAAATCTGTGCAAAGATGTGGATTCATTTTACTTTTCTGTCAAGTAGTCACACGTGATGGCAAAGGCAAAAAAACTCTCCCTTTTTGAACGTGGTCGGGTTGTTGAACTGCATAAGCAGGGTCTCTCACAGCGCGCCATCGCTGCTGAGGTGGGACGCAGTAAGGTTATGGAACAAAATAAGTCAAGTGGAAGACCCAAAGAAATTTCATCAGCACTGAGCCGGAGGATCCGATTGGCTGTCCGTCAAGACACTGGACGATCCTCGACCCAAATTAAGGCCCTTCATGGTGCTGACTGCAGCCCCATAACCATCAGACGGCATCTGAGACTGAAGGGATTCAAAAACAAAAAACGTCTTCAAAGACCTTGTCTCCTTGAACGCCACAGAACTGCTCGTTTGGACTTTGCAAGAGAGCACCAAACATAGGACATTCAAAAGGTGGAAGAAAGTTTTATTCTCGGATGAGAATTTTTTTTACCTTGATGGTCCTGATGGTTTCCAACATTATTGACATGACAAGTAGATCCCACCTGAGATGTTTTCTACGCACCACATTGGAGGGGGCACCATAATGGTCTGGGGTGCTTTTTCCTTCAGTGGAACAATGGAGCTTCAGGAAGTGCAGGGGCGTCAAACGGCCGCTGGCTATGTCCAGATGTTGCAAAGAGCATTCCTCATGACTGAGGGCCCGCGTTTGTGTGGTAACGACTGGGTTTTTCAACAGGACAACGCTACAGTACACAATGCCCGCAGGACAAGGGACTTCTTTCAGGAGAATAACATCACTCTTTTGGCCCCTCCTGCGTGTTCCCCTGATCTAAATCCAATTGAGAACCTTTGGGGATGGATGGCAAGGGAAGTTTACAAAAATGGACAACAGTTCCAGACAGTAGATGGCCTTCGTGCGGCCGTCTTCACCACTTGGAGAAATGTCCCCACTCACCTCATGGAAACGCTTGCATCAAGCATGCCGAAATGAATTTTGGAAGTGATAAACAAAAACGGCGGAGCTACTCATTACTGAGTTCATGTTTGGAAGTTGGATTTCTGGTTTGGGGGGGGTTTAGTATTTTTTTGGGAGGTGTGGTCCTAAACTTTTGATCAGCTGAAAAACAGTCTGTTTCAGTTTATTCGTTTTTTTCATTAAATTGAATGCTCAAAAAATGTTTTGTCTCACTCCCATTTCTTCTTGTTGCATGTTTAAGCTCTACTTGGAACCTTGTTAAGATCCAGCCATGCTAAATATGATTTTTTTGCCATTTTTCAAGTGGTCTTAAACTTTTGATCAGGAGTGTATTTGCAAAACGAGGGTCAGGTATGGGGGTATATTAGCCCTGCCTGAAAGTGGTTAAATGCTGACATACTATTTGTCATCACTTCCTTTTGGGGTAGGACATTCCACAGTCTGACCACTCTAAATGTAAAGAATCTCCTCTTGTATTGATGTCTGGATTGCCTTTCTTCTGCATGTACTGAACGTCCAATGGTCCTTTGCAAAGTCTTTGAAATTGATAAATCATGCCCCAGTTCTTTGTACCGACCACACTTGTATTTATACATGTAATGAGATACCTTCTAAGGCATCTTTTTTCCAAGTTGTACAAGCCAAATTTGTTTAGCCTCTTAATATAAGGGAGCCTTCCATCCCATTTAATATTCTAGATGCCCGCCTCGGAAGGCTTCTTTTTCTTTAGTGTGAATAATAAGTACCAAAAATATAAAAATGGAAAAACAAATAGCCTGTTTCATTTCAAATTTTCACCCCGCCAAGTAACCATTCTCTTGCCACAGTGGGCCTCCAATGCCAAAATCACAAATCAACGAAAGCACCAAGTAGTAGCCGAAAACCAGACCCAGACCCAGACCCCAGCCTCATCTCCTGCAGGCATCCTCCTTGCCAAATGAAAAAGAAAGCCCACCTGAACGCTTTCTAGTTCTCATATATCATTTATAGTATATGGATGTTGAAGCTGAATTCCATATTCAAGATGTGGCTTTATGAGGGGTTTATAAAGGGGTAATATTACGTTTTTTAAATGCAGGCTTTTATCTCTATTTTTATACACTGCTTTTGCAGCTGCTGCCTGACATTCAGTACTGTTGCTTATCTTTCTTTAAACTAGAATACCCTTCGTATTGTCCCCAGTTTTATTCCATCGAATGTGTATGTAGCCATACGATTACTGTGGCCAAGGTACATTACTTTACATATATCAATGTTAAAGTTTATCTACCATGTTTTTGCCCGTGCTGCCAGCTTATCTACATCTTTCTGTAATATTTGACAATCCATCTGGGTTTTAAGTATCCTACACAGTTTTATGTCATCAGCAAAAACTGACACTTTACTCTTAGGCTACTTTCACACTGGCGTTTTGGCTTCCCGTTTGTGAGATCCGTTTAGGACTCTCACAAGCGGTCCAAAATGGATCAGTTTTGCCCTAATGCATTCTGAATGAAAAAGGATCCGCTCAGAATGCATCAGTTTGCCTTCGTTCCGTCTCCATTCAACTTTGGAGGCGGACACCAAAACGCTGCGGTGTCTGTCTGACGAAACTAAGCCAAACGGATCCGTTCTGACACACAATATAAGTCAATGAGGATGGATCCGTTTTCTATGACACAATCTGGCACAATAGAAAACGGATCTGTCATCCATTGACTTTCAATCGTGTTCAAGACGTCTTCGCTATGTTAAAGATAATACAAAGGATCCGTTCTGAACGCGAGTATGAAAGTAGCCGTAATCCCCGCTACAAGATCATTGATGAAGAGATTAGAGAATTGAGAGAATTGAGCCTAGCACAGGTCCTTGTGGTACTCCACTGCTGACTTTAGCCCATTCCGAGTATGAACCATTTACAATGACTTTGTTTTCTGTCCTATAACCAGTTCTTTATCCACTGTGAATATTATCCCCTAGCCACTGCATGTGTAGCATTAGCACAAGGCTCTTGTGTAGCAGTGTACAAATGCTTTTGTAAAATCCAGATAAGGTATCTCACAAAAGTGAGTACATTCCTCACATTTTATCATATCTTTACATAGACTAGGCCATCTTTATGTGGAGCGAGAATTCTTTTTTTCAGATCCTCAGAGAGTTCTTTGCCATGAGGTGCCATGTTGAACTTCCAGTGACCAGTATGAGAGAGTGTGAGAGCGATAACACGGAATGTAACACCAGCTCCCCATTCACACCTCAGACCTTGTAACACTAACGAATCACATAACACTGGGGAGGGAAAATGGCTTATTGGGCACAATTTGGCCATTTTCACTTAGGGGTGTACTCACTTTTGTTGCCAGAAGTTTAGACATTAATGGCTTTGAGTTATTTTGAGGGCACACCAAATTTATACAAGCTGTACACTGACTACTTTACATTGTATTAAACTGTCATATCTTCAGTGTTGTCCCATGAAAAGATATGATAAAATATTTACAAAAATGTGATGGGTATACTCACTTTTGTGATATACTGTATATCACATATCACAGGGAGTGAGAGAAAAGAACGCAACCGGCACTGCTACATGCACCCATGCAGTCACTGGAGCACATAAAACACTTGGATCCCGAACCTTCACGGTGGTGCTCTGTCGGTGGTATAGTAGTTATGATGATAGCAGAAGAAAAAAGCACCGCGGCACTCCCCACTGGTCACAAAGTTGCTGTTTGCAGTTTTATTTTTCAGATACACATCGTGGACGCAGACATTCACCTGTGTCCTGTCTGCGTCCACGATGTGTATCTGAAAAATAAAACTGCAAACAGCAACTTTGTGACCAGTGGTGAGTGCCGCGGTGCTTTTTTCTTCTGCTATCTGTATATCACATATGCTGCATGACCGACATCCAGATTTGCACTTACCTCCTCACAGAAACCAAGCATGTAGGTTAGGAACAATTGGCTTCACATGAATCCATACCGGTTATCAGTGATTCATTTATTCACCGTTATATACTTTTGCAGCTCATCTCATATAATACCTTGTAATATATTTTATATACTACAGAAATCAGACTTATCTACACAGTACCTGTACCAGACCTTAACAAAAATTATGGCACAATTTCAATCTCTAGCAACACATGTCCTTTGGATGTAGCAGGGTTAACACACAAACCCTAAAATTTCTTAACGCATCGTGTTATCTTGAAACAAAGCCATTGAACAGCCATTGAAGACGTTTGCTTAACGCAATTAGTTTAGAGATAACTAGCAGTAGCAGTCAACTTCAGGAATCCAGTCCGCAGAGTAGAATTCATCCTGCTTGCTCATCCCCAAAGAAGCTGTTTATTCACAGCATGGCTCCCCCACCCTGCTCCTGAAATGAGAGACCAGCCAGCCCTGTTGGCATAAAACAGCTTAGCACTGACAGTGGCTCATCCACCGCACCATCTCCTGGAATCAGAGACATACAGTTCTTCCACCTCTTCTCTCAGTTACTCACCACTGATACAGTAGGTGGAGCAGCTGTCTAAAACTTAGTTTATTGCAGGTGGGAGATGCAGGGATCACAGATTGAACACAGGAGGCGGGAGTTGCATTACCCATTGCCCACCAGTGCTAAATTCATAGGAATAAGAAATGTAGGATATTTTAAAATATGTGCCACTTTCATTAAACATTGGAGATATTTTAGGCAGCATATGAATGAGAATCCACAACTAAATCCTGATCTGTTCTTAGGCTAAGGATTTTTTTTAACATTTAGTTGATTTTATTTTTTGTAGACTTTTATCCATTGTTGATATTTTCATAACAACTGTATCTCTTCAAAGCAGTCAATTACAAACAAAAAGCTTATAAAAGGGTAGACATTTGTTTTATGTGATGTAAATAAACACAGCACGCGGGATTACTTCACAGGAGCCATGTTGGTAACGTAACATAAAGACAGGAGCAACTGCCACAAACGGAAAACAGGAAACGGGAAGTGGTGCACCAACATAACATCCATAACATCTCTCCCCTTTTTTAGTGTTAATAAACGAACATTACAAGTTTTGAAGAGAGATTAACAATAACGCATTTGATACTCTATAGGTTAAGGCTAGTTTCACACTAGCGTTCGGCTGTCCGCTCGTGAGCTCCGTTTGAAGGGGCTCACGAGCGGACCCGAACGCTTCCGTCCAGCCCTGATGCAGTCCGAATGGATGCAGATCCGCTCAGACTGCATCAGTCTGGCGGCATTCAGCCTCCGCTCCGCTCAGCAGGCGGACACGCCTGGCCGTGCGGAGGCGTGCGGATCCGTCCAGACTTGTACAGTGTAAGTCAATGGGGACGGATCCGTTTGAAGATGCCACAATATGGCTCAATCTTCAAGCGGATCCGTCCCCTATTGACTTTCAATGTAAAAGTCTGCACGGATCCGCTCAGGCTAATTTCACACTTAGCTTTTTTTTGCCAATATAATGCAGACGGATCCGTTCTGAACGGAGCCTCCGTCTGCATTATTATGATCGGATCCGTTCAGAACGGATCCGATCGAACGCTAGTGTGAAAGTAGCCTAAGTCTCATAGGTGGTTTTGAACATCTGCCACTACGGGTGACGACTGGTCCTTGTAGATAGAGTCTATTAGCCCTCTCGGTAGTTACTGGGCTCCTATCACCTCCTGCGTGTGGCTGCTGGTAGATGTACTACCTTGCTCAGGACTGCCAGTACCATTGGTCTGTGGCCCCACTTCTGTACATTCCACACAGTCAATGGGCACACGTGTCCCTGTTATACCAAACCTGGTCATGTTTGGGAAGCCAGTGCCAAACCGCATCTCTGTACACAAGTCGTCTTAATGGCTCACACACTTCAGATAAATTTGGCAGAAATTTTGCTAGATATGTAACAAAGCCAATAAATCTGTGTACTGCTTTGGCATCTGCAGGTTTTGGCATGTCCACAATGGCTTTAATCTTGTCCGGGTCAGCTTTTAAGCCTTGTGAAGACAGTATATGCCCATGGAAATGGACTTCTTGCACCTTGAACTGCAATTTCTTCATGCTAAGCCTCAGCATCACCTGTCTGAAATGATCTAGTAGCGCTATTTACTTTTCGTCATGGTCCTGCTCAGCTTCTTCATCAGTGTTACCACAACCAACTATAAGAATGTCATCAGCTGTTGTCTCAATTCCATGAAGCCCACTCAATAGTTCATGTTGTTTATGCTGGTAGACCTCTGGTGCCACAGAAACCCCAAATGGAAGTTTAATCCATCTCTTTCTGCCCCAAGGAGTCCAGAAAGTGGTCATGTAACAGCTTTTTTCATCTAGTTTGCACTGTAAAAAAGCATCTCTTGCATCGATTAGTGTGAAAATACACGCTTTTGGAAGTTTGTGCAGAATGTCCTTGAGCGTAGGCATTAGGTCGTGTGATCGCTTCAGGGCCATATTCAGGAACTTGAGATTGATACAGATTCTGATCTTTTCAGGCTTTCTGATAACAACCATGTTGCTTATCCAATCCGTGGGTTCTGATACTCAGGTTAAATGTCCCTCATCTTCATACTTGTCCAGTTGTGCTTTGACCTGTGGCTTAATAGCTATTGGTACATTCCGTGGGGCACATTGAACTGGTTGAATAGCAGGTTCAAGTTCAAAGCGCACCTCCCCTGGAACAGATACTACCGGGCCCTTAAATACATCACTGTAGGCATGAAGAATTTGCTGTTTTATCAGTGGCCTCGTCAGAGATTTCGCTGGCTGATTATCAACATAGTGCAGCTCAGCAGGAATCGCGAACTGCAGCAGTCCCAGGCGCTCACATGTTGAACCAGATAATAGCGGTTTCTGATCAGCTTCCACAATCCATAACAACATTGTTTGATAAATTTGATGCATCTTTAAACATAACATTTTAGAGAGGTTACTCAGGTTAATCACCCCCTACTGGAGTGATTTTATAAAAAAATAAATGGCAGTTGATAAATCTGGCTTGCACCTAATCAGCATAGCTTACCATACCCAATCTCCCACCTATTTCTCAAAATTCACAAGAGTGGCATAAAATTACAAAAACACAAAAAACAAATACTGCTTTAAGTCAATTCACACTGAAGAGCCGAGATTGGTCAGTTTGCAATAGTTAGTCGATCATTAACAAACGGTTCTTTGTTGTTGGGTAGTTCTCTATTCCTGGAAGTGTTTTTTTTTTAATCATATGCCCTTTTTAACATGATTGCGGTGCTTCACTATTTCCTTTATATAGGGATTTTGGATTGACAATTCCAGAAAAGAAGTTTGCACATCACATGCAGCAATAAAGGAATGATGAATAGCGATATCATCTCAAGATTTTAAAGATCACCCCAGAAAACCTCTATTGGCAAGACATTTTAACTAGTATAACTGTGACTGTTTTTGCAGAATTTTTGAGATGTGTGCCAGAATGTTATCAACCAGAATTATGGCACAAATTGAATAATAAATCCCCCACCCCCATATTCTTAATAGACTGCTCTTGAATGACACAGCTAACATAACGTACACCTTACTTACCTGACCCCAGGGAGTTCCAAAGAAATTAGTAACCACACTGCTAGCATCAACAATGGAACAAAAGATTTCATCTTTCAATGAGAAGGTATGGCCGAAGAGTACAGCATACGTCACATTACTGACAGCATTAATTATGCATTGTTTAGGGTCGATTGCACGTCCTGTAAGATTAATTTAAAAATACATGAAATGGTAAAGAGTAAATGACATACCTGTACTGTAAATTACAGCATAAGATAACAAAAAAAGCAAAGGAAAAAAAAATGGGCAGTTTTAAGCATAGATTGTGTCTTTAATTTTATATTGTTGAACTAATTCCAATATAAGGTCCATCAACATAAACGATGAAGCTTCAAAGAGCACCATTGATTAACCAAGGATCAACTGTATAACGTCTTGTATAAAAACACAGCACTCTGTATACTTTTAAGTGGGTGGTGGTATACCCACCTTACAGTTTATCATGAATATAGTCTAAGGCTTTACTGTTTGATATGTTGCGTAAGTTCTCTGGTGCTCTGTTTTCAGAACAGACTGTCTGGGCTGGATTAACAAACTGCATAATTTGTTGTGTCTGGTTGTGAATAGCATGGTGGTTCTTCCTTAGGCACTGGTGGAGCTGTTGTGCAGAGCCGATTAAAGGGTTTTTCTCGAGACAGAAAATTGTTATTGTTGCTAAGCAGTAGGAGATTAGGAATTAATTCCACATAAGATCTTTTACCAAGACCCAGTGGGTGAAAAATTACAAAGAGGCCAGCTAGCAGCGCAGAACTAGTTGTCCCTACAGAGGGTTATCCAAGACTAAACTTTTTTAACAGACCTCTTGAGAGTGGCTGGACCCATGGTGTGGAACCTGAATCCTATCCCACCTGCTATAGCTGTCTTAAAGTAATGGCTGGACTGAGGAAGGGGGCAGAGCCCTTGAGGGAAGGACCACATGACGGGGGGTTTGGTTTAGGGAGCCCCTGAAAGTATAGGATTGGTGGGTTGGTGGGTGGGGAAAAATTGGATTGGTTAGGGCACACTGGGATAGTGGGATTGGGTAGTTTAAGTAAGGGAGAGGAGTGAATGGGGTTAAATACAGGAGGAAGGGGGAAGACAGTAGCCATTTTGGTGAGAGAGAGAAGCTGACATTACCTCAGTTTGATGAAGCAACTTGAAGCAGCGATCAGAGAGTTGCGGGCACCAGCGGAAGTGCGGAGCTCAACTTTGGTCCAGGATCATGTTCAGATGCTGTTGCGGGGACGGCTAAGGCTCCTGTTCTGCCTCAGCCACTAGCTATTCGGCCGCGATGAGCGAGGCCGCTAAAGCCCTTCATCTCCCCCCCCCGGCTCAGCGCCGCATCCGGAGACCTCCCCAGGACCCTTCACGCCGGGTGCCAACAGGGCCAGCTCACTCCACCAGGCCTCGTCGTGGAAGGAATCCAATTGGTAGGCGGAGCCCTAGGGGTGGCCAGGCCTGGCCATCACCTTCTACAAGCGGAAGCGGCGAGGGATCGGGACCAGGAGCGGTGCGGGTCTCCTTAACTCCAGGCAGCGAGGCTGCCTCCCTGGCGTGGGAGGATCACTTCCAGGTACGGAGCTGCTGCCAGTCCGGAGGTCACAGGTAGCAGGCTCCCGGAGCAGAATAAAGAGGGAAGCTCGACCCCTTGTGAAGCCCCGCCCCCAAGGCAGTTAACCATTGCGTCCCTGGTCTGAGTATGGCCAGAGGACAGAGGGAAAGAAGATGTTGCAACAGTAGTGATCCTGCCACTGAGGAGGGCGACTGTGTCTCCAGTCCAGGCTCTGCCAGGGGCAGAGTGAAGTCAGAAGTTCCGTCCATCGGGTTGCGGTCATGGAGGATTTGGATCACGGTGTCCCTGTATCCAGCAATTCCAGGGGATTGTGTGAGGATCCCGCATCTACTAGATCCATCGGTGCATCCCAGAGGAGAGATAGTCTGGATTCAGGAGTCGCGGCTGGTGGGAACACAGCACCCAGGCAGCCAGGTGAGATTTCTTGGGGACCGTTAGCTCAATTGGTACAGGGTGTAGGTACCTGGGGGGCCCCAGTTGGATTGAAGTAGAGGTTTGGGTCAGCTTTTGGGGGGCTTGGTGGGGTTGGTGGCCAGCTGGGGATTGGGGGGGTCCCCACTGCAGGCGTGGGGTTTGGCGGGAGCGCCGGAAGCATCAAGGTCAGGAGGGGAGCACAGGCAGGGGTTACCGGGCACGGGGGTGTTGGTGCAGGGGACGAAGCGGAAGAGGATAGTGCGCGGTTAGATGATAAGGCCAAAGGAGAGGTGTATGTTTGTTTTGAGGGGCCTTTGGGGGCTCATTTATAATCCGAGGTTAAGGAGCGGATATGGAGGGGGGAGTATGTGGAGATTTTTTTTCTCTGCTTCCCCTTGAAAGATTTAACGTGGATAGGACATGTAAGGAGGATGAGAAGAAAGAGGAGGAAGAGAAACGCAGGTTTCGGTTAATACCGCTGACGTTTGCCAACTGGTTGCAGGCATTCGCGATATTAGCAAGCGTTATTGGGGAAAAGGCGCCAGAGAATTGTTTGGCCCTGTTTTGTTATCTGGACGTTATCGGCGAGGCATATCGGACATACGAAGGAGTTGCTTGGCTGCGGTATGACGAGCAATTCTGGCAGAGGAAGGCGGTGCGTCCGGAAATACGGTGGGACCACAAGGACATCGCCTTGTGGCTGAAAGTGACGGCACCTGTTCAGTCGGGGCAGCCCTTTCAAGGGGAGGTGGGTAGTGGGGGTGCAACAACCCTGGCGACAGCATCCGCAAAAGGCTTGTTTTTTGTATTTAATGAAGGAGTTTGTCGATTCAGGTTTAAATGTAAGTTTAAGCGCGAGTGCTCCAGATGCGGGGGAAATCATGGAGCGGTGAGATGCTTTAAGGGTGGTAGACAAAAAGGGGGCGTTTCTAATAGCAAAGGGGGAGACGCTAGTGCGGCTGGGAAGGATGGAGTCGTATCTCACTAGATACCCCAATAGAGAAGCGGAGGCTTTGATTCGTAAGGGTTTTCTTGTTGGTTTTAGGATTCCGTTCGTGCCGGGGGGGGTGGTGTTGCTAAGAAGAAACTTGCGGTCGGCAAGGAAGCATCTGAATGTGGTGGCAAAGTAGCTAAACAAGGAGGTGTCACTGGGGCGGATGGCGGGCCCATTTTGGGAGCTGCCTTTCTCTGATTTACGGGTGTCTCCGCTGGGGGTAGTCACCAAGAAAGAGGCAAACAAGTTTCGCCTTATTCACTACCTGTCATTTCCTAAGGGATCGTCAGTCAATGATGGTAAAGACCCAACACTGTGTTCGGTGGTGTATACTTCCTTTGATGCGGCGGTTACCTGGGTGAAGCATTATGGGAGGGGTGCATTGCTAGCAAAAAAACGGATATTGAAGCAGCGTTTAGGTTACTGCCAGTGCATCCGGATTGTCACCATTTGTTGGGGTGTTTTTGGGATGTTTTTTTTGTTGTTGATCGTTGCTTGCCTATGGGGTGTTCCCTTTTGTGTGCCTATTTCGAAACGTTCAGTTCCTTTTTGGAATGGGCAGTGGTGGACTCGTCAGGTTGTAAATATCAGATTCATTATCTGGATGATTTTTTGTGTATAGGCCCCCCCCCCCCCCGGGGGTCGCGGGTGTGTGCAGTGTTGTTAGAAACGTTGCTGTCACGGAAAGGTGTACAGGCAACAAGACAATGCAAAATGAATGTATGACTCACTGGATCCAAAGCTAAGGAACAAAAGGGAGACCCCTGTATAAGACCTGGCACTCTCCCTGACTGCTCAGCCTATGCGAACACCCCAATGGTGGATGATCGCATATCCTCGTACCTCGACTATCTAACACCTGAACACCCTACAATAGTGAGGGGACACGACCACCGGCTCCCTACACTAGACACGGAGGGAGTCAGGGTCACCTGGGATCCAGCAAACAGAACTTATCTTGTAGAAGACTGGGAAATAGGATCAGCATGCACACACACTCCAGGAAGTTGTATAAACCGCACACTAATGCATTATGGGGAGGAATTTAAAGGGATGCAATCAGTCCAACTACAAGACAGCTGAGAGAGGCTAACGAGATGAGGAACTGAAAACCAAAACAAAGAAAGCTCAAGGAGGAGGTTCTGAAAGGCATCTGTCAGAGCTTCTCAGATGTCTGGTTGTGACAGTTGCATTCGCTTTTTGAGCTGTTTGGGGTTCCGCTGGCAAAAGAAAAGACTGTGGGTCCAGTAACGGAATTGAGTTTTTTAGGGATAGTGATTGATTCTGTGAGAATGGAGTGTAGATTGTCGGAGGAAAAATTGGTAGATTTGAAAAGGGAGCTGGCGAGGGCTTTATGGGCGAAGAAGCTGCAGTTATGAGATTCAGTCGTTACTTGGGAAACTTAATTTTGTGTGCAGGATTATGCCCATGGGGAGAGTGCTCAGCAGGCGTTTGGCTGGGGCAACTGCGGGTGTGGTATATAGTAGAAAAGATTGTAGCCAGCTCACCTTCCGATCCTGTGTGACGGTGCACGGGGCGGACTCAAGCCAGTCCGAAGGTAGATACACAACGTAGACTAAGAACAACACTGTTCGAAATGCGTAGATCGTGGGGATAAGTGGGTTCCAGTGTCACTGTTGCTGATGTACCTGTATTGTGGTGACAGAATTAAAGACCGGGATTTTTCACTACGTCCTTCTGGTGCGGGTGTGGTAGTCTTGCACCATTATATTCGGTTGGGGAAGGAATTGCAAGCGGACTTACTGGTGTGGAGCTCTTTCTTACAGAAGTATAACGGACGCTCGCTATTCATGGGGGAGGTTATAGACTCATTTGATTTTGAACTGCTTACTGATGCAGTGGGAGGTGCTGGTTTTGGGGCATTTTGTGGGGGTCAATGTTGCGCTGGATGTTGGCCGTTTGCGTGGATTGAGCGAGGCTGGGTGAAGAATTTGGCTCTGTTGGAGCTCTTTCCAATAGTGTTAGTGTTTTTTCTGTGGGGTGACAGTTTTCGGGATCAGAAAATACGATTCCACTGCGATAACTTGGGGGTAGTTCAGGCGACAGCGGCGTAGATATAGGGGCTGCACAGGTAGCAGTCGCTACCGGGCCCAGGAGCCTAAGGGGCCCCAAAGACCCTTGTACAACATGAGAAGACACCTGTTTTATAAAAGGTGCATGCTGGTCAAGTTACACTTCTGGCTGGAGGAAAGGTGTTAGGTCAATAATTTGGCATGGTGGGGGGTGCAGCTTAAATTTTTGCCTCAGGCAGCAGGAAGGCAATGTACTTCCCTGCCCCTGGCCACAAAGCAGGACTCCTGCAGTTAAACTCCTGCACCAGGGCCCATGAGCCTTTAGCTATGGCCCTGTCAGGCGATAAACGGTTTGTCGGCTTCGTCGCCGCTATTGGTACGGCTCCTTCAACGGTTGGTGTTGGAGTGTTTGTCGCTCAATGCCTGGGTGGTGGCGGTGCATGTGGAACTGTGTTGCTGACGCTCTCTCATTCACAGTGGGATCGTTTCAGGAGGCTGGCCCCGGAGGCAGAAGTGGTGGGATTGCAGTGTCCGGCATGCCTGTGGGACCTGTTGGAGGAACTGTAATGGGGCTCATTCAAGCATCGTTGGTGCCCGGTACGTGGGCTATGTATTTGAAAGCGTGGCATTGCTGGGAAGCTAGGTGTGGTGATATGGGCGGGGGGATGGCGGAGTTAGAATTTTCTTTGTTGACGTTCTTGGGCCATTGTAGGGAGGAGGGCTGGTCGGTGAGTAAGATGAATGGTTATATGGCGGGGTTGGCGTTTGGTTTTAAGTTAAGATCGATTTCACCAAGTCGTTCATGGTAGCCCAGGCATTAAAGGGTTGGTGTAGGTTGCGGACTTGGGAAGATAAAAGGAGGCCGGTGTCGTTTGCTTTACTTTTACAGTTAGAGGATCAGTTAAGGGGAGTGTGTAGTTCGGCGGGGGAGGTCCGGTTATTTAAATTGGCCTTTTCCTTGGCGTTTTTTGGGGCAGTTTGTTTGGGTGAGCTGGTGTGTCCGTCAACAAGGAGGATGGGGGGGGTTGATGAGAGATGATGTAGATTTGTTTCTGGACAGGGTGGAGTTTGTTATACGTCGTTCGAAGACTGATGTAGAAGGCACGGGGCACAGAGTGGTTTTGTTTGGAATTGCGGAATGTGATATGTGTCCGGTCCATTGTCTTCAAGAGTACGGGGCGAGGGTTGGGGTGGGGATATCTCAGTTGTTGAAACACGCAGATGTCCCATTTCCAGTTAACGGCGGTATTCTCGAATTGTTTGAACAGGTTGGGATTGGATCGTGAGGGGTATTCGAGCCACTCTTTCAGGATTGGGGCGGCGACCGAAGCGGCACGGTTGGGTTTGGGGGAGGAGGTCATTAAGAGGATAGGGCATTGGGATTCGACGCGTGTTAGATCCTATGTGCGCTTGAATCGCTTATAAATGGTCTATGTGACTGACGGCGGGGGCTGGTGGGTACGTTCTATTTATTACATGCAATGTTGTTCTTGCTTTTATCGTTTCAGGTGCAGCACCCGCCGTGGTGTGGATATTAGGAGATTCATATGTCTTTTGGGGGGCCGAACGGACAGCAGTTTGGCAGGACGATCAGCAGCTGGGTTTCGACCGGGATCAGTTTTGGTAAGATGGATAGGGCATAGGGGCATGGTTTGGAAGGGGGTGCTGCCGGAGGTGCACCGTTTTGTAAAGATGGATAGGGCACCTGAAGTGTTGGTGGTCCATGCGGGCGGAAACAATTTGGCGGCACGGCCTATCAGGGAGCTAGTGAGAGTTATTAAATTAGATATGTTACACATAATTCCTCTGGGTAGCCATCTTGTATGCTTCTGGCATATGTAAAAAACTGTGAACTCTCATCTTCCTGAAGCCGGGGTCACCACCAGCCAGTATGATATAGATGGACACTTTAATTACCACTACTCTGTGAGGCCGGCTATAAAAGGTCATAAAGGCTATACCAGGCCCAGCTCATCCTGTCCTATAAGATAAAGATCAGCTCGCTGTCAAGCCTGGCTGGAGCGTGACGTCATTAATTTCCAGGTCTGGTTTGAGGAGAGCTAATAGCCCTTAATTAGCTCTGGGCATAAAACCAGTCCACTTTCATATTTAATTTATGAATCAACTTATGCCCTTTCTGACACCAGATCCAGGCTCTACAGAGTATTATGGTTAATTGGGTATCAAATATGACCAGAGGATGTGATTCTGTAGCTGACCTATGGGTGGTAGAAGAACTACAGGTCCCAGCATTACCGTGTGTGGTCTCATTCTGTATGTAAATAAATAAGGATCGCAAATATGTATTCTGTATAAAAATATGCAGATGTATCAGGGAGATACAGGCTTAAGTATAATCCTCATTGTAGGAACTGAACTTTGATGGGGTCATAAAACACTTGGAGGCCAATCCCTAGGCTTTACAGTCACTCTGCTGCCATTGGCTGACAGGAGTAAGTCTCCTGCCCATGGGAGAGTTCATAAAAATCCGTTCACAAGGACAGAGGAGAGAGACCCATGGAACATCACCAGATACTTAATTGGACATTGACGGCATATCCCTGTATCAGAAGAACTTTGAGGGTCTCCCCTGATACATACTGAACGGGGTTTGCAAGGATTCAAAAAGGACATATGAACGACCATCTGAAACCCTCCAGAGAAACTAAGTATTCTTTCATCTTTTTTCGTATTCATTTGAACTGTCGTGATTATTTATATTGTTATTGATATTCTGTAGATTTATAGTCATTTTCATTAGACTTGTATGCACTGCTTTTTACCTCTTATTAAAGATTATAAAATCTAAATGGCCAAGTCTTCCATATTCTAAGCTGCTGAACAACGTACCTTGCCTTTGAAGAGATGTTACCAGGTAGTTAGTTAAATTGCATTTAGGAATTGTAGCTGGGGGTGATTGACTGCGGTTGGTCAGTAAGTGATATCCGGTTCATCCACTGATCTGTGTGATAGTGAATGACCCGGATAGTCGGCTCGTGGACCGGGAACCCACGTGGTGGCAGTTACCGAAGTGTAGTGGGGGGTGTTAGCCAGATGGTAATACCCCGGTCACGTGAGGTCTCTGTGTGTGCGCAGACTCCGTCACAGACCACTACGTCACAGCTGTGGGATCCGGAGCGATCGGATCCATAGTTCGTGACAACGTCTGTGGTTGTTATTCCCTGGTTTGGTGACCATATGGTTGGACATAGTCCCGAGGCAGGTTTGGAGAGAGGCTCGGTCAGTGGAGGCTGTAAATAAGGTGCGGATAAAAGTTATTCGGGCCATAGGGCATTTTATGGTGTGGTGGTCAGACATAGGGAGTTGAAGAGTGGTGTTGGAGCCTTTTGGAGGTCAGATGGGGTGCATTTGAATGCAGTGGGGCTTGACATGTGTTTGGCATTGCAGGAGGGAATTGAGATCGCCTTGAGGGTGTGGAGGAACACAGAGTTGAGGTGTCAAATCTGTGAGTTGGTGGCGGTGGGGGGTCCTTGAAGTTGGGTACATTGGAACTTGAGGACATTAGGAGGGCTCCACGGTTGGGGCTGGACTCCCATGATGGGCGAGCTGTTGTGGTGGATCGAGGGGGCCATTCTGTGGTGCTTCCGAGCTGGGGGTAACGGCTGGAAGCAAAGTGGCTCATCCCTTTTCGGCAGCTTGGGGTTTTGGGGCTCCAAGGACCTCCCCCGTTAGGTTGTTATGGTGAAGTTATGGTTATTTATGTATTTATGTATTTTATGTTAATAAACGGCTGCTGTGGCCAATACATTCCATTCGGTTGTCAAAGTTTTATTTGGGGTTTACGTGGGTAAATAGGTTACAAGGGGGCAGGATGTATTGGTGGCCATTGGTTAAGTGTAATAATGGAAGGGGCAAGCGGCATATAACCAATACCCCCGTCATGGTGTCTGTGCTGCTGGAGGAAGAGGCAAAGTTATGTGGAGGCGCAGGCCTCTACATAACTTTGGCACTTTCTTCAGCAGGATGTGCAAAAAATCGATCAGCTCCCTTGGTAGTGTAGATTTAAGTAATTTTGTATGCAAAAAACTGGCATATAAATTGATGAATGAGACATGCCTGCTGGTTTCAGCCTCATGCACACGTCTACGGATCCACAAAACACAGATGCCTCTCAAGTTTCAAGACCTCTGTTTGCGGTCAGTCAACAGGAGCCTTGATTGTGTGTTTCCAGTCATGGATAGGTGATTAACACTGCTTGTTACAAAACACATATACAGTAACTGTATTGTATCTGATAACTGTGTTGTAATTCGACCAGCACCTGCATCATAATAACATGGCCAGAAACGTTTATTATCGTTTGAGAGTAAACAGGGATGTTGAACCCATCATGACGTTATCTGTCATAGATTAATTACTGGAAGAGTCTAATAGTTATCCATTCACAATTAATAACTGTCAGCCAGCAACTATCTCCTGGCTCCCTCCCCGCTCCCCCATGCAGATACAAGTACTGTATGGCTCTGCCGAACATGTATGTGTATTTAATAGGGAGGGCATACAATGCCTCTACCAAGCACTTCTAGCAGCAGCTTATTTCCTAGGAGAGCAAAAGGATTGTGCGAAAATATTCATTTCACCTGATCCTTCTCTCCCCCCAACTCACCATACACATTATAATTATAGACAAAACACTAATATGTGTGGGGTCCTTAAAGGGGTTGTCTCATCTCTAAGATGAGAAAGAACTAAGCGCTACCACCAGATGGCCAGGAAACAGCCGAGCTGGCCAGTACTCTGCTGTTTAAGTGACTCCCACTAAAACAGCTGAGCCCTGGTTCACTCTGCTGTTTCCTGGCCACCAGGTGGTTGCCATTTCATCCCATCTTACTTTAGTAACAGCAAGATGAGACAACCCCTTTAAGTGAAAGGGGTTTTTGTCTGAATGTTACATGTTAGTCTTTGCCATGGAGCTTTTCCCAAACTTACCACAGATTTAACTTTCAGATCTTTAGCAAAATTCTGGAACATATAGAGCTTTTGCTGTGGACTTTCTGGCATGGACACTGGAAATATACAACATGTGGGGGGCACCAATTTACATTTCGCCTCAAGCAGCAGAAAGGCTAGGTGTACACTTGGCTAGCCTCCTTCCTACGGACTATGGACCCAGAATGGAGACCCCTCCCCCCGGCTCATTATTCTACAAAGGGAAAAATGGGTAGTTTCTGCCTGTGAGTGATTACGTTATCCCATTGTGTTGGTTAATTGTATCACAGGTGTGTGTTGTCTGCCTGTGAGTGATTACGTTATCCCATTGTGTTAATTAATTGTATCACATGTGTGTGCCTGTAACTGTATGTGATTGGTTTATGTAAGAAACTCTCTGTCTTCCACAAGGTCCCCCATGGGAGTGTCCCTTGCTAGAAGACCTGCATAAAAGGCTGACATGTTGGCCCATTAAAGTGTCCTGTTCTACCCTTCATGAAGTCTGGGCTCATGTTTGGGGGATTGGAGAACTACACTCTGGGGATTGCTATAATCATTATACTCTCCAGAGCTGTGAGAGCTTGTTCCTGCATCGCTCTCTAAAAGAAGAGAGGGTCACCCACTGGAACCTGTAAACCTTGTCGTAGGTCCAGGGTGGGTAGAAGACAACAAGATGCCAACCAAGCTACGGCGGTTTGTGGGGTCAGCAGTGCTTACGGTGTCGAGTGGAGTGCTTGGAGCCCTCAGGAAGCAGTAAGAGCAATCATCAACAGAGGTTCCCAGTGGGGGTGCTAGGAGATCCGTTACAGTTACTATTATGGTTATGGTTAATATTAGGGTCAGGGGTTAGTCTTAGTGTTAGTATTAGGCTTAGTATTAGGGTTAGGGCACATGGAGTGAAAAGGGAATTACCTATTTTTAACCACTCCATTTACTGACTCCAGAGGGAGAACCTCCTTTTAGTATTACAGATGGGGTAGAGGCGCTAAAATAAATAAACTTTATTCATTGCAATAAAAAAAATGAGAAAAAGGTCTCACAATTCACAACTAACAATAATAAGGAAAAAACAGCACCAACAAACAAACAGTGTTGTCTGATGACCGACTAGGACTGACAATGTCAGCTCCGATCTGATTATTAGTGTGGATATACAAAAAGAAATAGGTAGGTTGTGTAAAAAAAACTGTATATGTATGAGAAGCCTAATGGCCAGTAAGTCACATTTGTTGGATTATGACCAGCTCTCAGGGACTGACCATATATTCCATTATCCAGGGTATAAGTCAATGAGTACTAATGATCCAGCCCAGAATGGCTCTCAAACAAACAAAACCACCTATCCCCACTACAAACTCCCATATGCCGCGTCTAGAAGAGCTCGACGTGTTTCATCAGAAGCTAAAGTAACGAACTTGTGGTGGGGTAATAGCAACAGACGCTGCCACACTGGTGTTGTGTGACAGCCCATCCGACACTATGGCGGATGTGAAGCTGCTGCGCGCACCACCGGTATAAGTAGGGGAATCGGACACACCCCCGGAGGCAGGGGTACCAGGGTGCAGCCAATGAGGACCAAGATGGGGAGGAGCTATACTCGATAACCCGTGGTATCGCAAGGATGGCAATGATAAGTCCCACCTCCTCCTAGAAACAATAGGGATAACATAGGAAGGAGGAAAATGCCAGTGAGATAGAACTGGGAAACAGAAACAGAAAGATGGGGACTATGGTGATCAAGCAAAAGCATTGCCGTTATTGCAACAGCATGGTGACATATAAATAAAGCGGAGCAATTTTAATGCACCTATTTATCTAGATGAAACAATCTAGATACAATCGCTTAAGAAGCATTTTTCTGATATTTCTCCGGACTCTCCTGTGTCAAATGAGGGTAATCTGTGTTTTGTTCATGCTATGGAGGACTCTTCTCAAGAGCCTAATGATTTACCTATTCTTGATACTCCAATGTCAGTCTCTAGTGGCATGACATTCACAGAGTTAGTTCATTGCAACACCTTACAGGGAATGCGAATGAGGCAAGATGACCAGGGTTTGACTCATACCTTTAAAACCTCTAACAGGGATTTTTACCCTATACAATCCAGATCTCTTGCCCTAGATCGCTATCAGGAGCTGGTGGAGAAAGATTTAGTTCTTCTCCATGACAAAGTAAAATGCAAAAAACAGGGCAGCCAGCTCCTAAAGCAGCATAATTTACCACGCAATGAACAGAAAGCGCTGCGTGATCTAAAAGACAGGGATGACATCATCATCAAAGAGGCTGACAAGGGAGGAGCGGTTGGTATTCTGGACATTGGTGTATATAAATTACAAATATTAGATATGCTTAATGACACCAAAGTCTATGGACGTCTGAGTAGCAACCCTCTCCTCCCTTTTCAGACAGAGATGGAAAAAATGCTCACTATGGGTTTTGATCTGGGCTTTCTAAGCAAAAAAGAAATGGACTATATATATATATATATATATATATATATATATACAGAATCCTGTTATATCTATTTTCCATGCACTCCCAAAGGTCCATAAGGAAATTTGTCCTCCCCCTTTAAGACCCATAGTGGCAGGGATAGGCTCTTTCTCTGAATGAGTGTCTGAGTGGATTGACACACTCTTACAGCCATTGATTCCACTCATTTTGTTTTTTTTGCAAGACACTAGGTCTGTCCTACAGGCCTTCTCCTCCTTTGAGTGGAAGGACAACTATGTATGGATCACTGCAGATGTTGTGGCTCTTTATACCAATATACCACATAACTTGGCACTATTGTCATTGCAATGGTTTCTAAAAAGGTTCAGTGATTATTCTGATGAATTGCAGGAATACATGGTCATGGTGGTTGGCTTCCTCCATAGCTAACATTTTTATGAAATGGTGGGAGGGACACTTTCTCCTCATCGACACCCACCCTTTTTCAGGTCACCTTCAGTTGTATGGTCGCTACATCGATGACTTGCTGTTTGTATGGTCTGGTGATGTGGCGGCCATACTGCTGTTCTCTGACTATTTGAATTCATGTTTGTATTCTATTTCTTTTATTTTACATCATGATTTCCACAGTATCAATTTTTTGGATTTGTGCCTGAGGGGGGACTCAGCCACCTTTTGTGTGCTGTCTGCCACTTTCAGAAAAGAGTCAGCCGGCAATACCATTCAGCATGCAACCTCTTGCTATCCACCACACACTATACGTAATATTCCAAAAGGTGAGCTTATTAGGGCAAGACACAATTGCTCTGACTCAACCTCTTTTTCACAAGAAGCTGACAATTTAACCAATAGACTTATCCGCAGATCCTATTCACACAGATGTGTTTCCGTTTCAAAAAACGCAGAATTATAAAAAAAATACTTACCCTCACTGGACAGTGATAGCCAATGGTTGGCTATTGTGACAAGTGGGGTAAAATGCATAGCACAAAAAGCCCCCACACTAGGCAATTTGATCAGTCCCAGTCTATTTTTAGACAAAAAAATGCTACATAAACCCTCTTGGCTGGTTAGTACGGGGAGTTGGTCACAGCAAGTGCATCTGCTGCGAACATACCAAGGTTGACAAGCATTTCACATCCTCTGTTAATAATAACGAATACGCCATCCAGTCCTATTTGAACTGCAACACTAAATATGCAGTATATTTAATAACTTACATGTGGGCTGCACCACTAATGAAATTAAAACTAGGACTCGCAAACACATATCTGATGTCCTACATTACCAAAGCCGCAATATATCAGCGGCGAATCTACATTTTGCGCTGGTACATGGGGGAGATACATCGGGACTAGTAGCACAAGGGATTGAAAGAGTTAATAATCCTATTAGAGGGGGCGATCATAGGAGAAAGCTTCTCAACAGAGAAGCTTTATGGATTTTCCAGCTTGACTCCCGTCAACCTAATGGTTTAAATAAAAGGCACGATCTGATTCTGCAATATTAGGGTACCTTGCCACTATTACTGTACATTCATTTATTTCTTTTACTAGGAATGTGTCTTTTATTGTATAGACCCTACCTGAATACTATTTTTAGAAGTATTATTTCTATACTTTGATGATTTTTTTATGCAAGATGTGTTTGGTGTGTTGATTGCTCCATATGTGCTCCCACCAGTCACATGATCCCATGATTGTTGGGCCAGGTATGTGGGGAGCATTTAAGCAGCAATCCATTTGGGATTTGTCATGTCATGAGGAAGGACCTTGAATATATGATGGTCTGAAATGCATTGACTTAAACATCCTGTACTGAAGATTTTATCCACTGCATAATAAAGATACAGATTTTTCTACCACTATCTCTAGAGCTGGACATTTTCAGTTTTTTTCGCTACTTACTATCGCCTTCAGGTGCGACTTCCGTGCTCAATATAATGGAGGAGCAGATGATAGCCGTCTTCTACATTTATTGAATCTAGATACAATGTATCCGCATAGAAGCACGCATCGCAACGCAACACATACAGTCGTGGCCAAACGTTTTGAGAATTACATAAATATTGAAAATTGGAAAAGTTGCTGCTTAAGTTTTTTTAATAGCAATTTGCATATACTCCAGAATGTTATGAAGAGTGATCAGATGAATTGCATAGTCTTTCTTTGCCATGAAAATTAACTTAATCCCAAAAAAACCTTTCCACTGCATTTCATTGCTGTCATTAACCCCTTAAGGACACAGGACATACCGGTAGGTCCTAACTTTAAATAGGCATTCCGGCGCCCCAGGGGTTAATCTGAACAGGATGCCGGCTGAAATCATTCACAACGCCATGACACCCCCCCTTCCCCCGTGTCGGCGATCGCAGCAAACCGCAGGTCAATTCAGACCTGCGGTTTGCTGTGCTTTTTGCAGTTTCTGAAACTTTAGAGTGCCTAAAATCAAGATTTTTCACCCCCCCCCTGCACCCCTGCATGATTTGATGCCGGCGGGTGGTGCAGGGGGGGTGTCGCAGGCGGTGGGGGCGTTGCGGGAGGCGGGCGGTGCGGCAGATCGCGATCCCCCGCCCGCCTCCCCTTGAAAATTCGTTGGCTTCTAGTGGGTTATACCAGGGTGCCAGCACATTGCCGTACGGACCGCAGTATGGAAAAGGTTAACTGTCAGGGTCAAGGGGCTCCCTCCCTCTCCCATCGGGGGGCTGCTGTGCCTTTGCAGCCCCCCGATGGAGAGGGAGAGAGCCCCCCGACAGCCCCCCGCAGCCCCGTACTCACCCTTCCCCGTCTGCGAAGTTGTGGCAGACGGGGAAGGTTCCCATGGCAACAGGACGCCTGCTCAGGCGTCCTGCTGTCCATGGTGCTGAACAGATCTATGCTAAAAGCATAGATCTGTTCAGTGTAAGTAAAATACAGTACAGAACCCTATATAGGGTTCTGTACTGTATTATGCAGACATCAGACCCACTGGATCTTCAAGAACCAAGTGGGTCTGGGTCAAAAAAAAAGTTAAAAAAAAAGTGAAAAAAGTTAAGATAAAATTTTTTTTTTATCACTGAATAAAAATTAAAAAAATAAAATACACTACACATAATAGGTATCGCCGCGTCCATAACGACCTGATCTATAAAACGGTCATGTTACTTTCCCCGCATGGTGAACGCCATAAAAATAAAAAAATAAAAACTATGAGAAAATTTAAATTTTGCCCACCTTACTTCCCAAAAAAGGTAATAAAAGTGATAAAAAAAGTTGCATGAACGCCAAAATAGTACCAATCAAACCGTCATCTCATCCTGCAAAAAATGAGACCCTACTCAAAATAATCGCCCAAAAACTGAAAAAACTATGGCTCAGACTATGGAGACACTAAAACATTTTTTTGGTTTTAAAAATGAAGTTATTGTATAAAATTTACATAAATAAAAAAATTGTATACATATTCGGTATCGCCGCGTCCGTGACAACCTGCTCTATAAAATTACCACATGATCCAACCTGTCAGATGAATGTTGTAAATAACAAAAAAAAAACGTGCCAAAAGAGTTATTTCTTGTTACCTTGCCGCACAAAAAGTGTAATATAGAGCAACCAAAAATCATATGTACCCTAAACTAGTACCAACAAAACTGCCACCCTATCCTGTAGTTTCTAAAATGGGGTCACTTTTTTGGAATTTCCACTCTAGGGGTGCATCAGGGGGGCTTCAAATGGGACATGGTGTCAAAAAAACAGTCCAGCAAAATCTGCCTTCCAAAAACCGTATGGCATTCCTTTCCTTCTGCGCCCTGCCGTGTTCCCATACAGCGGTTTACGACCACATATGGGGTGTTTCTGTAAACTACAGAATCAGGGCCATAAATAATGGGTTTTGTTTGGCTGTTAACCCTTGCTTTGTAACTGGAAAAAAAATATTAAAATGGAAAATCTGCCAAAAAAGTGAAATTTAGAAATTGTATCTCTATTTTCCATTAAATCTTGTGCAACACCTAAAGGGTTAACAAAGTTTGTAAAATCAGTTTTGAATACCTTGAGGGGTGTAGTTTCTTAGATGGGGTCACTTTTATGGAGTTTCTACTCTAGGGGTGCATCAGGGGGCTTCAAATGGGACATGGTGTCAAAAAAACAGTCCAGCAAAATCTGGCTTCCAAAAACCATACAGCGCACCTTTCACTCTACGCCCCGCTGTGTGGCCGTACAGTAGTTTACGGCCACATATGGGGTGTTTCTGTAAACGGCAGAGTCAGGGAAATAAAGATACAGTCTTGTTTGGCTGTTAACCCTTGCTTTGTTAGTGGAAAAAATGGGTTAAAATGGAAAATTAGGCAAAAAAAATGAAATTCTCTAATTTCATCCCCATTTGCCAATAACTCTTGTGCAACACCTAAAGGGTTAACGAAGTTTGTAAAATCAGTTTTGAATACCTTGAGGGGTGTAGTTTATAGAATGGGGTCATTTTTGGGCGGGTTCTATTATGTAAGCCTCGCAAAGTGACTTCAGACCTGTAGTGGTCCCTAAAAATTGGGTTTTTGAAAATTTCTGAAAAATTTCAAGATTTGCTTCTAAACTTCTAAGCCTTGTAACATCCCCAAAAAATAAAATATTATTCCCAAAATAATTCAAACATGAAGTAGACATATGGGGAATGTTAAGTCATCACAATTGTTGGGGGTATTACTATGTATTACAGAAGTAGAGAAACTGAAACTTAGAAATTTGCACATTTTTCCATTTTTTTGGTAAAATAGGTATTTTTTTATGCAAAAAAATTAACTTTTTTTACCCAATTTTAGCATTGTCATGAAGTACAATATGTGACGAAAAAACAATCTCAGAATGGCCTGGATAAGTCAAAGTGTTTTAAAGTTATCACCACTTAAAGTGACACTGGTCAGATTTGCAAAAAATGGCCTGGTCCTTAAGGTAAAATAAGGCTGTGTCCTTAAGGGGTTAAAGGACCTGCTGAGATCATTTCAGTAATCGTCTTGTTAACTGAGGTGAGAATGTTGACGAGCAAAAGGCTGGAGATCATTATGTCAGGCTGATTGGGTTAAAATGGCAGACTTGACCTGTTAAAAGGAGGGTGATGCTTGAAATCATTGTTCTTCCATTGTTAACCATGGTGACCTGCAAAGAAACGTGTGCAGCCATCATTGCGTTGCATAAAAATGGCTTCACAGGCAAGGATATTGTGGCTACTAAGATTGCACCTCAATCAACAATTTATAGGATCATCAAGAACTTCAAGGCAAGAGGTTCAATTCTTGTTAAGAAGGCTTCAGGGTGTCCAAGAAAGTCCAGCAAGTGCCAGGATCGTCTCGTAAAGAGGATTCAGCTGCGGGATCGGAGTTCCACCAGTGCAGAGCTTGCTCAGGAAGGGCAGCAGGCAGGTGTGAGCGCATCTGCACGCACAGTGAGGCAAAGACTTTTGGAAGATGGCCTGGTGTCAAGAAGGGCAGCAAAGAAGCCACTTCTCTCAAAAAAAACCATCAGGGACAGATTGATCTTCTGCAGAAAATATGGTGAATAGACTGCTGAGGACTGGGGCAAAGTCATATTCTCCGATGAAGCCTCTTTCCGATTGTTTGGGGCATCAGGAAAAAGGCTTGTCTGGAGAAGAAAAGGTGAGCGCTACCATCAGTCCTGTGTCATGCCAACAGTAAAGCATCCTGAGACCATTCATATGTGGGGTTGCTTCTCATCCAAGGGAGTGGGCTCACTCACAATTTTGCCCAAAAACACAGCCATGAATAAACAATGGTACCAAAACACCCTCCAACAGCAACTTCTTCCAACAATCCAACAACAGTCTGGTGAAGAACAATGCATTTTCCAGCACGATAGAGCACCGTGCCATAAGGCAAAAGTGATAACTAAGTGGCTCGGGGACCAAAACGTTGACATTTTGGGTCCATGACCTGGAAACTCCCCAGATCTTAATCCCTTTGAGAACTTGTGGTCAATCCGCAAGAGGCGGGTGGACAAACAAAAACCCACTAATTCTGACAAACTCCAAGAAGTGATTATGAAAGAATGGGTTGCTATCAGTCAGGAATTGGCCCAGAAGTTGATTGAGAGCATGCCCAGTCGAATTGCAGAGGTCCTGAAAAAGAAGGGCCAACACTGCAAATACTGACACTTTGCATAAATGTCATGTAATTGTCGATAAAAGCCTTTAAAAAACATATGAAGTGCGTGTAATTATATTTCACTACATCACAGAAACAACTGAAACAAAGATCTAAAAGCAGTTTAGCAGGAAACTTTGTGAAAACTAATATTTGTGTCATTCTCAAAACTTTTGGCCACGACTGTAGATACAGATACAAGGTATCGGCTAAGAATCAGCGTAAGTGTGGAGTTAGACGCATTGTGACTCACTGTAGTATTAGTATCTAGTAATAATTGAAGCGCTGCTAAGCTGACTAATTATACGAATCAGTAATGGCAAAAGACAAAAGCCAAGATTAGAGACACTGCTGGGGCCACTAAAATCAACAAAACATAATATAACTAAAGGACATAGGCAGAACTACTGACATAAAAAAAAAAAATAATAGATCCCAATCAAAAATAACTACTGGGCTCAATAGGTAAATATTAGGAGCCTAAATATGAAAATGGGACTAAACTATAAATGGAATGTATGTGGTAGCTGCATACTGTCCAATGCATTCATCATAATGAGACCCAAGAGCGGTTGTAACTACTGAATAATTTAACGATCAATAATACATACATAGGAAATATGATCGTTAAGTCCGGAAGGGCGAACTGTGCCCAGCCTAAATGTCCACTGGGCCTCTTTTTGGAGAACACGTTGGTCAAAGTTGCCCCCTCTGGGAGACAGTCTCACAATCTCAATACCCTGAAACAGGATAGATCGTACATCACCAAAATTATGTAAATTAGTGTGACGTGCGATCGAGGAATCAGAATTTTTCTTGATGTCATTCAGATGCTCGACAATTCTCCAGCGAAATTCACGGGTGGTTTTCCCGACATATTGCAAACCACACACACAGGTCGGACAAATATACCAAGCCGGCGGATCTACAATTGATGAAGCATCTGATGTTATAGGATTTTGAAGTGGTTGTGCTGAAAAACGCACAACCCAATTTAATGGAGTCACATGCCACATAACTACTACATCTGAAAGTGCCTTGTGTAGAGTTTGTCAACCAGGTCTTAGAGATCGGGGTCTGAAAAAAAACTATGAACCGGACGGTCTTTTAAATTGCGTCCTCTACAATAGGTGATAGCTGGACAAGCCCCCACCAAATGTGCAACATTAGTGTCCATTTTCAGGATGCCTCAGTGTCGCCGCAAGATATCCTGAATCGGTCAGTTGGCCGCGTCATAGGTCGCAATCAGACAAATCTGTTAATCATGAATTTGCTTATCTCTGGGATTGAGAAGAGACTCTCATGTACAAGCCAATGAGTGTTGGTAGGCAGACGTGAGAATCTTACGAGGATATCCACGTCTGAGAAACCTACTCTCAAGGTCCCTAGCTTTTGCTTTAAAATCTGTGACAGAAGATCAGTTGCGACAAACACGAAGATACTGCCCTTTGGGAATCCCTCTTTTAGGAGGGAAGGGGTGACAGCTATCCCAATGTAAAAAAAAACATTTGTAGCTGTTTTTTCGCGAAACAAGCTGATTTGGATCTTGCCATCATTCGCTTTCTTAATGACAAGATCCAAAAAGGTAATTTGAGCTGGGTTAATCTCAGATGCAAAAAAACTCAATTTTTTTGTAGCAGAGGACCTCCTTTTACCCACTGCATTTTAGTCTTAATCCTGCATTTCTTTCATATTCAGGGGGTGAAGGACTTTCCATGATGTCATCACAGGTCCACCAGCTGCACACTTCGAACCTATTAACTACACCATTGTCAGTGCAGTTCCTTTACTTTTATACAGGTCAATACCAGGTCCTTTAACTTTCTAAGGCTCCGAACTGCTCTAATGATACAGGGTCGTCATGTCAGGGTAACCCCCAGTCCCTCCCACGCTATGCAACTGTATATATGTATTTCCTGTTACACACAATTATATGAATGTATGCATATTTAACTTTTTCTGTTATTCACTATTTTTGATTATTATTCGTGTTGCGGCAAATAATGTTTTACCATAAAGTAAAATATTTGGCTAACTCGAACCAGACCCCATTGTGCACCCTCTTGTGTGTGTCTCTGGTGCCATAAATTCAATATTGAATGCTATTTAAATAATGGAAATAATTTAAAATCTATGTATAGTTAAAAAGAAATAAGATACATTTGAAAAATGTAAGCCTATTACATAGATTAGAGAAATATTCAGTGAATTACCTTTCTGAGCTAAAAACATGTCCACAAGATTATGAGCTTCTCCTTTGATTCTCCACTCCAGATTCTTCTTACCCAAGCCCAGGTTGCGCAGAATCTTAAGGCCAAGACGTCTCTGCAGCTTCCAGTTGTGCCCATTGGAGAAAATGATTCCTTTGATCAAATCATAACCCAGAGAAATCATATTTTTAGATTGTGTGCTGGTACCTTTATCCAATAGCATTATGATTCCAGAAACTTTGAGGCCAATAGTTTAATTTAAAGACAATGTACACCTTTGGGGGCAATTTTTTATTATTGCATGGTACTCATTTTGAGCTAAAAATAATTTTTTAAATTGGTCTTTATTAAAAATATGGTGTCCTTTTTTTCTGTACAGAGCTGACATGCTCTAGATTAGAAGCACCTTTTGGATTTTCTGCCTTTTCCATCAGACCAGGAGCAGATGGACTCCTTATCTCTGCCCTTATAAACACTCATTATAGTTCAGTTCTTATCTTACTGATAAGAATGTGGATTAAATAAGTGTTTATGACCTCTCAGTAGTTTAGAGATAAGGATTAGATGATCCTCACAAAATGAAAATGAATGTACCAGTCATACAGCTAGAAAAACAATTAACCATTTGTGACAGAACAGCTCAATATTTTTAATGAAGGCCAATTGAAAAAATTATTTCTAGCCAAAAATGAGTAACATTGAATCGTAAAAATTGCCTCCAAAGGTGTACATAGCAATCAAACATATGTTCATCTTTGAAAACAATTTCACAGGTTACATGTAGAGATACTAGTCATATGTTTTCCTATCTACTATACATGAAAAGTATAGATCAATCAAGGGTAGTCAGACGCACAGGGTTGTTGGACCGCCAAAATGGGGTGCCCACAGTCGAATAGTATCACCCCACTACTCAAATGTGTGAAAGATCTGTATGTAAAGGACTGGGCACACCTCAGAATATTGGGCCACTATGTTTTATTAGGGTAAGGTATAATAATTAGACAAACTAAAAATCACATACGTTTGAAAATCTTCTATCATAAATAGCAATCACGAATCAATGAAAATCCACAATAAAAAAATCAGCTGGCAAGTTATATAAAATTTCGTAAGTTATTCCATAAAATTCGTATCGAAGTAAATAATAAATTAATATATCAGCGTAATCCTCTTAAATAGCAGCATAACCCTCTAAAATCAGTAAGAGCAGCAGAGCAGGTTCAAATACACAATGAGTTAATACAGCAAAATGATCCTATAAAAACAGCATTATGATCCTATAAAAATAGCAAAATGATCCTATAAAAATAGCAGCATGAACCTCTAAACTAAATCGAGAGTAGTAGCGCTAATATCGGTAAGGACAGCAGAGCAAACTCAAGTTTATAACATAGTTCCAAATAGCAGCAGCTAGTAAGGCACAGAGTCTGTAACTCCTATGTATCACACACTGGGATACTAATTGAACAGAGAAGGCTGGGCTGATGTACAGCGGCGTCCCGCTGTATACCAAACTTAGCGGCGTCCCGCTCAAGGTAATTGTGTATACGATATTGTTAGTCACACTGACCTCAGTGTCGGAACGGTCTTACCCGGACAATACGACCACGGCCGTCCTGCAGACTTCGGTAAGATGTTTCCTTTGTTTGCCGCGTGGTGGATCTTTGCATATGAGCCGCCGGTTTGGCTCGTGGAAGGCAACACTCGATATAGTGTTGCCTTCCACGCTGACCTTTACACAAATATTCGGCACCGGTCTTTCTCCATTTTTTTTTTTTTTAAGTAGTGCACTACCTTTCAAGAGATGGGGGGTCTGACCAGACGCGTTTCTGGGTTGGGGCATCCCCTTCTTTAGTGGACCATAGCCAACATAGTGGCCCAATATTCTGAGGTGTGCCCAGTCCTTTACATACATATACATGAAAAGTGACTTGCATTGACCTTGAATGACATCACAAAATTATAGCTCATTATTGCATTCCTAATACTATTTACTTCATATTAATTTGCCTTATTCCTTGTTCAATGTTTGCACCGATTATATGGATCTTAGTACCTGGAGGCTGGAAGCTGTGGGTACAGTCAGCAGACAACAAGACGGCAGCTAATAGTGATGGAGACAGGTGCAGTATGCTGAATGCAGCATCAATGTATACGACACAAGAAGACCACAGAATTGAGGTTAACCACCAGAAGAGAGGTCATGTAGTTAAAGATCTAGCAGGTAGATCAGTATTTAGAACATGAAGGCATGTCAGAACACGAGTCAAGATCTGGAGATTGTAACTTGTATTTGACCTGTCAAAAGGTATGTACCACCTAAACAGCCTCCAACACGAGACAGTTCTGCTCATCTAGTCGCCAACAATGTTCTTATGAATCCAAAGTGGTGCCTCATTATGAAAAAAACTGAAAATGTTAAGACCTTTCTGCAAATCATGTAAATAGATACCTGCTCAGCTGGAAAAGGTCAGGTCTCCACCGCCAAATCCTGCCCTTACTGGCTTGATTAAAGTCCCTGAGGACAGGAGATGTCATTAAAAGCTGGGCCGAAATCTCACATGTGCACCATTACCGTGTTAATTTCCTTATGGCTTGTAATTATGTTATTTTCGGTCAAGCCAGAGGGGCAGCATTTGAGCATGCAAAAAGTGACTTGTTAGCAGAAATTGAGGCTGAGCATCAGCCCCATAAGGTTTTAATGAGGATCTGTCACAAGGTTTTACAATATGAACTGAATACATTTTTTTTTTTCCAGACAACTGTTTTTGACCAGCAGGGGCCATCCTGAATACTATGTTCTGCTTCTGTTGCACAATTAGACACTTTGCAGGACATTTATGAAGACCAGCGATTTAGACGCCAGTCTTTGTCCCTGCTGCGCTGGCCAGCCACTACATAAATTAGGCGGACTTTACACTTGCGTATTTAAAAACTATTTAAAATAGGAACCCGATATGGACTTTGGTACTCACTTCGGATTCCTTTTTTTAAATGTTTTTAAATACGCAGATAGGAATACCATAGTCATTCACTGAAGACTTGCGCAACTTCGTGCGATATGAAGTTTGGCTACACGGAGTTAATACATTTTAATGCTGCACAGAAACAGCATTAACATAGTACCATAGTAACATCTAATATATAAAGCTGAGTGTATATGTGTATGTGTTTATATCCGCTAAAGGAATCCGCACCGTTGCATTTAAAATAACGAAATTTTGCACAGCCGCCTCCTGTGACTCGGGGGAACGTCATAGACTATGTTTTGAGTGGAAATTTTCACCCCGCGCTTTCCAATTATTTGCCAAAAAATACGCTTTGTAACCTAACCGCCAAACTACAGTAGTCTGTTGGCTGTTGTTGCAGTTAGCCTGAAAATTCATCAGGTTGTATATAGCAACCAATCACAGCTCAGCTTTTATTTTGCTAGGTGTGGAGGTCTCTGCTAAGGGGGCAGGAATTGATGGAGGTCACTGTTAAGGGGGGCAGGTGCTTCGGAGGTCACTGTTAAGGGGGTGAGGGACTGTGAAGGTGACTGTTAAAGGGACAGTTGTCACGGTACCTCCCGTGTCAGAGGTTAGAAGATCCGGGAGATTGGCTGCATGTGGGGTTAACTGACAGTCTCTTTATTCTCAGTATTGTTATTTGGTAACGACCACACCTCCTGTCAGGTGCAGCTTGTGGTCATTACTGCATTCCCTATTTAGCTTGATCTCACATTTCAATCCATGCGTTTGATATTCTCTGCTTGGATTTGGAAGAGTTGGTGTGTGGACCTTTCCTGTGTTTCTGCTGATCCATTTTCTATAAGATAAGTTGTACTGCTCTTTGTATTTGGTTGTTCCCTTGTGCTTGTTGTTACTAGGCCTCAGGGAGATGCTGGTTCATTCACCTGGGAAGGAACCAGTTGTCTTATTCCTTGTCACTACCTTGGGGCATTTCGAGGCTCCTAGGGTTTAGGTTCCGGCATATGTATTTTCCCACCTTCAGGGTCAATAAATACTTACAGGAGTCAGGGCCAGGTTTAGGGGTTTCCTAGGAGGTGACCGTTCCCCTCTCCCTAGCCTTGAGGCCTAGTTCTTTGTCATTCCCCATCTGTTGTTATTCTGGTTCCCTCCCCATTATTCGTGACAGCAGTGCTGTGGAGGTCACTGTTAAGGGAGCGGGGTACTGTGGAATTCACTGTTAAAGGGACAGGTACAGTGAAGGTCTCTGTTAAGGGGGCAGGGTACTGTTGAGGTCACTGTTAAAGGGGGCAGGGTACTGTGAAGGTGACTTTTAAAGGGGCGCGCTGTGGAGGTCACTGTTATGGGCGCAGGGCACTGTGGAGGTCACTGTTAAGAGGTGGGGTGCTGTGGAGGTTAATGTTAAGGGAGCGTGGCCCTGTGGAGGTCATTGTTAAGGGGTAGATCACTGTGGAGGATCACTGTTAAGGGGTGGGCCACTGTTGGTCTTTTTTAATGTGGGGTGTTGTGGAGGTCACATTTTAAGGGGTTGGGGCACTGTGGGGGTCAGTGTTGAGGGGTGGGGTGCTATGGAGGTCACTGTTAAGGAGGCAGGGTGAGGTAGAGGTCACTGTTATGGGGGACATTGTCTATCTTATAACGACACACACAACCATTAAATGAAAATAGTGGAAATATACCAATGCGAAGCCGGGTTCTTCTGCTAGTAGTTTATAAGGTTGAAAAAAGACAACTGTCCATCCAGTTCAGCCTGTTATCCTGCAAGTTGATGGACAAGCCATCAACACCATGTCATTGACCATTGAAGTGAAAGAAATAGCACCCTCCCTCTGTTAAACCACTTAGGTGTCACAGTTGCTATTTTCCGCAACATCTACAGTAAGGGTTTAAATGGCTAGGATCTAATTTCCTGCTTGTATGATCCTAGCTGTTGCTGCAGGAGCCTAGCTGTGCATTATAGCTGTGATCCTGCAACTGATTGCATGGGTACTGTGACTGAGAAGAATGCCATAATAGTATGGTGACGGACCTGTGAGGACACACGCCAGTGACGTAATTGTAAGTTAAGGAGTTAAAAAAATCTTAGACCTGTTGGGCTGATATTAAAATTAATATTGTGTAAGTTCAGCTCAAGAGTGTGATAGCATATGAGTCTAATATAAGTGCAAGCTAAACTCAATCTCCTCCCACTGCTAAAATTTCACAATGCTCACTTAGTGTCCCTGGCTCTGCAGTAATACAGAGTTAATATGCAATGTGTAATCCCAAAATGCTGTGTCTAAATAGGTAGGAAATAGTTAAAAACTGGCAGCCTGTTAGTGGTATTGCCATAGATACAGGCCGGACCTGTCCCTTTTGGCTTATTTTTGCAGGTTTAACCACCTCCCGACCGCTGTACGCACCGATGCGTCCGGGAGGTGGTTGTTTAGTTCCTCCTGGACGCATCGGCGCGTCCTCTCGCGAGACGCGAGATTACGTCACAGCCGGCCCGCGCATGCGCATCGCGGGCCGGCATTTCGCAGAAGACTATTTCGTCAGCAGCCTGCCGGCCACGATCATTGGCTGGCAGGCTGCTGATTTTTAAAAAAACCAATCAGCAGCCATATAACCCCACATATTAGTAAATATGATGGGGTTATATGGCTGCTGTGCTCCTCTGCTCCTTCTTTTGGTCGGTTGGTTCCAGCAGAGGAGCAGAGGAGCACATCATTACTGTGAGTACCCACCACACCACATTTAGCCCCCAGATCACCCCAATTAACCCTTTGATCACCCCTTTTATCCCCCCCTGTCAATCACTAGTGAAAGGAAAAAAGTGATCAGTGCAAACTGTCACTTTTTTTTTTCACTGTTATTGACCGTTAGGTTTTAGGTATAGTTTAGGTCCCTTGGTTAGGTAGTTAGCGATCAGTTAGCGCCCAGCCCACCGCACCGCAGTCCGTTATTCGCTGATTAGCGTATCGCTAATCAGCATTTGTACTTTTATAGTATCTGAAAGTGATCAAAACTGATCACGGTCAGATCTATAATAGTACTAGTGTCACTTTAGTTCGCCCTCCACCCAAAACGCAGTGTTTGCCCGATCAGGCCTGATCGGTCGCCCACACGTGCGTTCGCCCACACCCGCCCCACCGCAGTGACAAAAAATTTTTTTTTTTTTGATCACTGCACATTCACTTTACACGCACTGCGGCGATAAAAAAAATCAGTTTTGATATTTTTTATCAACCGCAGCAGCCTCCGGTACTTCGCTAGCCTCCCATTTGTAAGACAGGCTTGCTTTTTTTTTCTTGGGTAGTCTCAGGGAATACCCCTAAATTTAGTTGCCCACATGTCAAACAGGGGGTATTCCTCTGAAGAGGCCTACAGGCTTCTGACCCAGTCGGATAAGGAGTGGGAACCCTCATCTGATGAATCCAGCGGGTCAGAATACGAACCTGTAGAAAGCAGTGGCTCTCTGACCCAAAGTTCGGACGAGGAGGCTGAGGTCCCTGATAGCAGCAGGCGTACCCGGCCCCGTGTCGCTAGACCACAGGTTGCGCAGGATCCGCTTCAAGAGCAGCAGAGTGGGGCTGGTGCTGTCGGATTACGTGGTGAGGCATACACCAGCAGCCCAGCCCTTCCTGGACCTAGTACCAGCACTGCCGTACAACCTGGTGAAGTAGCGAGCACCAGAAGGGCAGTTGAAGCTGGTACGGTGGCACGTGCAGTATTGACCCCGTCGCAGCCACCGCAAAGACGTGCCCGTAGAGCCCCTAGAATCCCAGAGGTGCTGGCAAACCCTGATTGGCAGTCCCCAACTTCAGCCGCACCCGTAGTTTTCCCTTTCACCGCCCAGTCTGGAGTTCGGGTTGAGACAGCTCAGATCGATTCGGCCCTGGGATTTTTTGAGCTGTTCTTGACTGCGGAGCTTTTAGACTTAGTCGTGGCAGAGACAAACAGGTATGCCACACAATTTATCACCGCTAACCCGGAAAGCTTTTATGCCCAGCCTTTCCGGTGGAAACCAGTCCAAGTTTCCGAATTTAAAACTTTTCTGGGCCTCCTCCTCAACATGGGCCTGACAAAAAAGCATGAATTGAGGTCATATTGGTCCACAAACCCGATTCATCACATGCCCATGTTCTCTGCTGCTATGTCCAGGACACGATTTGAGGTCATCCTGCGTTTCCTGCACTTTAGCGACAACACCGCCTCCCGTCCCAGGGGCCACCCTGCTTTTGACCGGCTCCACAAAATTCGGCCCCTCATAGACCATTTCAACCAGAAATTTGCAGATTTGTATACCCCTGAGCAAAACATCTGCATAGACGAGTCCCTAATACATTTTACCGGGCGCCTTGGCTTCAAACAATACATCCCAAGCAAGCGCGCCCGGTATGGGGTCAAATTGTATAAGCTCTGTGAAAGGGCCACAGGCTATACCCACAAATTTCGGGTCTATGAGGGAAAAGATCAGACCCTGGAGCCGGTCGGTTGCCCTGACTACCTGGGGAGCAGTGGGAAGACAGTTTGGGACTTGGTGTCACCCTTATTCGGCAAGGGGTACCATCTTTATGTGGACAATTTCTACACAAGTGTGGCCCTCTTTAGGCATTTGTTTCTAGAACGGATTGGCGCCTGTGGTACCGCGCGAACTAGTCGCGCAGGCTTCCCCCAACGGCTCGTTAGCACCCGTCTTGCAAGGGGGCAGAGGGCCGCACTGTGTAACGAAGAACTGCTCGCGGTGAAATGGAGAGACAAGCGTGACGTTTACATGCTCTCCTCCATTCACGCAGACACGACAATACAAATTGAGCGAGCAACCCGTGTCATTGAAAAGCCCCTCTCAGTCCACGACTATAACCTCCACATGGGAGGGGTCGACTTCAATGACCAGATGTTGGCTCCGTATTTAGTTTCCCGATGCACCAGACGCTGGTATAAGAAGGTGTCTGTATATTTAATTCAATTGGCTCTGTACAATAGTTTTGTTCTCTACAGTAAGGCTGGGAGAACTGGATCCTTCCTCAAATTTCAGGAAGAGATCATCGCGAACCTCCTGTATCCAGGAGGTTCCGTGGCCCCATCCACCAGTGTAGTTAGCCGTCTACACGAGCGACACTTCCCCAGTGTCGTTGCTGGTACCTCAAACCGACCGCCACCCCGAAAAAAATGTCGTGTCTGTAGCAGGAGTGGAATAAGGCGTGACACCCGCTATTTCTGTCCTGACTGTCCCGACCACCCTGCCCTATGCTTAGGGGAGTGTTTCCGAAAGTACCACACACAGGTACACCTAGCATAGGGATCACATCTCACCAGGATAGGCACACAGGGCTATTAGGGCCCATTCACTCACAGCTGCTGCAAACGTCTCCTTTCACATGGGACAAAGTGCATAACGCACTTCGCCACATCTTTGGGCGATTTGCGCTTTGCACATTGACCCATGGGGAAGGAGAGGTTTGTTCTATAAAGGTAAAAAAAAAAAAAAAAAAAAAAAACAGGTAAGCAAACAGGTTAATGTTTAGTTCCAAAAGTTAAAGTTACATGTTCTGTTCCAAAGTTAATAAAAGTATTGCGTTGTGGCCTGGTTTTTTTTTTTTTTTTTTTTTTTTTTGTCTTTTTACCTTCCAGGTGGACCAACCGATCTACTAGCTGCAGCACCGATGTGCATTCTGACAGAAGCATTGCGCTGCTGTCAGATTACACGCAAGTCGGTGTATGCGGCGCTGCAAGACGGGATTTTCTCCTCTGCAGTGACAGATACGTTTGCCAAGGCATACGAGCTGAGGAGGAGGCGGCGTTCCTATGCTTTGGCAAGCATTTTGTATATATATATATATATATATATATATATATATATAAAAAAAAAAATCCCGGCAATGATTTATTCATCCACATCGATTGATGCGAATGGAGAAATCTGGTTTGCCAGGGCATACGAGCTAAGTGGGTATGGATGTAGGGCGGAGCTCCTATGTCCTGGCAGACGCCTTTCCCCTCCATTTTTTTTTTTTGGCAGAGATTTTTTCATCCACATTGATCGATGCGAATGAAGAAATCTGTGCCGTTCATTTTTTTCTTTCAGCCCAGAGGCTGAACGGAAAAAAAAAATCTCATTACCTGTATGCTCAATATAAGGAGAATAGCAGAAACTCCTAATGCTGGCCATACATGTAATGATTGCGGAGACCCTCAAATGCCAGGGCAGTACAAACACCCCACAACTGACCCCATTTTGGAAAGAAGACACCCCAAGGTATTTGCTGAGGGGCATATTGAGTCCATGAAAGATTGAAATTTTTGTCCTAAGTTAGCGGAAAGTGAGACTTTGTGAGAAAAAACAAAAAAAAAATCAATTTCCGCTAACTTATGCGAAAAAAAAAAAAATTCTATGAACTTGCCAGGCGCCTCATTGGATACCTTGGGGTGTCTTCTTTCCAAAGTGGGGTCACATGTGGGGTATTTATACTGCCCTGGCTTTTTAGGGGCCCTAAAGCGTGAGAAGAAGTCTGGGATCCAAATGTCTAAAAATGCCCTCCTAAAAGGAATTTGGGCCCCTTTGCGCATCTAGGCTGCAAAAAAGTGTGACACATCTGGTATCGCCGTACTCAGAAGAAGTTGGGGAATGTGTTTTGGGGTGTCATTTTACATATACCCATGTTGGGTGAGAAAAATATCTTGGTCAAATGCCAACTTTGTATAAAAAAATGGGAAAAGTTGTCGTTTGCCAAGATATTTCTCTCACCCAGCATGGGTATATGTAAAATGGCACCCCAAAACACATTCCCCAACTTCTCCTGAGTACGGCGATACCAGATGTGTCACACTTTTTTGCTGCCAAGGTGGGCAAAGGGGCACATATTCCAAAGTGCACCTTTCAGATTTTGCAGGCCATTTTTTACACATTTTGATTGCAAAGTACTTCTCACACATTTGGGCCCCTAAATTGCCAGGGCAGTATAACTACCCCACAAGTGACCCCATTTTGGAAAGAAGACACCCCAAGGTGTTCTGTGAGGGGCATGGTGAGTTCCTAGAATTTTTTATTTTTTGTCGCAAGTTAGTGGAATATGAGACTTTGTAAGAAAAAAAAACAAAAAAAAAAACATCATCATTTTCCGCTAACTTGTGACAAAAAAAAAAAAATTCTAGGAACTCGCAGTGCCCCTCACGGAATACCTTAGGGTGTCTTCTTTCCAAAATGGGGTCACTTGTGGCGTAGTTATACTGCCCTGGCAATTTAGGGGCCCAAATGTGTGAGAAGTACCTTGCAATCAAAATGTGTAAAAAATGCCCTGCAAAATCCGAAAGGTGCACTTTGGAATATGTGCCCCTTTGCCCACCTTGGCAGCAAAAAAGTGTGACACATCTGGTATCGCCGTACTCAGGAGAAGTTGGGGAATGTGTTTTGGGGTGTCATTTTACATATACCCATGCTGGGTGAGAAAAATATCTTGGTCAAATGCCAACTTTGTATAAAAAAATGGGAAAAGTTGTCGTTTGCCAAGATATTTCTCTCACCCAGCATGGGTATATGTAAAATGACACCCCAAAACACATTCCCCAACTTCTCCTGAGTACGGCGATACCAGATGTGTCACACTTTTTTGATGCCAAGGTGGGCAAAGGGGCGCATATTCCAAAGTGCACCTTTCGTATTTCACCGGTCATTTTTTACAGATTTTGATTGCAAAGTACTTCTCACACATTTGGGCCCCTAAATTGCCAGGGCAGTATAACTACGCCACAAGTGACCCCATTTTGGAAAGAAGACACCCCAAGGTATTCTGTGAGGGGCATGGTGAGTTCCTAGAATTTTTTATTTTTTGTCGCAAGTTAGTGGAATATGAGACTTTGTAAGAAAAAAAAAAAAAAATCATCATCATTTTCCGCTAACTTGTGACAAAAAATAAAAAGTTCTATGAACTCACTATGCCCATCAGCGAATACCTTAGGGTGTCTACTTTCCGAAATGGGGTCATTTGTGGGGTAGTTATACTGTTTGGGCATTGTAGAACCTCAGGAAACATGACAGGTGCTCAGAAAATCAGAGCCGTTTCAAAAAGCGGAAATTCACATTTTTGTACCATAGTTTGTAAATGCTATAACTTTTACCCAAACCATTTTTTTTTTTGCCCAAACATTTTTTTTTTATCAAAGACATGTAGAACTATAAATTTAGCAAAAAATTTATATATGGATGTCGTTTTTTTTGCAAAATTTCACAGCTGAAAGTGAAAAATTTCATTTTTTTGCAAAAAAATCGTTATATTTTGATTAATAACAAAAAAAGTAAAAATGTCAGCAGCAATGAAATACCACCAAATGAAAGCTCCATTAGTGAGAAGAAAAGGAGGTAAAATTCATTTGGGTGGTAAGTTGCATGACCGAGCGATAAACGGTGAAAGGAGTGTAGTGCCGAAGTGTAAAAAGTGGCCTGGTCATGAAGGGGGTTTCACCTAGCGGGGCTGAAGTGGTTAAAGACCAGTCTGGCGGCAGCCAGTGTGAGAGAAGGAGTTTAGGAGACTGACTGCAGCCTGTGAGGAATCTACAACCTCTGAGAGAAAACATTAAAGGGTAACTGTGTCATATATATATATATTTATTTGCTAGTTTATTAGAGCTAGGCATGTATACCTGAGTTAGTCTGTCAATGATTGTCAAACGATCTGTAATTACCTTATAATAACAGCTTTCATTAATGTCCTCTGTCCCTTTCCACTGCTCCCTTAAAAGACAGTTGCTATGGCTTGTCTGTCTCTGGCTAGGAAGAGGCGAAGACAGAGGGGCTCACACTGCATGCCTGCATTAGGCTTCAGAGTGAGGAGTAGGGATGAGCAAATCGACTTCGGATGAAACATCCAAAGTCGATTTGCATAAAACTTTGTTTCAATACTGTACGGAGCGAGTGCGCTGTACAGTATTAGAATGTATTGGCTCAGATGAGCCGAAGTTATTACCTTGGAACCGAACCCCAGTTCGTAAAATGGTTTTCTATAGTATAAATCAATTTCTGAAGTTATTATACGAAGTCTCGCGAGACTTCACGAAGTAATAACTTTGGCTCATCAGAGCCAATGCATTCTAATACTGTACGGAGTGCTCGCTCCGTACAGTATTGAAACAAAGTTTTTTACGCGAATCGACTTCAGATGTTTCAGCCAAAGTCGATTCGCTCATCCTTAGTGAGGAGGCGTGTCTCTCAGTAATTCAATCTGATTGGCTGGCAGGGAGCTTCTGGCTACAGCAAGTGTGTATGGGAAGTGAGGGAAAGCAGTTTTGGCCTCAAAGAACTGGCAGAGGAGCCATCTTGAGAAGGTCCTCATATTGTAAATGTTTAAACAGCCGTAACTAAGGGGAAAACTCAAGGAAAACAGTGTGTGAAGGAACTAAAGATTGCTTTATGCATAATGCTGCTGCAGCAGTAACATATGCAAAAAATTTTTTTTAATGAAAACATGACAATTACGCTCTAAAAACAATTACAGACGGTTTAGGACCGGGTAAATGTGTATGCAGGGACAGTAAAGATAACCTTGGACTTTGCTGCATGTGTTAAGGGTAAATTGCGACCCCAACACACATACACACACACCCACTGGGACCTGCACGCCCATGGTCAATTTGAAAAGATTGCGGAGTGTTTAGAGAGAGACTCAGGGAGTACTACTATCAGAACTGTTCCTATCATATTTGTACTGCATCGTCTATCATCCTTAGTAAAGAGACTGTCCTTTGTTATCACTAAACTGGACCTGATCATTACCACCATCCAATTGCTGGCCCCTAAATCTGCACTCCTGCCTTGCACCCATCTACCTAATATCATGAGCACTCTACTTAATACCAGACAGGAGCTCCCCAAAAGGTAATGGAGGAAAGAAAGAGTGCAAAGGAGAGTTCGAATGAGGACTGTCACTGTGAACCACTACAACTCCTATCAGTGCCATAACTACCACTCCTCCCCTCCCAGCTCTTCCCCTATATGCTTGCTGTACATAGACTGAAGAGAGGGCAAGTTTAGTTCCATCCATAAGAACTTAGGATGGCATGGAAATAATGACGACCAAGGTTTTTTTTAAATCTTGCAGTAACCCAAACTGCTGGTAAATCTTAAAGGAGCAGCATCCTTTTTAAGATGGGCTCTGGCCCTCACCATACATCCACAATTAAACTGGAACTGGATTATGAGCTCTCTCACTGCAGAGCCAGGATTGGAAAAGGGCAGCTTGTACTGAGCAGTATGAGATTTCAGCAGTAGCAGAGGAAGCGATATACTGAAAGGAGCTTGTCTGTTAGGCTCTAGGTGGTGTAAGAAGGAACAAGGGGCCGTCATTGACGGAAGATACATGTCACGGAGGTTCCTGACCTCGGTGAGGTAAGAACCGGGTTTTTCCCTGAAGTGTCAGTTTTGCAGTTGCAGGCTGTGGACTGCGGGTGGAAATCTGCTGACCAGGTGAAGGCTTTTTGCACTGTGGACTTTGTGTGATGTGAACAGGCACCAAAACTAAACACCGTTACTTTTGGCTTGTATTTTCCTATGTGTGAATAAACACTGAACTTTGCTTTACAACCTTGTTTTTGCCTCTGTACTGCATCCGCTTACCCTGCCTACCAGAGCAAATCCCCACATTTGGTGTCGGATGCGGGCAAACGCAGTGAGGCAGGCCTGAAGGCCGAAAAGCAGGGCCGATCCTAGGGTCACAGGCGCCTGGGTGCAGAAATATTTCTGGCGCCCCCACATGGGCGTGGTTATCTTACTAACTCCTCCCCTTTACAATGTTTCTATGGCAACAACTTCAGCCCCCAACTTCAGCCCCACGAACCGGCGGCTCGGCTTAAAAAAAAAAAAAGTCAAAAAAAAAAAAAGTCCCGGCGGCTCGCTCGGCCAGGGCCGGACTGGGGATAAAAACCAGCCCTGGAAAAAGTTGCACACCAGCCCCACAGCATTGCGTCATTATTTACTTGTTTATAATAGGAGAAAGCATTCATTTTAAAACACGTGTGTAAACACGAATATGAACTTTGCCCCACGATAGCTCTTTTGTAGAACCCCCATAAAAACTTACAATTACTTGGCTTGGCCCTTGGGGATCTCGGACGCCACTTCAACACTTTGGCCGGGGGCTCGGCGGAGCTGATGTTGTGCTTTAACCTAATGAGAAAGATTTCATAATAAGGATTTGGAGAAAGGGCAGAGGGATAGCAGAGCAGGGAGAGGCTGGTGCTGCTACTAGGGGGTCATACCATGGGGGAGTAATAAAGCCCACCATAATGCCCCCCCAGTAGTAATAATTCTCCTTATAATATGCAAAACATTTGTAATGCCCCCAGTTGAGCTAATGTTCCCATAATGTGCCAATATAAAATACCCCTTCTCAGTGCCCCCGTAGATGACCCCCATAGTGCCCTCCCCTTCCCCATAGTACCCACCATAATGTGTCCCAGTATAAAATGCCCCTATACAGAGCCCCCATATAAAATATCTTCTTTTTTAGCCTCAGTAGATGCCCCTATAGTGCCCCCCAATAATCTGCAGTAAGATGTGCCCCCATAGATGCCCCCAATCATGTGCCAGTAATAAGAGCCCCCCCACCATCATGTGCCAGTAGCCAGAGCCCCCCCATATCATGTCAGTAGCCAGAGCCCCCCCATATCATGTCAGTAGCCAGAGCCCCCCATATCATGTGCCAGTAGCCAGAGTGCCCCCAATCATGTGCCAGAAATAAGAGCCCCCCCACCATCATGTGCCAGTAGCCAGAGCCCCCCATATCATATGCCAGTAGCCAGAGCCCCCCCATATCATGTGCCAGTAGCCAGAGTGCCCCCATATCATGTGCCAGTAGCCCCCCATATCATGTGCCAGTAGTCCCCCCTTATCATGTGCCAGCCCAGTAGTCCCCCCTTATCATGTGCCAGCCCAGTAGTCCCCCCTTATCATGTGCCAGCCCAGTAGCCCCCCTTATCATGTGCCAGCCCAGCCCAGTAGTCCCCCCTTATGTGCCAGCCCAGTAGCCCCCCTTATGTGCCAGCCCAGTAGCCCCCCTTATCATGTGCCAGCCCAGTATTGTACCTATATAAAAAAAAAAAATATAATAATACACTTATACTTACCTCCAGCAATGCGATGCGATGCAGGCCGCCTCTTCCGTCTGTGTCCCTCGCTATACGGCTCAGGCGACGCGATGACGTCATCGCGCCGCCTGCACCGGCCTGAGCTCTGATAGGCTGCCAGCACTAAGCCGGCAGCCTATCAGAGGAACAGGAGGGGACACACCTCTCCCTCCTCTGCCGCAGCACAGGCATCTGTATTGCCGTCCTGAGGACGGCAATACAGATGACTATGGAGATGAGCGCTTCCGCAATGGAGGCGCTCATCTCCTGCTCTGCCCTGCCGCCGGCCGCGGCCGCCCCCACTTGTCACCAGGGCCGCGGCCTTGCGGCACTCAGGCTTGCCGGCCCACCGGGAAATTTCCCGCTATCCCGGCAGGCCAGTCCGGCCCTGCGCTCGGCGCCTTTCGGGTGACAGCGCTGGGGTGCGGGGCACCCACTGCACCCCGTGTAGGATCGGCCCTGCCGAAAAGTTTTTGTTTTCCCCGACACAAGTGTATGACTTATATCAAGCTGGCAAGGTTGCGACCTGTGTCCCCTGACAAAATGGAGGCAATCGTGAAGGCCATCGTGGAGGCTAACTTGCAGCAGCAGGAGGCTAACAAGCAGAAGCAGGAAACTAACCAGCTACTATTGCAACATGTGATGGCGTTGCAAGCTGCAGGAGCGTCCCACAACGCCCATGATGCCTGGAAAGCTGTCCGTGCGGCGATCCCTAAGATGACCCCCTTGGATGACGTCGAGAAAAATTACCCTGAGACCAGTGGGCTGAGGTTGTCGCTCCGTTCCTGGCGTCTGGACCCCAGCAAGTGTTTTTTGATCTCCCCGATGATCAAGCGGCCAACTACCTGACCATTAAAGGTGAGATCCTGGCGAGACTGGGGGTGAATGTGTTGGTCCGGGCCCAGCGGGTGCATCAGTGAGAATTTAACCCGGCTGAACCTGCCAGGCCACAGTACTATGAGCTATTACACTGGTTGCAAAAATTAGCCAACATATCCCCTAGTGGGATATGTTGGCTAATCTCTCAATTTTATCATCAGTTTGAGGATTTAGTAAGTCTGCAGAGTGCACCTGTCTTTGCTATTACTATATTGTTATATTGATAATTACATCCACATAATTGCTATCTTGTGTAGGATGTCTATTGTGGTACTTATGGTCCGCCGCGGGCATCCTCCACTGTATGCATTTTTGCTGGGGATCGCTATTAACAATGGGCCACAAGTGCAGGATTTGCTCCTCTGTTTATATATGGACAACTGCATGTGGGTTTGAGAACTTCCTGCCTGTTTAACAACACACCATTTGTTTGGATATAGAGATACCTGGAGGTGTATAAACGCCAATTTAAATGAGCCTGTTTTCCATCCACAGGCTACATTTAGGTGCACCTGCAATGCCTGGGCCATATTAGCCAGTCTTAAGTGGGACTCGCAGACTCCTCCCACCTCCCATTGCTAGCATGGTTTAATGCTGGAGGTAACTGGTGAGTTGTCTGTGAGTCGGACCTTTACGCTCCTGTAATCTGCCCACTGGCTCCTGGTATTGCCCATATAGCTCAGGTAGGTGAGTGTTAGGACCAGAGCTACTTGAGAAACCTTGGCGTGGTGCTCGGGCTAAGACATGTCCCCTTAGTGGGATATGTTCGCTAATCTCTCAATTTTATCATCCGTTTGAGGGTTTAGTAAGTCTGCAATGTGCACCTGTCTTTGCTATTATTATATTAAAAATGGCTGCAGCCTCACGTTTTGACTCCCACTGCTATGCTGGACCGTCTGCTGGCGGATGTGTTCTGTGTTCTTGCCGTACCCTCTCCAGCACTGGATAGGCCAAGTATTTCTGTGTAATGCCTTGGAGATGGTCAACCTGGTCAAGCGCTACGAGGCCACCAGAAATCTACCGGGGGGTTCTTTTGGGAGGGGGCCAGTCAAACCCCGGAAATCTCCACCCCAGACCCGGCGGTCGGTGCCAGCTAGACCCACCCGGGACATACCCCCTGCAGATCCAACCCCGGTGGTCTGCTGGCGTTGTCAGGAGCCTGGACACATAAGGGCCGACTGTCCCAATCGGGGGGAACCCATGGACACCAACTATGGCTACTGCCACTCATTATATGCCAGAAAGTTGTATGCCACAGGAACCTCCGAGACTATGGACAATAGCCACTTGTGCCAGGTGGAAGTGGGGGACACTCTGGCGGTGGCACTGCTGGATTCAGGAAGCCTGGTGTGCCTGGTAAGAGCTGCCCTGGTGCGGCCTGCCGAGTATACTGGCCGAAAGGTTGGCATTGTCTGTATCCATGGGGACTTAAAGGACTATCCTACTGCATTGATCTGTCTATCAATGGTGGCCGACAGGTGGACTCATGAGGTGGCCGTTGCCACAGGGCTACATTATGAATTAATAATTGTGAGAGACTTCCCCGGTTTCCCGTCACTGTGGCCTGAGGTGAGAGTCACCAATACACATGAGACAGATGTAACCCTAGCAGAGTGGCCCGGCTCAGCGGGGAGACCAGAACCCTGGGAACCTGAGTCCGAAGGGCCAGCGGTAGGGGTGACCGCCACTTCGGTGGAGGAGGGGGAGACAACCCCGCTAAGTGTGATGGTATGAGACGTGGAGGACTTGCCGCCGGGTCCGGAGTTAGCAGACCTCAACGTCTCCCGAGATAATTTTAGTACAGTACAGCACAAGGACCCGACTCTAGCTCGAGCCTGGGAAAATGTAGTAGTGGTTAAAGGGTGAGCCGCAACAACCGGAGGCCGAGTCTATGTTGCCCCGTTTTGGTGTTCAACAGGAGATGCTGTATCGAGTAAATAAACTACAGGGTTACCATATTGAGCAGCTGGTGGTGCCCAAGGCATATCACAAGCTCGTGTTGGATTTAGCCCACCAACATGTTCTTGGGGGACACCTGGGCCAGCAGAAAATGCAGGACCGGATTCTGCAGCGCTTCTACTGGCCCAGTGTGTTCAGAGAGGTAGAAGAGTATTGCAAGTCTTGCCCAACCTGACAGACAACCAGCCCCCAGCCACATTTCCGTAGTCCCCTGGTCCCTCTCCCGATTATTGAGGTTCTATTCGAGCGGATCGCTATGGATCTCATAGGCCCAGTACCAAAGTCAGCTAGAGGGCACCAGCACATCCTGGTCATCCTGGACTACGCCATGCGGTACCCTCAGGCGGTGCCACTGAATCATACGTCCACAGGAGAAATCCACGGCACACCATATGCATTACATCAATTAATCGTTTTTAATTCATAGTATTCTATACATCATTTTTGTGTTCCATCCAGAGCAATTTGTTCGAGCAATATAATTAGTTAAGTAATACAACCCCAACGTTTCGGTCGGTGTCGACCTTTATCAAGGGATCTGTAAAGAATATATAGTAAAAATGATAAGTATTATGTAATACTTATCATTTATACTCTATCATTTTTACTTATAATTCATACTTATCATTTTTACTATATATTCTACTATATATACCATGGTGATGGATCATGTGACGGACCATGTGATAAACGTAGTGACGTCATCAAAGGTCCTATTCCTCACACAACAAGACATAAGAGATGCCGGCTGCGCGAACAAGTGGATTAAGGTGAGTAAAAAATTTTTTAAATTTTTTTTAACCCCTCCAGCCCTATTGTACTATGCATTCTATATTAAGAATGCTATTATTTTCCCTTATAACCATGTTATAAGGGAAAATAATAAAGATCGGGTCCCCATCCCGATCGTCTCCTAGCAACCGTGCTTGAAAATCGTACCGCATCCGCACTTGCTTGCGGATGCTTGCAATTTTCACGCAGCCCCATTCACTTCTATGGGGCCTGCGTTGCGTGAAAAACTCACTAAATAGAGCATGCTGCGATTTTCACGCAACGCACAAGTGATGCGTGAAAATCACAGCACATGTGCACAGCCCCATAGAAATGAATGGGTCCGGATTCAGTGCGGGTGCGCATTGCACCCGCGCAGAAAACTCGCCTGTGTGAAAGGGGCCTTAGTGTCTCCATATTCTGAGAGCCATAGTTTATTTTTATTTTTTGGGTGATTGTCTTAGATAGGGTATCATTTCTGCGAGATGAGACGACTGTTTGATTGCCACTATTTTGGGGGGCATATGACTTTTTGATCACTTGCTATTACACTTTTTGTGATGTAAGGTACCAAAAAATGACTTTTTTGACACTGTTTTAAATTATTATTTTATTTTTACGGTGTTCATCTGAGGGGTTAGATCTTGTGGTATTTTTATAGAGCAGGTTGTTATGGACGCGACAATACCTAATATGTATACTATTTTTTATTTTTTTCTATTTTTTACATTTAACACAAAAAAAGCTGTTTTGAAACAAAAAAAATCATAAATACAAATACGCAGGCACACCACCTTTCGTAGCTGGTAAGGACTTGAAAAGCCAGTGTAGGATAAATAGGCAAACTATTTATTAGTACATTACTAAAAGGAGACCAAAAGTAAAATCACAATAAAATGTACAGAATAATACACATTCAAATAAAATAAAATCAGCTGTTTATAAATAAGAGTCAATTCATACACTTGATTGGTGGAAACCGCCTGATAGGTGGAAGACGTGATGCAACTATCAAAATCAGCAGTTAGTGATGGAAGAGGTAATGTCCCACAGTAACTGCATTCAAACAAAGTGTCCTGCAAATGTATCATTCACTACTGCTGCAGATAGGACAATACCTCACATGTGCTGCAGATAAGAGGATACCTCACAAAAGAATGGTATTGGGGGGCGGGTAGGAAAGTCCAGATACAACAAGGTGTATATAGGCAGGGTTCAGCGGAGTGTATATCAGCAGGATTCAACATATAGTCCTATCCCTGATCAATAACAGCAGCTAGATGTTGCATTTCGTTATAATATTGAATAGATGAAAACCATCATCTATTCAATATTACACTCATCTATTCAATATTATAACGAAATGCAACATCTAGCCACTGTTATTGATCAGGGATAGGTCTACAGTATATGTTGAATCCTGCTGATATACAGTCGTGGCCAAAAGTTTTGAGAATGACACAAATATTAGTTTTCACAAAGTTTGCTGCTAAACTGCTTTTAGATCTTTGTTTCTGTTGTTTCTGTGATGTAGTGAAATATAATTACACGCACTTCATACGTTTCAAAGGCTTTTATCGACAATTACATGACATTTATGCAAAGAGTCAGTATTTGCAGTGTTGGCCCTTCTTTTTCAGGACCTCTGCAATTCGACTGGGCATGCTCTCAATCAACTTCTGGGCCAATTCCTGACTGATAGCAACCCATTCTTTCATAATCACTTCTTGGAGTTTCTCAGAATTAGTGGGTTTTTGTTTGTCCACCCGTCTCTTGAGGATTGACCACAAGTTCTCAATGGGATTAAGATCTGGGGAGTTTCCAGGCCATGGACCCAAAATGTCAATGTTTTGGTCCCCGAGCCACTTAGTTATCACTTTTGCCTTATGGCACGGTGCTCCATCGTGCTGGAAAATGCATTGTTCTTCACCAAACTGATGTTGGAAGAAGTTGCTGTTGGAGGGTGTTTTGGTACCATTGTTTATTCATGGCTGTGTTTTTGGGCAAAATTGTGAGTGAGCCCACTCCCTTGGATGAGAAGCAACCCCACACATGAATGGTCTTAGGATGCTTTACTGTTGGCATGACACAGGACTGATGGTAGCGTTCACCTTTTCTTCTCCGGACAAGCCTTTTTCCTGATGCCCCAAACAATCGGAAAGAGGCTTCATCGGAGAATATGACTTTGCCCCAGTCCTCAGCAGTCCATTCACCATATTTTCTGCAGAAGATCAATCTGCCCCTGATGTTTTTTTTGAGAGAAGTGGCTTCTTTGCTGCCCTTCTTGACACCAGGCCATCTTCCAAAAGTCTTCGCCTTACTGTGCGTGCAGATGCGCTCACACCTGCCTGCTGCCATTCCTGAGCGAGCTCTGCACTGGTTGCACTCCGATCCCGCAGCTGAATCCTATTTAGGAGATGATCCTGGGGCTTGCTGGACTTTCTTGGAGGCCCTGAAGCCTTCTTAACCAGAATTGAACCTCTTTCCTTGAAGTTCTTGATGATCCTATAAATTGTTGATTGAGGTGCAACCTTAGTAGCCACAATATCCTTGCCTGTGAAGCCATTTTTATGCAACGCAATGATGGCTGCATGCGTTTCTTTGCAGGTCACCATGGTTAACAATGGAAGAACAATGATTTCAAGCATCACCCTCCTTTTAACAGGTCAAGTCTGCCATTTTAACCCAATCAGCCTGATATAATGATCTCCAGCCTTGTGCTCGTCAACATTCTCACCTGAGTTAACAAGACGATTACTGAAATTATCTCAGCAGGTCCTTTAATAACAGCAATGAAATGCAGTGGAAAGGTTTTTTTGGGATTAAGTTAATTTTCATGGCAAAGAAGGACTATGCAATTCATCTGATCACTCTTCATAACATTCTGGAGTATATGCAAATTGCTATTCTAAAAACTTAAGCAGCAACTTTTCCAATTTCCAATATTTATGTAATTCTCAAAACTTTTGGCCACGACTGTACACTCCGCTGAACCCTGCTTATATACACCTTGTTGTATCTGGACTTTCCTACCCACTCCCCAATACCATTCTTTTGTGAGGTATTCTCTTATCTGCAGCACATGTGGGGTATTGTGCTATCTGCAGCAGTAGTGAATTATACATTTGCAGGACACTTCTTTGTTTGAATGCAGGTACTGTGGGACATTACCCCTTCAATCACTAACTGCTAATTTTGAGAGTCTTATCACATCTTCCACTTATCAGGCGGTTTCTGCCAATCAGGTGTATGAATTGACTCTTATTTATCCACAGCTGCTTTTATTTTATTTTATTTGAATGTATATTATTCTGTACATTTTATTGTGATTTTACTTTTGGTCTCCTTTTAGTAATGTACTAATAACTAGTTTGCCTACTTATCCTACACTTTGCTTTTCAAGTCCTTACCAGCTACGAAAGGTGGTGTGCCTGCGTATTTGTATTTATTTATTTTACTTTTTATACTGGGTGGGTGACGTAATCCATTCTTCTAGTTGTTGAGCCCTCCAAACTTTGCCCTTTCTTACAAAAAAAAATCATGTTTTAGTGTCTCCATAGTCTGAGAGCCATTATTTTATTTTATTTTTTGGCGATTGTCTTAGGTAGCGGCTCATTTTTTGTGGGATGAGGGGGCACCAAAATGTAGATTCTCTACCGGCCCTGGATAGGTGTATAGTGTGAATCCAGCACAGTAGTGTGTGTGGTGTATGTAGCAGTGCTGTATGCGACAGAGGCATGTATAATGTGCACAGCACAGCTGAGTATGTAAAATGTGTAACACAGTGATATATAATGTGCCACTCAGAGCTGTGTGTGTAGCAGAGCTGTGTATGTAAAATGTGTAACACAGTGATATATAATGTGCCACTCAGAGCTGTGTGTGTAGCAGAGCTGTGTATGTAAAATGTGCAACAGTGATATATAATGTGCCACTCAGAGCTGTGTGTGTAGCAGAGCTGTGTATGTAAAATGTGCAAAAACCCTGATGCTCTCAAAAAGAGCAAGCAATATAAAACATTGTAGTTTGATACCTTTTACCCCTTAAAGACCGGGCCCATTTTCATTTTACATTAGCCATAATCTTTTTATTTTTCCATTCACATAGTCATATGAGGGCTTTTTTTGTGTGGGACAAGATGCATTTTTTTAATGTCGCCACTTAATTTGCCATGTCTTGTATCAGAAAGCAGGAAAAAAAAAAAATTATTTGTGGGTTAAAAAAAATAAAATAAAAAACACACACAATTCCGCCGAGGTTTTTGAGGTTTTGACATCATGGGGTTCACTAAAAATGACGTCTTTATTCTGCGGCTCAATACGATACAAAACTTGTATAGTTTTTATTTGGTTTAATTACTTTAAAAAATTACTTTTCTATATTTCGGTCTATGTGAGGGCTTGTTTTTGTGTAACGATCAGTAGTTTTCTTGGGGGGGAGGGGGCCCTATACAAAAATTTGCTTATTAAAGATTGTGTAGGGTGTGGCTGGAGGTGGGGCATGGAGGCGGGACAAGGGTGGGGCTTGCAGCAGAACATGGTAGGGCCTGTAAGGGGGCCCTTGATTTATTTTGCCCGGGGGCCCTGAGGGCTCTCAGTCCGCCCCTGGTTATAAGTTTTTACATGACAAAATTGTATAGAAAGGTTATTGAATATAATGTTAGGAAAACCTTTTTGTCTCCCTAATGATATTGATCTAGGTGCGCAGGTCCACTCAAGCCATCCAACAGATCTGAAGTAACCTTGAGGCTTACTGGCTCTCAGTCAGATGAGAGCTGGTTTGGAATGTCTCATAGTGCACAAGGCTGCCATTGTAAGGTATGCTGACTCAGCCTGTCATCTGTCTCATGGATAGATTGATGGCTTGCATGTACCTGGCTTTTGGCATATAGCCTTTGTGTGGTTGTCTATTGTATGTCGTAGATAATAGGAGTCCAAGACGCATCCAGCCATCCTCTTATTGCTGTTTCCAAACCATTTTGATGGGGTTTCCATAAATTTCTAGCCTTTTTTGTGAATCAGACACCCTCTCTTCTTTAGAGCAGGGGGTGCCTGGTTTGATGCTCAGGACTCCCATTGACTTTCATTGAATTAAGTTTTACTCGAGCACCCGCAGTTTTTGGCCGAGCACTCAGATGTGCCAAGCATAGTGATGCTAGAGCTGAACAGCAGTTCGTCCAAGCATGCTCGCTAAATACTAGTCCCCACCTATCCCTTGTTTGAACTTGATGGACTTATGTCTTTTTTTCAACTGTATAAACTATGTAACTATATACACAATTAGGGAAATATTTGTCAGTCAAGCTGAGAAGAGCGGGGAGAAACACTGGTGTCTGTCATGAACAACCTTGTGAAAATTTCCAGCAGCATGAACCTGATGACAGGCTCCTATACTATACGCGATGCGTGCAGCACAGACGACAGGCTGTATGTATTGCAATATAAAGTCATGCAAAGATGCATTGGAAACCATTTAAAAATAAGGGCATATTGGTGCATACTTAATTATTTTTATTAGAATTGTTACTATTTATTGTAATGCATTATAGGATATACTTTTGGATCATTAAGGAGAACTCTAGCCAAAACTAAAGTTTTTCATGGATTTCATTATGGAATGCCTTGTGTAAGGGCTACTTTCACACTTGCGGTAGAGGATTCCGACAGACAGTTCCGTCGCCAGAACTGCCTGCCGGATCTGGCAATCCGGACGAAAACTAAGGCTGGGTTCACACCTGCGCGCTGTAAAACGCTCAACAAGGAGAAACCAATGCTTCCCTATGGGAATGGTTCTCACCTGGGCGTTTTACAGCGCGTACGATCGCGCTGTAAAATGCCCGACGCCCCAAGAAGTACAGGAGCTTCTTTGGGGCGTCTTGTCGCGCGTTCCCGTACATAGACTTTCGGGAACGCGCGACAATGGGCGTTCGCTTGTCTCTGTATGCGCGATTGCAAACTGATGCATCCTCATGCATACTGAACAGAATGCTCTCCATTCAAAATGCATTAGGATAAAACGGATCAGTTTTTTTCCGGTATTGAGCCCCTGTGACGGAACTCAATACCGAAAAGAAAAAAGTGTGAAAGTACCCCAAGTCTCTTACCTGTTTTCCACTGGGGTAGGCGGCAGTTACTGCTGATAATTAGATAATCTCTGGTAACACAATTAAAATGAAGCAGATGAAAATACAGCCTTCCAGACTATATACAGTTCTTATGGTTTCTTAGTTTCTGAAGGAGAATATACAGAGGCAGAAATTACATTTTCCTCCCAGCAAGCAGAGAGGATACTGGATCCATGTAGGCCTCTTTTTTACGCCTGAAAAGGGCATCGAAAATGGTAAATGAGACGGGCCTGCCTGCTCCTCCATTTCCCCGCTTATAAAGGGAAAAGTATGGTATTAATAATCTTATGCACATGTATTATGATATTACAATTTTATTAATATATTATTATGTATGTAATGTGTATTATTGCTTATTAGTTACCTCTTTCCTCAGAATAGTATTTAAAGAATGGTGTTGTAGGGCGGTTTGCAAGTTGCTCTGAGTTGCTGGTTAGGCATTGTCTTACAGTTTCATATCCATTCAGCACAATCATAGGGGTTTGCCCAGCCCAAACAGTAATGATATTCCCATATATCTTCGAAAGCTGGGTGGAAAAGGAAAAGAAACCTATTACACAAAAAAAAAACTCACCATAATTCTTCAAGTTAACTGTTACACATCAATATACTAGCATTTGTTCTAATTTATAGAAATTATACTTTATAGAATTATTGGAATATTCAATATTCCAATAATTCTGAGCCCAGCAGCTAGAGATGGCCTTACGGTTCGCCCGGCAGTCGTTTTGCGGCGAACTTTGCGTGTTCATGATTCGCCGAACATATGAAGATATTCGCACCCGCCATATTCTTTTACATTGTGAAGAACTTTGACCCATGACACAGCCATCAGGTGTTACAGGACAGCCAATTGAGCCGTTTCAGCACATGGACATACCCTCTACCTTATAAATAAACCTGATCTGGCCGCCATTTTGCATTCAGTGTTTTGCCAGTGTAGGGAGAGGTTGCTGTGTGGAGCAGGGACAGGCTGTTAGGGGCACCAAACGCTAGCTAATAGGGCCACAAAAGTATTTTTAAGGACTGGTATAGGTGTGCTATCGATATGTGTGATACACAGAGGGGTGCGATATACTTATAATATACTTTTATAATGAGTCAAAAACACATAGATCTACACTACGTGCAGAATTATTAGGCAAATGAGTATTTTGACCACATCATCCTCTTTATGCATGTTGTCTTACTCCAAGCTGTATAGGCTCGAAAGCCTACTACCAATTAAGCATATCTGTAATGAGAAGGGGTGTGGTCTAATGACATTAACACCCTATATCAGGTGTGCATAATTATTAGGCAACTTCCTTTCCTTTGGCAAAATGGGTCAAAAGAAGGACTTGACAGGCTTAGAAAAGTCAAAAATAGTGAGATATCTTGCAGAGGGATGCAGCACTCTTAAAATTGCAAAGCTTCTGAAGCGTGATCATCGAACAATCAAGCGTTTCATTTAAAATAGTCAACAGGGTCGCAAGAAGCGTGTGGAAAAACCAAGGCGCAAAATAACTGCCCATGAACTGAGAAAAGTCAAGCGTGCAGCTGCCAAGATGCCACTTGCCACCAGTTTGGCCATATTTAAGAGCTGCAACATCACTGGAGTGCCCAAAAGCACAAGGTGTGCAATACTCAGAGACATGGCCAAGGTAAGAAAGGCTGAAAGACGACCACCACTGAACAAGACACACAAGCTGAAACGTCAAGACTGGGCCAAGAAATATCTCAAGACTGATTTTTCTAAGGTTATATGGACTGATGAAATGAGAGTGAGTCTTGATGGGCCAGATGGCTGGATTGGTAAAGGGCAGAGAGCTCCAGTCCGACTCAGACGCCAGCAAGGTGGAGGTGGAGTACTGGTTTGGGCTGGTATCATCAAAGATGAGCTTGTGGGGCCTTTTTGGGTTGAGGATGGAGTCAAGCTCAACTCCCAGTCCTACTGCCAGTTTCTGGAAGACACCTTATTCAAGCAGTGGTACAGGAAGAAGTCCTCAAGGTAAGAAAAACATGATTTTCATGCAGGACAATGCTCCATCACACGCGTCCAAGTACTCCACAGCGTGGCTGGCAAGAAAGGGTATAAAAGAAGAAAATCTAATGACATGGCCTCCTTGTTCACCTGATCTGAACCCCATTGAGAACCTGTGGTCCATCATCAAATGTGAGATTTACAAGGAGGGAAAGCAGTACACCTCTCTGAACAGTGTCTGGGAGGCTGTGGTTGCTGCTGCACGCAATGTTGATGGTGAACAGATCAAAACACTGACAGAATCCATGGATGGCAGGCTTTTGAGTGTCCTTGCAAAGAAAGGTGGCTATATTGGTCACTGATTTGTTTTTGTTTTGTTTTTGAATGTCAGAAATGTATATTTGTGAATGTTGAGATGTTATATTGGTTTCACTGGTAAAAATAAATAATTGAAATGGGTATATATTTGTTTTTTGTTAAGTTGCCTAATAATTATGTACAGTAATAGTCACCTGCACAGACAGATATCCCCCTAAAATAGCTAAAACTAAAAACAAACTAAAAACTACTTCCAAAAATATTCAGCTTTGATATTAATGAGTTTTTTGGGGTCATTGAGAACATGGTTGTTGTTCAATAATAAAATTAATCCTCAAAAATACAACTTGCCTAATAATTCTGCACTCCCTGTATATAGTGATCACCTGGAAGTCAGGGGCCTAGGGGCTTACTAGGGCCCTTTTTATATAGGGTAGGGTTCCGGACGGGGTTGCTCTTATCAGGGCGGGTGGTCTGTGGTTAGGCTATCAGGGCCAGAATAGCACCTCGCCTGTAGGGCAATATCAGGGATAGTTCTTTGCCCACCCTGTCCTTCAATACAACATCATCATCTAGCCCAGGGATAGATGTTTTTGCTTTCCCTCCTGGATTCATGGATGTGCACTGGAACCCCCCAGATTGTGGTAGGACATATGGTTTCAGATTTGGTGCCGCCGAGCACTTGTTATTGCCTACCACATCTATGCTTTTTGCTTAACTTTAATAATTTAATTGATTTTCTTTTTGAGGGATATCTTTTCCATTCACACATCCACAAAATGGGTCCGCATCCGTTCCGCAATTTTGCGGAACGGGTGCAGACCCATTCATTTTCAATGGGGCTGGAATGTGCTGTCCGCATCCGCATTTGCGGATCCGCACTTCCGCATCCGTGCTTCCATTTCCGCAAAAAAATAGAACATGTCCTATTCTTGTCCGCAATTGCAGACAAGACTAGGCATTTTCTATTAGAGTCCCGGCGAAGTGCGGTCTTCAAATTGCAGAATGCACATTGCCGGTGTCCATGTTTTGCGGATCCGCAAAACATTTATGGACGTGTGCATGGACCCTCATTGTAACATTATTAAAGGTTACGTTTTATCTTTATGTATATTCTAATGGATTGCCTTCCTTGTACAATGTTAGAAAGTATATTATAGTGCATTTGTATTGTGCGGCAGTTGTATGCGGCTCTGCTGCGATACAGGTATATAGAGGGACAAGCGTTATTGGAACAAATAATATCTACTGGTGTGATATACCAGTCGTCCCCCAAAAAAACTGATAGAAGCGGCGTGTTATATACCAATATACTTTCTTTATAGTGCATTTGGGTACTGTATAGTGCATTTGCGCATGCGCGAAAATTATATTGCCGATATTTCGCATTGAAAAAAATAATGAATGGAGATTGCAAATTCGAATAATACATCTGGCATGTCACTGTCCATGTTGTGGGACTATTTGTGCACTTCCAGTAATTATTTCTTAGCTGCAAATATGAGCTGAAGGTTTTTCTGGTTCGCCTCCCATTAAAATGAATGGGAACTGCCGCGAACCTGCGGTTCGCGAATCGTCCCGGCAGATGTTCGTCCATCACTACCAGCAGCCATATTTTCTCTTAATAGCCCCTGATTTCTTTGTTTAGTGCAATGCTACAGCTTTCTTCGCCTTAGGCCTCATGCACACGGCCGTTGTTTGGGTCCGCATCCGAGCCGCTGTTTTTGCGGCTCGGATGCGGACCCATTCACTTCAATGGGGCTGCAAAAGATGCGGACAGCACTCCGTGTGCTGTCCACATCCGTTGCTCCGTTCCGTGCCCCCGCAAAAAAAAATAGAACGTGTCCTATTCTTGTCCGTTTTGCGGACAAGAAAAGGAATTTCTACAATGCGCCGCCCGTTCCATAAATTGCGAGAGGCACGCGGGCGGCTTCAGTTTTTTGCGGATCCGCAGTTTGCGGCCTGCAAAAAACGGCACGGTCGTGTGCATGAGGCCTTAGAGTTACATAATAGTTTCTGAGCTAATGAAAACATTTATTGGCTGTTTACACATTTTGTCTAGATCAATTGTGAAAAATGTTCACTGTTACAGTTTTTTAACCACTTCACATCCGGGCCATTTGCCCCCTTCCTGACCAGGCCTAATTTTGCAAATCTGACATATCTCACTTTATGTGGTAATAACTTTGGAACACTTTTACTTATCCAAGCCATTCAGAGATTGTTTTCTAGTGACACATTGTACTTCATGACAGTCATAAATTTGAGTCAAAATATTTCACCTTTTATTTATGAGAAAATCCCAAATTTACCAAAAATTTTGAAATATTTGAAATTTCCAAATTTCTATTTCTTTGCTTTTAAAACAGAAAGTGATACCTCATAAAATATTTATTACTTAACATTCCCAATATGTCTACTTTATGTTGGCATCATTTTGGAAATGTCATTTTATTTTTTTAGGACGTTAGAAGGCTTAGAATTTTAGAAGCAATTCTCAAAATTTTTAAGAAAATTGTCAAAACCCACTTTTTAAGGACCAGTTCAGGTCTGAAGTCACTTTGTGGGGCTTACATAGTGGATACCCCCATAAATGACCCCATTGTAGAAACTACACTCCTTAAAGGGGTTATCCGACTTAAAAAAATATGTGTTAGGGCTGCTTTATACATCATTAAAGATACTTTTCTAATGTACTCACTTTATTGATTTTGCGCTGTTTCCACACTGCTGATTTGGGTCATGTGACCCCCGACGTCATCAACTCTTCTCTGGCACTGACTTCTCGTTTACAAGCTTCTCCCTGCTTGAGGGAGTGGCCCAGCTCTGTAAACGAGACGTCAGAGCCTTTGGTGCTGCCCCCTCTCTCCAGCTGCTGCGATCTCATTAGCATATCAATAGAGCAGCAGGGCTGTCATTACCATACACAGGGCTGACAGTACTGTGCAAAACAGAAGCTCCTGTGTTGCACTGAAAGAGTGTACAGGAGAGCTCTGATTAGGAAAGGGTTACCCAGGTGCTGACAGTCGCTGTATTGCTGTGATCCAGGAGCAGGAATGAAGGACAAGCAGCTCAGCCAATAAAAGGGAAAAGGCAAGTCAGGACAGCCAATCAGATGAAAGACCCGCCCTCACTGCTGTTTACACTGGAGAGTAAAGACATGTGCTTCTGCCTGGGCTCTTAGGTTTCCCAGGGAGAAGAAGGTGGGGGTGACTGCATTGTGTATATTGTGTGTATGGAGCGGTGGGAGTGACTGCATTGTGTGTATGGAGGGGTGGGGGTGACTGCATTGTGTATATTGTGTGTATGGAGCGGTGGGGGTGACTGCATTGTGTGTATGGAGGGGTAGGGGACACTGCATTGTGTGTATGGAGGGGTGGGGGTGACTGCATCGTGTATATTGTGTGTATGGAGGGGTGGGGACACTGCATTATGTGTATTGTGTGTATGGAGGGGTGGGGGACACTGCATTGTGTGTATTGTGTGTATGGAGGGGTGGGGGACACTGCATTGTGTGTATTGTGTGTATGGAGGGGTGGGGGACACTGCATTGTGTGTATGGGGTGGGGGTGACTGCATTGTGTGTATGGGGTGGGGGAAACTGCATTGTGTGTATGGAGGGGTGGTGGACACTGCATTGTGTATATTGTGTGTATGGAGGGGTGGGGGACACTGCATTTTGTGTATGGAGGGGTGGGGGACACTGCATTGTGTGTATTGTGTGTATGGAGGGGTGGGGGACACTGCATTGTGTGTATGGAGGGGTGGGGGACACTGCATTGTGTATGGAGGGGTGGGGGACACTGCATTGTGTGTATGGAGGGGTGGGGGTGACTGCATTGTGTATATTGTGTGTATGGAGGGGTGGGGACACTGCATTGTGTGTATTGTGTGTATGGAGGGGTGGGGGACACTGCATTGTGTGTATTGTGTGTATGGAGGGGTGGGGGACACTGCATTGTGTGTATTGTGTGTATGGAGGGGTGGGGGACACTGCATTGTGTGTATGGGGTGGGGGTGACTGCATTGTGTATATTGTGTGTATGGGGTGGGGGAAACTGCATTGTGTGTATGGAGGGGTGGGGGACACTGCATTGTGTATATTGCGTGTATGGAGGGGTGGGGGACACTGCATTTTGTGTATGGAGGGGTGGGGGACACTGCATTGTGTGTATGTAGGGGTGGGGGACACTGCATTGTGTATATTGTGTGTATGGAGGGGTGGGGGACACTGCATTGTGTGTATGGAGGGGTGGGGGACACTGCATTGCGTGTATGGAGGGGTGGGGACACTGCATTGTGTGTACGGAGGGGTGGGGGACACTGCATTGTGTATATTGTGTGTATGGAGGGGTGGGGGACACTGCATTGTGTATATTGTGTGTATGGAGGGGTGGGGGACACGGCATTGTGTGTATTGTGTGTATGGAGGGGTGGGGGACACTGCATTGTGTGTATGGAGGGGTGGGGGACACTGCATTGTGTATATTGTGTGTATGGAGGGGTGGGTGACACTGCATTGTGTATATTGTGTGTATGGAGGGGTGGGGGACACTGCATTGTGTATATTGTGTGTATGGAGGGGTGGGGGACACGGCATTGTTTATGGGGGGAGGGGGGACACTGCATTGTGTATATTGTGTGTATGGAGGGGTGGGGGACACGGAATTGTCTATGGGGGAGGGGGGACAGTGACTACATAGTATATAGTCAACATAGATATGGCTGTAATATAGCTTAGATAGATATACACTCACCTAAAGAATTATTAGGAACACCTGTTCTATTTCTCATTAATGTGATTATCTAGTCAACCAATCACATGGCAGTTGCTTCAATGCATGTAGGGTTGTGGTCCTGGTCAAGACAATCTCCTGAACTCCAAACTGAATGTCAGAATGGGAAAGAAAGGTGATTTAAGCAATTTTGAGCGTGGCATGGTTGTTGGTGCCAGACGGGCCGGTCTGAGTATTTCACAATCTGCTCAGTTACTGGGATTTTCACGCACAACCATTTCTAGGGTTTACAAAAAATGGTGTGAAAAGGGAAAAAAATCCAGTATTCGGCAGTCCTGTGGGCGAAAATGCCTTGTTGATGCTAGAGGTCAGAAGAGAATGGGCCGACTGATTCAAGCTGATAGAAGAGCAACGTTGACTGAAATAACCACTCGTTACAACCGAGGTATGCAGCAAAGCATTTGTGAAGCCACAACACGCACAACCTTGAGGCGGATGGGCTACAACAGCAGAAGACCCCACCGGGTACCACTCATCTCCACTTTCTGTTGAGACATTCAAATGGTAGATTCCGAATTTGGCATAAACAGAATGAGAACATGTATCCATCATGCCTTATTACCACTGTGCAGGCTGGTGGTGGTGGTGGAATGGTGTGGGGGATGTTTTCTGGGCACACTTTAGGCCCCTTAGTGCCAATTGGCCATCGTTTAAATGCCACGGGCTACCTGAGCATTGTTTCTGACCATGTCCATCCCTTCATAACCACCATGTACCCATCCTCTGATGGCTACTTCCAGCAGGATAATGCACCATGTCACAAAGCTCAAATCATTTCAAATTGGTTTCTTGAACATGACAATGAGTTCACTGTACTAAAATGGCCCTCACCAGATCTCAACCCAATAGAGCATCTTTGGGATGTTTTTGGAACGGGAGCTTCGGGCCCTGGATGTGCACCCCTCAAATCTCCATCAACTGCAAGATGCTATCCTATCAATATGGGCCAACATTTCTAAAGAATGCTATCAGCACCTTGTTGAATCAATGCCACGTAGAATTAAGGCAGTTCTGTAGGCAAAAGGGGGTCCAACACCGTATTAGTATGGTGTTCCTAATAATTATTTAGGTGAGTGTAGGTGTCATATATGACACTTATATCTATCTAAGCTATATTAGATACATACAGCTTAGATACACAGAGCTGCCTCAGAGCTTAGATACACAGAGCTGCCATAGAGCTTAGATACACAGAGCTGCCTCAGAGCTTAGATACACAGAGCTGCCTCAGAGCTTAGATACACCGAGCTGCCATAGAGCTTAGATACACACAGCTGCCATAGAGCTTAGATACACACAGCTGCCATAGGTCTTAGATACACACAGCTGCCATAGAGCTTAGATACACACAGCTGCCATGGAGCTTCGATACACAAGCTGCCATAGAGCTTAGATACACACAGCTGCCATAGAGCTTGGATACACAGAGCTGCCATAGAGCTTGGATACATAGAGCTGCCATATAGCTTAGATACATCGAGCTTAGATACATAGAGCCTGTGTTTCTGCAATGTGACAGGATGATCTGTCTGTGTGAGCTAAGAGATGATCATGTGACTGGTTTATGCAAAGTTAGGATGTGCAGAGCAGGGAAGAGTGGAAGGTCAGATTGTTCAGGCCCAGAAATATTCATGAGGCAGAGCTCAGGCTTTGTTGGTATACGCCCCCTCAGCATGTACTTCAGCATGTAAACACAGCAATAACAGTACCAAGAAAAGGTGTAAGTATGGGTTTTAACTTGATGAAATCTAGCTTAACCAAATTATATGTATATCCAGATGGGTTTTAAGAGGTTTTTCTTTTTTATTATTAACTCGGATAACCCCTATAAGTTACTCCAAACTGATTTTACTAACTTTGATCCATTTTTATCTTTAACACATCAAGGGTTAACAGCTAAACAAAACTCTATATTTATTACCCTGATTCTGCGGTTCACAGAAACACCCCACATGTGGTCATAAACTGCTGTATTGGCACACGGCAGGGCACAGAAGAAAAGGAGCGCCACATGGTTTTTGGAAGGCAGATTTAGCTGAACTGGTTTTAAAAGCCATGTCCCATTTGAAGCCCCACTAATGCACCCTTACAGTAGAAACTCCCAAAAAGTGACCCCATTTTGGAAACTAGGGGATAAGGTGCCAGTTTTATTGGTACTATTTTTGGGTACATATGATTTTTTGATCATTCATTATAACACTTTATGGGGCAAGGTAACCAAAAAATTGCTTGTTTTAGCACAGTTTTTATTTATTTATTTTTACAGCGTTGACCTGAGGGGTTAGGTAATGTGACCTTTTTATAGAGCAGATCGTTACGGACGCGGTGATACCTAATATTTATACTTTTTTTTTATTTATTTCACTTTAACACAATAGCTTTTTTTAAACAAAAAAAATATGTTTTAATGTGTCCATGTTCTGAGAGCTATATATATATATTTTTTTTTAAATGATTTTCTTATGTAGGGGCTCATTTTTTGCGGAATGAGGTGACTGTTTTATTGGTACCATTTTGTGGGACATACGCCTTTTTGATCACTTAGTGTTGTACTTTTTGTGATGTAAGGTGACAGAAATGGCTTTTTTTGACACAGTGTTTATTTTTATTTTTATACGGTGTTCACCCGAGGGGTTAGGTCATGTGATACTTTTATAGAGCTGGTTGTTACAGATGCGGTGATACCTAATATGTATACTTTTTTATTTATTTCACTTTAACACAATAATAGTATTTTTGAAACAAAAAATTATGTTTTAATGTGTCCATGTTCTGAGAGCTATATTTTTTTAAATTTTTGAACGATTTTTTTTGTGTAGGGGCTCATTTTTTGCAGAATGAAGTGACGGTTTAATTGGTACCATTTTGTGGGACATACGCCTTTTTGATCACTTGGTGCACTTTGTGATGCAAGGTGACAAAAATGGCTTTTTTTGACACAGTTTTTTTTATGGTGTTTATCGGAATGGGCGGATCATGTGATATATTTATAGAGCCGACTGTCACGGACGCGGCAATACCAAATATGTCTATTTTATTTTTTTAATTTTTTATATTTTTTTATATATTCCTTACTTGGGGAATTTTTATTTTTTACATGTGAAACCTTTTTTTATTTTTTTATTTTAACACTTTATTTTTTATTTTTTTATTTTACACTTTTTGTCCCCCTTAAGGTCATACAAGACCTCTGGGGGACATTTAACTTTACTTTTTTTTTTTCACTATTGATTTCTCCTGTAACTGGGGCTGACATAGTAGCCCCAGTTACAAGGGAAATACACCCCCCAGAGAGGCTGTACAGCACTATACTATGCTGTACAGCCTCAGTGCAGGGCTGATCAAAGTCTGTGAAAGACCCGGCAGCTCCTGCACTCTCTGGCCCCGGCGGTCACATGACCGCCGTGCTGGAACAGGAAGCGCATAGCATACAGCGAGAGCGCAGTGTATACAGCGATCTAGAAGGCAGGGACACCTGGGAACTGGTGTAGTAGGGGAGAACACCAGAAGACAACCAGAAGGAAGGGAAAAGACACTAGGCCTCACCGCTAGGGAAGGAAAAGGGTCACCACCTATAAAACCCTGCTCCTGGCCCTAACTCCTATCCATATGGGCACCTCTCGATGGTAGAGATGCCCATACACAGTAACCTAGAAAACCCTGGTGGCCCTCGGATGCCCTAATGGTAATGACAGGGCAGAGACAACCCGCTCCTTCCCTGGTGAAGGAACCAGCGTCTCGCTGAGGCCTAGTAAACAACAAAGGTTGGGAGAATACAAAATACAACAAGCGGAACACTTAACTTCTGAGGCTGATGGATGATGGATGATGGATGAACAGGACTTCAACTAGAACCACACTCCAGCTCTTCCAAAAAACAAATGAAGCTATCCAGAGCAAGGAGTGATGGGTAAAGTCAGACTAAATAGGGGGAGGTAAAGGTCACATGATCCACACCTGAACAGGAGGTGTTGACATACAAGCAACACACAGACAAAATGAAACCAAAACCAAAATAGGCTGTCAGATCACTAATGTGCAAATAATCTTTCAGACCTTCTAAAACCTGTCACCGCTGTGACATTGCCCTGCTGTCACTTTCAGTGGGCAACCGGATCTGCAGTTGCACGATTAGCGTGTAGCTGCAATCTCTGAATGGACATTCAGGAACGTCCATTCAGAGATCTAGAACCACCTCCCGGACGTTTTTAGTCAAACTGCGGACGGGAGGTGGTTAATCACTGCAAGTTACATTGAATAGATCTATAGATGGAAACACAGATGTGATATCAAATGTCATGGGTTTCATAGTTTTTTCAGACTTTGTCACATACCATATTTTTCACCCTATAAGACGCACTGGCCCATAAGACGCACCTAGGTTTTAGAGGAGGACAATAAGAAAAAAAAATTGAACCAAAAGGTGTGCTTTTGGTGGGATTTGAACTAATGGTGGTCTGTAGATGACACTATTTTGGGGGATCTGGGGATGGCTCTGTTATGGGGGATCTGTGGATGACACTGTTATGGGGGATCTGTGGATGACACTGTTATGGGGGGATCTGCGGATGACACTGCTATGGGGGATCTGTGGATGACACATATATAGCATCTTATGCTATATATGTGTCATTCACAGATTCCCCCCTCCTACATAATTGTGTCATCCACCGATCCGACCACATAACTGTGTCCCTGTGTAAAATAGTGAATGGCCCCCAATACAAGGGGTGGGGGCCGGCATCTGGTGTTGTAGATGCAGCGGGACCCGGTGCAGTCACTGTATTCTATTACACCAGGCCCCGCTCACTGTAGTATTAATAGGTAACGTGTAGGCATGGGCGCTGTTTTAAACTATAGTAATCCTCTGGATAACTGCATGTTTTTTTTTTTTAAATAGATATTATATGATAATTAAAATATAGTCGCTACCCGCCAACAGAACAAAACAGGCTAGGTGTGCTGAGCTAGTGGACTGAGTGTATAAATAATTAGCCACTATTCCCATTTACACCACTAGGTAAAGTGAACTGTATGTGGTGCCAGGAGATACACTGTTGCCTCCCCAGTTACACCACAATACCTCAGATACACAGCAAATGAGCATAGGTGATTAAAGTGTTAAATTTGTTGTTGGGGGAGGAGCTTTTGTGGGAGTGTGTATATATATAGCCACATAGTATTAGCTTGCCTAATTATAGCTTGCTGTTTTTTCCAAGTGCTGATTTTTATAAGTGCATTGGAGATATTCAGGAGACTAACTTAGACTAACTCAGAGCTTTTCCACTGTAGCAGAACTTCAGCGGTGTTTCTGGTGGCTACTCAGACACTGTTTTAAAACAGCAGAACTTCAGCGGTGTTTCTGGTGGATACTCAGACACTGTGTTTCAAAACAGGTGAGGAATTTGTTAGACAGGTTATCACTATTGTCTGATTGCAAATGAGCATAGGTGATTAAGGTATTAAATTTGTTGTTGGGGGAGGAGCTTTTGTAGGAGTGTGTGTCTATATAGCCACATAGTATTAGATTGCCTAATTATAGCTTGCTGATTTTTATAAGTGCATTGGAGATATTCAGGAGATACTCTGGAGGTGGATACAATCTTAAAAAGTAAGATTTGATTGTTTAAAATCTTCCCCCTCTTTAAAATGGCAGACCTGGTTCTGTGCAGGAATTGTGCTTTTATTTCAGGTTCCACTCTTCAGAGGTTTGGATGCTGTCTGATCTGTAGACAGCTCTCCATAATGAAGCAGATAATCGCATTTTTGAAATCTGAGATTTGTAAATTAACCGTTAAACAAACTCAGGCTGAGAACGTTGCAATGCCACTGCCACAGAGGCCATCTAGAAATGGAAGATGGGTTACTGCAGGTTCTGGTAGACTGAGAGTTGTTGATAGAAGACATGACCCACAGTATGTGGCTCTCCATAATTCATTTGCAGCACTTTCAGAGTGCAAGAGCAACATGGAGGATGACTCAAGCACAGTGTTTGAGGAACAATCATCTCCCATGCTTAAAGTATGCAAGACTGCAGCCAAAGACAAAAAGAAGAAGGTGAGGACTGATAGTAAGCAGCTGTTGGTGGCCGATTCCATCATAAGAGGTGTGAAGTTTGAGGAAAATGGTGTTGTGAGATGTCTCCCTGGTGCTACCGCTAGCAGGGATAGACGACAGATCCTTAATATTGTTAGGCAAGCAAAACAGGAAAGGGAGGTGGATGTTACTGTCCATCTTGGGACAAATCATCTGGCTTGCAATGAGGTTTCAAAGGTGAAGGAAGCTTTACACACACTTGGAAATTATATACGGGAGGTTGCATCAACTGTTTTATTCTCTGCAGTTTTGCCTGTGCATAACCTTCAGCATGACAGGAAGATGCGCATTACGGAATTAAATGTATGGCTTGGTGAATGGTGTCTGAACCAAGGGTTTGGCTTTGTGTCTCATGTTAGCTCTCGTTGGAATGGAAAATAACTGTACAAGAAAGATGGTTTGCATCTTTCTCTCAAGGGAACTAATGTCCTCAGTGAACAGTTCCAAGTATTTGCTAAGGAGCATTTAAACTAGGAAAGGGGGGCTAAAGAGTGATAATCCAGCAGTCCGACTGCCCCCCAGAACAATGCCAGAAGATGCAATTAGCACAAAGGTTAATAAATCACAAGCTCAGATTCTTGTCTACAAATGCTCGCAGTTTAGGGAATAAGATCAATGAACTTGAGGCTATAATGGCATCTGAGAATATAGATTTAGTGGCTGTTATTGAGACATGGTTCAATTGGAGTAATGACTGGGATATAACAATACCAGGGTTCTCTCTATACAGGAAAGGCAGAGAAGGCAAGAAGGGGGAATGGTGGCCCTGTATGTAAAAGATAGCATGAAATCTAATTTGATACAAGTTAGCGAGACCAAATTAGAGTCAGTTTGGATTACCTTGCAGCTTGATAATCATAAGGTAACTCGTGTAGGTGTAATATATAGACCACCTAGTCAAGTCAAAGAATTAGATGATCTACTAGTTGAGCAAATAGCTAAAATGACATTGAAGGGGGAAGTTATCATTATGGGAGACTTTAATCTTCCTGATGTAAACTGGAAAACCAAAATAGCTAGTTCTGCCAGGAGTACAGATATTCTAAATTCCCTACTGGGATTATCTCTACAGCAAGTAGTCGAGGAGCCAACCCAGAAGCAGGCCATTTTAGATTTAGTATTCACAAATTGAAATTTGGTATCTGATATTACTGTAGGGGAAAGCTTGGGATCTAGTGATTACCAGTCAGTGTGGTTTACTATAAGTACAGTGACTGAGTCACACCACACAAAAACAAAAGTTTTAGATTTTAGAAAAACTGACTTTTCTAAAATTAGATTAGTGGTATACGAGTCCCGAATATATATATATATATATATATATATATATATATAATGTGTCACGAATCAGATTGGCACAGTTTCAATGGAGTCCAGGAGAAATGGGACTACTTAAAAGTGGCACTATTGAAGGCAACAGAAAATTGCATTAGGCTTGTCAGTAAAAGCAAAAAAAGGAAGAGACCACTGTGGTACTCAGCAGAAGTGGCCAAAATCATTAAAAACAAAAAGATAGCATTTAGTCATTTAAAAAAATAAAAAAAAACGAGGATGACAGGCAAATTTATAAGATTAGGCAGAGAGAGGCCAAACAAGTTAGAAGAGCTTCTAAAGCACAGGCAGAGGAGAAATTAGCTTAGTCAGTGAAAAAAGGCGATAAGACATTCTGCAGATACATAAATAAAAAAAGGAAACTAAAACAAGGAATTACCAAATTAAAAACAAAAGAAGGAAGGTATATGGAAGAAGATAAAGAACTACCGTATTTTTCGCCCTATAAGACGCACCGGCCCATAAGACGCACCTAGGTTTTTAAGGAGGAAAAAATAAAATAAAAAAATTTGAACCAAAAGGTGTGCCTAATGGTGTTATGTGGGATCTGGGGATGGCACTGTTATGGGGGGGTCGGTGGATGGCATTGTTATGGGGATCTGTGGATGGTACTGTTATAGGGGTCTGTGGATGGCACTGTTATGGGGGGTCCGTGGATGGCACGGTTATGGGGATCTGTGGATGGCACGGTTATGGGGATCTGTGGATGGCACGGTTATGGGGATCTGTGGATGGCACGGTTATGGGGATCTGTGGATGGCACGGTTATGGGGATCTGTGGATGGCACGGTTATGGGGATCTGTGGATGGCACGGTTATGGGGATCTGTGGATGGCACGGTTATGGGGATCTGTGGATGGCATGGTTATGGGGATCTGTGGATGGCACGGTTATGGGGATCTGTGGATGGCACGGTTATGGGGGGCACTGTGGATGGCACGGTTATGGGGGGCACTGTGGATGGCACTGTTATTGGGGACTGTGGATGGCACTGTTATTGGGGACTGTGGATGGCACTGTTATGGGGATCTGTTGATGACACATAAATAGCATTTTACGCTATGTGTCCACAGACCCCCATAACAGTGCCATCCATAGAATGACCCCCAATAGGGATGAGGGGCCGGCATCCAGCTCTGAAATTACAGCGGGCCCGGTGCAGTCACTGTATTCTGCTACACCGGGCCCGCTCACTGTAGGAATCCTAACTGCAGGCAATGCTAACAGTCTTTTATCCAGCCTGTACTTACGATACTAACTTTCCAGCAGGCAGCGGGCAGGAGGCTGAACTGGTGGGCGGGCGCTTACAACGTAACTCACTATGTCACGCGCCGGCTCTCCCTTCTTCATTCATAAAGTGGGCGGAGCCGGCGCGTGACATAGTGAGTTACGTTGTAAGCGCCCGCCCGCCAGTTCAGCCTCCTGCCCGCTGCCTGCCGGAAAGTTAGTATCGTAAGTACAGGCTGGATAAAAGACTGTTAGCATTGCCTGCAGTTAGGACTCCTACAGTGAGCGGGCCCGGTGTAGCAGAATACAGTGACTGCACCGGGCCCGCTGTAGTTACAGAGCTGGATGCCGGCCCCTCCTCCCTCATCCATGCCCACTAATACACCCGCCACCGCGCTGCGCAGCATGCGGTCGGCGGTATACAAAGTCAAGTATTCGCCACATAAGACGCACTGCCTTTCCCCCCACAATTTTGGGGGGGAAAAAGTGCGTCTTATAGGGCAAAAAATACGGTAGCTGACTGCCTCAATGAATACTTCTGTTCAGTTTTTACAAAGGAAAAGGACCTCAGTTAGGAAAGAAGACTAATGAATCTTTTGATGCATGTTTCTTTACAGAGGAAGAGGTTCTAAGTCAGCTGTCTAAAATTAAGTCACAGGGGCCTGATGGGATACACCCAAAGCTATTAAAAGAGCTCAGCGGCGAACTAGCTAAACTATTAACAGATTTATTTAACCAATCACTGGCAACAGGGGTCGTCCCAGAAGATTGGAAATTGGCAAATGTTGTGCCCATTCACAAGAAAGGTAGTAGGGAGGAATCAGGCAACTATACTCCAGTAAGCCTGACATCAATAGTTGGGAAATTAATGGAAACCATACTTAAGGAGAGTATTGTGGAACATCTAAAATCCCATGGATTGAAAGATGAAAAACAGCATGGGTTTACTTAAGGGAGATTATGTCAAACTAATCTTATTGATTTTTTTGATTGGGTGACTAAAATAATAGATGGTGGAGGTGCAGTAGACATCGCTTATCTGGACTTTAGTCAAGGAATTTGATACTGTCCCACATAGAAGGCTTATCAATAAATTGCAGTCTTTGTACGTGGACTCCCATATTGTTGAATGGATTAGGCAGTGGCTGAGGGACAGACAACAGAGGGTTGTAGTCAATGGAGATTATTCAGACCATGGTCTTATTACCAGTGGGGTCCCTCAGGGATCTGTTCTGGGACCCATATTGTTTAATATCTTTATCAGCGAAGGCCTCGGTGGTAAGGTGTGTCTTTTTGCTGATGACACAAAGATTTGTAACAGGGTTGATGTTCCTGGGGGGATACACCAAATGGAAAAGGATTTAGGAAAACTAGAGGAATGGTCAAAAATCTAGCAACTAAAATTTAATGTTGATAAGTGCAAGATAATGCACCTGGGGCGTAAAAACCCAAGAGCAGAATATAAAATCAGTGATCAGAAGAAGTTGGGCAATGTGTTTTGGGGTGTAATTTTACATATCCATGCTGGGTGAGATAAATATCTCGGTCAAATGCCAACTTTGTATAAAAAAATGGGAAAAGTTGTCTTTTGCCGAGATATTTATCTCACCCAGCATGGGTATATGTAAAATGACACCCCTAAACACATTGCCCAACTTCTCCTGAGTACGGCGATACCAGATGTGTGACACTTTTTTGCAGCCTAGGTGAGCAAATGGGCCTACATTCCAAAGAGCACCTTTAGGATTTCACAGGTCATTTTTTACACATTTTGATTTCAAACTACTTCGCACACATTAGGGCCCCTAAATTGCCAGGACAGTATAACTACCCCACAAGTGACCCCATTTTGGAAAGAAGACACCCTAAGGTATTTTGTGATGGGCATAGTGAGTTAATGGAAGTTTTTATTTTTTGTCACAAGTTAGTGGAATATGAGACTGTAAGAAAAAAAAATCATCATTTTCCGCTAACTTGTGACAAAAAATAAAAAATTCTAGGAACTCGCCATGCCCCTCATGGAATACCTTGGGGTGTCTTCTTTCCAAAATGGGGTCACTTGTGGGGTAGTTATACTGCCCTGGCAATTTAGGGGCCCTAATGTGTGTATGAAGTAGTTTGAAATCAAAATGTGTAAAAAATGACCTGTGAAATCCTAAAGGTGCTCTTTGGAATGTGGGCCCCTTTGCCCACCTAGGATGCAAAAAAGTGTCACACATCCGGTATCGCCGTACTCAGGAGAAGTTGGGCAATGTGTTTTGGAGTGTCATTTTACATATACCCATGCTGGGTGAGAGAAATATCTCGGCAAATGTCAACTTTTCCCATTTTTTTTTATACAAAGTTGGCATTTGACCAAGATATTTATCTCACCCAGCATGGGTATATGTAAAATGACACCCCAAAACACATTGCCCAACTTCTCCTGAGTACGGCGATACCAGACGTGTGACACTTTTTTGCAGCCTAGATGCGCAAAGGGGCCCAAATTCCTTTTAGGAGGGCATTTTTAGACATTTGAATCCCAGACTTCTTCTCACGCTTTAGGGCCCCTAAAATGCCAGGGCAGTATAAATACCCCACATGTGACCCCATTTTGGAAAGAAGACACCCCAAGGTATTCGCTGAGGGGCATGGCGAGTTCATAGATTTTTTATTTTTTTGGCACAAGTTAGCGGAAATGGATTTTTTTTGTTTTTCTCACAAAGTCTCCCTTTCCGCTAACTTGGGACAAAAATTTCAATCTTTCATGGACTCAATATGCCCCTCAGCGAATACCTTGCCCAACTTCTCCTGAGTACGGTGATACCAGATGTGTGACACTTTTTTGCATCCTAGGTGGGCAAAGGGGCCCACATTCCAAAGAGCACCTTTAGGATTTCACAGGTCATTTTTTACACATTTTGATTTCAAACTACTTCGCACACATTAGGGCCCCTAAATTGCCAGGGCAGTATAACTACCCCACAAGTGACCCCATTTTGGAAAGAAGACACCCCAAGGTATTCCATGAGGGGCATGGCGAGTTCCTAGAATTTTTTATTTTTTGTCACAAGTTAGCGGAAAATGATGATTTTTTTTTCTTACAGTCTCATATTCCACTAACTTGTGACAAAAAATAAAAACTTCCATGAACTCACTATGCCCATCACAAAATACCTTAGGGTGTCTTCTTTCCAAAATTGGGTCACATGTGGGGTATTTATACTGCCCTGGCATTTTAGGGGCCCTAAAGCGTGAGAAGAAGTCTGGAATATAAATGTCTAAAAAAATGTACGCATTTGGATTCCGTGAGGGGTATGGTGAGTTCATGTGAGATTTTATTTTTTGACACAAGTTAGTGGAATATGAGACTTTGTAAGAAAAAAAAAAATATATCAATTTCCCGCTAACTTGGGCCAAAAAAATGTCTGAATGGAGCCTTAAAGGGGGGTGATCAATGACAGGGGGGTGATCAGGGAGTCTATATGGGGTGATCATCCCCCTGTCATTGATCACCCCCCTGTAAGGCTCCATTTAGACGTCCGTATGTGTTTTGCAGATCCGATCCATGTATCCGTGGATATGTAAAAGACATATGGCCGTCTGAATGGAGCCTTACAGGGGGGTGATCAATGACAGGGGGGTGATCAATGACAGGGGGGTGATCAGGGAGTCTATATGGGGTGTTCACCCCCCTGTCATTGATCACCCCCCTGTAAGGCTCCATTCAGACGTCCGTATGTGTTTTGCAGATCCGATCCATGTATTCGTGGATCCGTAAAAAACATATGGACGTCTGAATGGAGCATTACAGGGGGTGATCAATGACAGGGGGGTGATCAATGACAGGGGGGTGATCAGGGAGTCTATATGGGGTGATCACCCCCCTGTCATTGATCACCCCCCTGTAAGGCTCCATTTAGACGTCTGTATGTGTTTTGCGGATCCGATCCATGTATCCGTGGATACGTAAAAAACATATGACCGTCTGAATGGAGCCTTACAGGGGGGTGATCAATGACAGGGGGGTGATCAGGGAGTCTATATGGGGTGATCACCCCCCTGTCATTCATCACCCCCCTGTAAGGCTCCATTCAGACGTCCGTATGTGTTTTGCCGATCCGCGGATCCGATCCGTGGATCCGCAAAACACATACGGACCTCTGAATAGAGCCAGCCTTACAAGGGGGTGATCAATGACAGGGGGGTGATCAGGGAGTCTATATGGGTGATCACCCCTCTGTCATTGATCACCCCCCTGTAAGGCTCCATTCAGACGTCGGTATGTGTCTTGCGGATCCGATCCATGTATCCGTGGATACGTAAAAAACATATGGCCGTCTGAATGGAGCCTTACAGGGGGGTGATCAGTGACAGGGGGGTGATCAATGACAGGGGGTGATCAGGGAGTCTATATGGGGTGATCACCCCCCTGTCATTGATCACCCCCCTGTAAGGCTCCATTCAGACGTCCGTATGTGTTTTGCGGATCCAATCCATGTATCCGTGGATCCGTAAAAAACATATGGCCGTCTGAATGGAGCCTTACAGGGAAGTGATCAATGACAGGGGGGTGATCAGGGAGTTTATATGGGGTGATCAGGGGTTAATAAGGGGTTAATAAGTGACAGGGGGGGGTGTAGTGTAGTGTAGTGGTGTTTGGTGCTACTTTACAGAGCTGCCTGTGTCCTCTGGTGGTCGATCCAAGCAAAAGGGACCACCAGAGGACCAGGTAGCAGGTATATTAGACGCTGTTATCAAAACAGCGTCTAATATACCTGTCAGGGGTTAAAAAAATCGCATCTACATCCTGCCAGCGAACGATCGCCGCTGGCAGGCTGCAGATCCACTCGCTTACTTTCCGATCCTGTGAACACGCGCGCCTGTGTGCCAATCAGCGTTAGTGTAGCCTGAGAGCGCCGCAGCAATGACGCCTTTCGGCGTTAGGTGTGCGGCAAGCGGTTAAATAGGGAATCAACAAGGTAAAAGAGGAGAGAATATTTAAAAGAAGAAAAACTGCTACAAGAGGACATAGTTTTAAATTAGAGGGGCAAAGGTTTAATAGTAATATCAGGAAGTATTACTTTACTGAGAGAGTAGTGGATGCATGGAATAGCCTTCCTGCAGAAGTGGTAGCTGCAAATACAGTGAAGGAGTTTAAGCATGCATGGGATAGGCATAAGGCCATCCTTCATATAAGATAGGGCCAGGGGCTATCCATAGTATTTAGTATATTGGCCAGACTAGATGGGCCAAATGGTTCTTATCTGCCAATACATTCTATGTTTCTATGTATGGCGTTTTGCTGTGAGCTGGGGAGGACAGGAAGCAGCGCTGCACGCTGGAGACACCACACGTGCAGCACCCTGTAGTACAGCCTTCCGGCTCTCAAACAGCCTTAATTAGCGCGGCCGCCGAAAGCGCTTCTTACATAGGTGGGACCACTCCCACTGGGCAGAGCTACAGACGGCAAGGGCACACTATGGAATTGGCAGTGCCTCTCACTTGCCGCCAATCAAGTTAGCACAGTGCTCAGGTGGGCTCTACAGGTAACAGGCATAACTAGCTATCTTGTAGTCTAGTGAGATTTGTTCAATGGGTGCATTATAAGCAAAACCAAAGGGTGATGAAAACTGCAATCATCAGAAAGATTATATCCAGAGCATCCACTATTGTATCTATCTCATATATAAAGAGGGCATAGGAAGGGAATTCGTCTCTAACTAGAGAGTGACACAATATATACCCCCGTTACATCGTCCCAGTGGATAAACGCAACGTTATGCAATATCGCTAGTGCAGTATTCACATGATAACATGGTGTGTTTTGAACTAATGGTGGTCTGTGGATGACACTATTATGGGGGATCTGTGGATGACACTGTTATGGGGGGAATCTGTGGATGGCACTGTTATGGGGGATCTGTGGATGGCACTGTTATGGGGGGATCTGTGGATGGCACTGTTATGGGGGGATCTGTGGGTGGCACCGTTATGGGGGGATCTGTGGATGGCACCGTTATGGGGGGATCTGTGGATGGCATTCTTATGGGGGGGATCTGTGGATGGCATTCTTATGGGGGGGATCTGTGGAGGGCACTGTTATGGGGGATCTGTGGAGGGCACTGTTATGGGGGATCTGTGGAGGGCACTGTTATGGGGGATCTGTGGATGGCACTGTTATGGGGGGATATGTGGATGACACTGTTATGGGGAGATCTGTGGATGACACTGTTATGGGGGGGATCTGCGGATGACACTGCTATGGGGGGGATCTGTGGATGACACATATATAGCATCTTATGTGTGTCATTCACAGATCCGCCCCCATAACAGTGTCCATGGGGGCGGGGGCCAGCTTCTGGTGCTGTAATGGCAGCGGGGCCTGGTGCAGTCACTGTATTCTATTACACCGGGCCCCGCTCACTGTAGTATTAATAGGTAACGTGTAGGCATGGGCGCTGTTTTAAACTATAGTAATCCTCTGCAACATAGAGAAATCCATGTAGTGCGGTACTCACTTGAAACTCCTGTAGGCAGGCCGTGTGGGCAGCAGCAGCGTAACGTCATTCACTACGTCACGCGGCTGCTCCACCTGCTTCATTCATAAAGTGGGAGGAGCAGGCGCGTGGCGTAGTGAATAACGTTATGCTGCTGCCGCCCACCCAGCCTGCCTGCAGGAGTTTCAAGTGAGTACCGTAGAGGATTACTATAATTTAAAACAGCACCCATGCCTACACGCTACCTATTAATGCTACAGTGAGCAGGGCCCGGTGTAATAGAATACAGTGACTGCACCGGGCCCCGCTGCCATTACAACACCAGATGCCGGCCCCCACCCCTCCTCCCTTCCTGCTGATACACCGCCGGCCGCGCTGTGCAGCATCACGGTTGGCGATGTATTAGTGTAAATGGCAGTATTCGCCCCATAAGACGCACTGCCATTCCCCCCCCCACTTTTGGGGGGAAATAAAGTGCGTCTTATAGGGAGAAAAATACGGTACTTTGTTACTGCTGCCAATATTGTTATTAATTATCTAAATACTTACAGAATACCCCTAACTAGGGATGTGTGAACCTGTCCAGGTTCTTCAAAATTTTCTAAAAGTTTGGTTCAGAGCGAACTAGATGGGCTCCAATTGCCCTGGAAATTAGTATCTAACACCCTCTAATCTCCTAGTACTCAGAATTTTTTTAGGAAAAAAAGCTGTCTATGGGTGGTAGTAGTGGTAGTAATGGTGTATATGTATCGTTAAAGGGGTTGTCTCACCTTCTGCCTTCCAGGCATCTCTGCTACTCTGTGGGCTTCTTTCTGAGCTGGGGAGGGGCTTCACCTCCTGACTGACAATAACCCTTGCCTCTCCATGCAGCGCTCACACAGGCAGCCCTCCATAGATCACTGCACACTGTTATCTCTATATATTTCCATATAGAGATAACAGTGGGTCCCAGCAAGTGCTATGTCTGTCTACTGACAAGATACCAGCAGAGAGAAACGATTGCTCTGCCAGCCACTGTGGGAAACTTTCAGGTCTGATCTGAAGCCCTACAGTCATCTTTCACAAGATGACAGTAGGCACTTGCGATCTGTATATTACAGGTTCTGGGCTATTTGTGCAAGCCCTGAACCTGTTATACTATTCATCCTCCTGGCATAACGGTACAGAACAGCTTCAGGGCTGCGCATGATGGCAGCAGCAGTATGATGGAGGTAGCAGCAGCCTTATGGAACATAATGGTAGGCAGGCTATATTATGGTAGGCTGGAGAGCAAACAGGCAGACTGCAACAGTGTCAAGATGGGACACCGTTAACAAGGTCAGATCTATTTATAGGCCTCAGTCGGAAGAGTGTGAAAATCCTCCCGGATCCAGGCTTCGTTCATTCTGACAAAAGCGATGTTTTGCACACTGGCACAATTTGGTCCTTTTGGGTGTCGCCATCCCCTTCTGCGGCCTGAAAACCCTCTCTGAGATGACAATAGAGGCTGGGCAAAAAGAAGAAAGAGAGTGTGCTGTGCCAGTTTGAGCCACGTTTCCAGTCTGCCTGCTAATAAATCCATGGGGTCAGGGAACAGGGTATGAACAGGAGACAGGCCAGAGTGTAGGTACCCCGGAACCTAGGCACTGAGGAGGGAGGTCTAAGCTTTGCTGATTGGCTTCAACCTGTTGAGGAGACTGAACCGACTGCTGCTACTGTGGCTTCTGTTGCTTGCGATGGTAGGAGGGGGGTGACTCAGTGGGGGCCAAGAAGGACCTCCATTTCAGACATGCTGGCGGCAGTCGTCTGCTCGCCAAAAGCTGAGGCAAACTGTGTACACATTGTCACGTTTTGGTCCTAATGCACCCACAATGATGGCAGCATCACCATATCCTGAAGCATACATGGCATTGGCAGTTCTTTGGAAGGTACTTTACCTCTGCTATGTATTACTGCTGCTGCCGCAACCACCCTGGTCCTCTGCCGTAGAGCGTGGTGGGGTTTTCTCGTCACATCTTAGAAAAAAGGAAGGGCACTAGGAAAGGACAATAGAGACAGAGTACTCCACTGAAACCTGCTCTGCTCCTGGCTGCAAGTGCACACGTCAGCTCTCTGCAGGCTGCCCGGCCATACACAGGCTGGAGGTGGCCCACCGCCGTGAGGTCCCGTCCCGCGCTCCTCTGTTCCCGATTTCCTTCCCGCACAAAACAGAATTGGCCGGTGCAGCTGCAGCGCTGATAACGTCGTGAAGTCTTGTAAGAACGCAGTGTGATCCAAACGTGCTGCCAGGCCCTGCCTCCTGCCATTTACTTAAAGTAACCATGCCTGAGCGAATCCGCCGTCCCGTCACCCTTTACAACAAAAAAGGGGAACTTCTGGCCATCCGTCCTGGCCTTGTGCCGGACAGAGGACCAGGAGTCTAAAAACCGGACTGTCCGGCCTAAAACCAGACGTCTGGCCACCCTACTTGGCACCAAAGGCTATCCATATTTTGGGCAGGGAGAGAGGCTGTACAGTATATAGATTGAATATCATTTAGAACGAGATGGCAGCACATAGTTGGAACATGGGCAACAAAAGGCTGGAAAAGTAAGTGGTACTAAGGCTACTTTCACACTGGCGTTTAGGCTTTCCGTTTGTGAGATCCGTTCAGGATCCAAGCGGTCCAAAACGGATCAGTTTTGCCCTAATGCATTCTGAATGGAAAAGGATCCGCTCAGAATGCATCAGTTTGCCTCAGTTTGCCTCCGTTCCGTCTCCATTCGGCTTTGGAGGCGGACACCAAAACGCTGCTTGCAGCGTTTTGGTGTCCGTCTGATGAAACTGAGCACAATGTAAGTCAATGGGGACTGATAGGTTTTCTATGACACAATCTGGCACAATAGAAAACGGATCTGTCCTCCGTTGACTTTCAATGGTGTTCAAGACGGATCCGTCTTGGCTATGTTAAAGATAATGCAAACGTTCTGAACGGATGCAGACAGTTGTATTATCTGAATGGATCCGTCTGTGCAGATCCATGGGAGGCGTCTGCTAAACCGTGAGTAACTGCTTGTACACTTCGGCCCACCGTGAACCTCAAACGTTCTACCCCTGCGGACTGGCACGTTGCAATTTAAAATAGGCGTCACGAACAGGTTAAATAGTCTCTGCACCTTATGTGAATAAGCCCCATTTGTTTGACTGTTTTATTGGGCTAAAGAACTGTTTAAACTGCTTAGAAACTGCCTGGATATACTGTGCCAATTATCTACTTTAAAATCACACTATTAAAACTGAGAACATTTTTGTGTCACAAGAACTGCTTGCTGTGACTGAATTGACTTTCTCTTGCACCCAAAATGGGCGCCTGAAGTGTATATCTAAATTACTGCTCACACCATTGCTCTGCAAAACGCTCTGCTTGGCTGGAAAATTGAGTGCCACACCTATATGCATAATAACTTGGACGGCCCCTTATACCTTCATTGTAGTGATCTGGGAAGGCCGGCCTTTCATGCAAAACATTGCACCGCCTCTTCTGTCTGTCAGAAACACTGGAAGGAGGAGCCGCGCGCAAGAGGGGAGCGTGATATACATAAGCATGCTCGATAAAAGACACAAGACTTGCCGTGTAAGCAAACGGGAGGAAAGGCGAATACCAGCCATCCTCCACGGAATCTGTATATAACTTTGCTAGAGAAAGATCATTGCCGGGACTGTTTCTATACTGCACCGCGATTCTTAAAGGGCCATACACTTACAAAATAAAGGTTGCAACCTAGCAAGTGCGTAAAGCCGTGTGTAATCTACGTTTTATTAAGCATCTGCTGCTACCATGTCGGTGCAGGAAGATAATGTGCAGCCTGACCTCAACAGGTCCCCTGCAGTAGCTGCAGCCAGTCCTAACGCAGCACCAGCCGCTGCAGCACCAAGTATGAGGCCTCTAACAATGCCTTACTACTTTGGGGCACCCTGGTTCCCATGATACTCTGGGGAACCTCACACTTTAAGAGACTTTAAAGAAAAGATTCTTGCTATATTCAGGTTGTACCCTGTGACAGTAGAGCAACAAATGGAAATTCTGCTTGCGCAATTGGAAGGAGCTGCCCTCAGAGAAGTAAAATCCTGGCCAAACTCAAAAAGGAAAACACTACAGCAGATATTTGAACGGCTCTGCACCACCTTTGAACCCAAGACTGTGTCGGAGGTCAAGATAAGGTTCTTCAGCAAGAAACAGCAATCTGGTGAGTCGCTCAGAGACTTTGAATTGTCATTACAGGGAGCCCTCAGAGCTGTGGTACAGGTAGACCGCCATGAAGAGGAAAATGAAGATAAGATGCTTAAGGAGCAATTCATTGAAGGTGTTAGCACAGAAGCCTTAAAAAGTCAGTTAAGGATGTTAGCGCCTTAGCATCCAAGTTCGACTTTTCTAGACTTCAAAGAGTTAGCCATCAGTATTATGGGGACAAATACGCCATCGGAACCTACTATGGATCTCCAAAATGTTATTCTATGATCAGTCAAGCAACTCCAGCCCCGATTCCTGATGCAGTTGCCGCCTTTACAGAACAAGTAAACTTTCTGACCAAAAGTCTGGAGAAAGTATGTAAAAAGTTAGAACAGTGGGAAAAACCCTTGGTGCTGGAGGATGAGACACTTCCCTCCGGATTATAAAGAGACATATCCCAGAAATTAGGGTGGACACCCTCCTGACCGCTTCCGTGCTTGGAGACGACCCACTTGCACATACTGTCACAAGCCAGGCCATACAGAATTGATGTCTTGGCAGTTAAAAGGCCAACCCTCGAGGTCAAGGACCGCCCCTCGGGAGGTGAAGCAGAAGGTCCAGAAGATCCCCACTGGATGCCCAGATATGTAGGATCCCGTCCAGAAGTGGTTCTTCAAATAAATGGGGTTCCCTTTGTCACTTTACTGGATACCGGGTCTCAAGTCACAACTATCCAACAGTCAGCATTTGAGAAATACTGGAATCAGAACCAGTTAACACAACCACCAGAATCCTGGCTGAGTCTTATAGCCAGCAGCGGCAACCCCCTGCCAGTGCATGGTTACTGGGAGCCAACTCTCCTAGTAGGAGGAACTACACTACCCCAGCAAGGTATCATTGTTGTGCAGGTTAGGGAAGATTACAACCCTCCGGTAGTCCTAGGGATGAACGTCCTTAGGAACTGTTATGCTGAAGTGCTTGATGCTTTGCACAAATCTCTGCCTACCGCCGCACCTGCCTCCAAAAAGGCGATACAACAGACTATCCGTGTGTTAAGTGCGCAACAGAAATTTGCCAATGAGAGATTTGCTGTGCCCGCATCCGAGGTAACCAACCAGTAATCCTTAAACCAAATCAGCATACCTGCATCTATTACTGAACAATCTGCTCAGAAGCTTAATCCACAAAAGCATCCTTCACCTACATTATGGTGGAAAGAACTCAACGTGGGGGATACCTCTACCCCTGAGTAACAAACTGAAAGAGTTTTAAAAGTTGTGCAAGAGCATCATCAGGCCTTCAGCAAACACCCTACAGATTATGGTGAAATCAGGGTAATCAAGCACACCATCGCTACAGGTTCACATCCTCCAAACAAGGAAAGGTATCGGCCAATACCATCGACAATGTACCAATCTGTGAAACAGATGATCCTAGAAATGAAAGATTCAAATATCATCCAAGACAGCCATAGTACATGGGCTGCACCTCTACTCCTTGTCCGAAAGAAAGATAGTAACATTCGATTCTGCGTGGACTATAGGAAGATTAACCAAAATCACCCACAAGGATGTCTATCCTTTACCAAGAATCAGTACCTGACAGCATTAGGATCCTTAGTTTACTTCTCTACCCTGGATTTAACAAGTGGGTACTGGCAGGTACCTATGGCCCCCGAAGACTGTGAAAAAACTGCATTTACTACCCCTATGGGCCTATTTGAATTTAATTACATGCCTTTTGGACTTTGCAATGCCCACTTTGAAACTGTCTGCTATACCTGGATGATGAAATCATCATCTATTCAAAATCATATAAGGATCACTTAAAACATCGTGCAGAAGTTTTCCAAGTCCTCATCGAAGAAGGAACTCAAAATCAAACCATCTAAGTGCTATCTACTAAAGTCAGAAGTCAAGTACCTGGGACATGTTGTCGGTTCTGAAGGTGTCAAGCCAGACCCAGAAAAGATAGCGGCAGCCCGGAATTGGCTTACTCCTACCACAGTAAAAGAGGTGAGAAGTTTTCTTAGTTTTGCAGGATACTACAGATGTTTAATCCCTCACTTGGCTCAGATTGCTGAACCGATACAAGAGCTCCTGAGAGGACATCCTAAAAAGTACCAGAAATCCCAGATATTGGTTTAATGGAATGAAGAAAGGGAAATCGCTTTCCAACTCCTGAAGAGATTGACAAAACCACCTATCTTGGGCTATCCAGATTATCAACAGCCATTCCATCTCTACATTGATGCCAGTCAGAGAGGTCTGGGAGCTGTCCTGTCTCAAGTGCAAGATGTTAAAGAGAAAGTAATTGCTTATGCTAGTAGATCTCTTAGAGGTGCTGAGAAAAATGACCAGAAATACAGTTCCTTCAAGTTAGAGTTCCTAGCATTTGTCTGGGCCGTCACTGAAAAATTTAAAGACTACCTCACAGCAACCCCATTTGTGGCCTATACTGACAACCCACTGGCGCAACTCAACACAGCCAAGTTAGGAGTTTTAGAGCAAAGGTGGGCCTCCCGTCTTGCCAACTACAACTTTACTGTCAAGTACAGAACAGGCAAGTCAAATGAAAATGCAGATGCCTTATCTCGCCTGCCTACCAAAGAAGATCCTATTGAACAGATAGACGTATAGGAAGAAGTGGAGATTCCTGCTTTTTACTGACATTTTGCCCAACAAGATGTCATCACCATCAAAGGTAAAGAAGTTTTCCAATTCCAACAACAGACAGATCCAAAATCCCAAGTTGAAAAAGAATGTTGGATCAAGTTACAATCGGAAAGCAGAGTCTTAGGTGAACTTCAAGACTTCTTAACCAGTGGAAGAACCCCAGAAAGGATTTGCAGGAGACATGCAGACCCAGAGTTACTCAAGCTATGGAATATCGAAAGCAACTCTTCATGCAAAAGGGTCTAATATTAAGGAGAACCCTAGATCCAATCACCAATGATCGGCTGTATCAGATCCTAATACCATGCCGAGATGCCAGAATCATCCTCGAAATGTACCATGATAGATCAGGAAACTTTGGGGTCCAAAAAACTGAGGCTACTATTAAGGCTAAGATTTTATTGGATTGGAATGAGAGGAGATATTGAAAATTGGTGTTGAGAATGTTCTACTTATGCCATTGGGAGAAATGAAAGACATGACCAGAGAGCTACATTGCATCCAATCATAAGTAAAACACCTCTAGAAATAGTGGCTATTGATCATGTAAAGTTAGAACCAAGTTGCTGAGGGTATACTCACGCCATGACAATAATTGATCACTACACCAAATTTGTAGTAGCCGTACCTGTTAAAGACTTGACAGCCAAAACCACCGCAAATGTTTTCTGGAAAAACTTCCTGTTGCCCTATGGATGCCCTGAAAAGATTCTTACAATCAAGGATCTGCCTTTGAATCCCAATTGTTCCATGAACTGTGTTCACTTCACAATTATTAGAAGATCAGAACAGCAGCTTACCATCCTCAAGGTAACGGACTTTGTGAAAAAATGAATCAAACCTTAGTTGAAATGTTGATGGCTGTGCCACCTGCTAAGAGAACTGAGTGGACAACTTTACTACTTCAATTGAAGTATACTTCAACAATACCATCCATTGTTCTACTGGATATACTCCATATTACCTTATGCTTGGCCGCCAAGGAAAGTTGCCTGCAGATCACACCCTGGATGTGCAAGTTCCAGATTCAATTAATCCGCTACACACAAACTGATTGGGTGAGTGAACATCAAAAACGCCTAGCTGATGTCCAAGAGATTGTCCAAGCCCATATGGCAAATGCACGCAACAAACAACAGAACGACTATAACCAGTCTGCTAAAGCAGAACCTTTAGAAATTGGTAACATTGTGTGTGGCTGAGAATAACCATCGCACTAGCAAGCTGGATAGCAAATGGGAAAGAGAACTCTACCTCATTATAGCTATTCCTAATGGTGAGACTGATGTCTATGAAATCACTAAAGAAAATAGAGCACCACAGATTTTGTTCTCTTGAACCAACGTCTATGGAGTCACTACCGCTTCGGTGATCCGACCGGACTACTAAGGGACAACCGCCTGCCTGTTACAGAGAATTTCTGCAACCGCGGCCGAGAAGAAGACTTCCAGCCCTGCCTGTTCAACAGTAATTCCCTTTCCTACAATTTGAAGTCACAGAGCCGGGTGAGGGACCTATTACATTGATTATTTTGCCTTACCCTAAGGACTCTCTACAAACCTGCTTCTACTTGTTTGTTGCAATGTTTAAGCCTTGTGCCCGAAGATAGACTTTAATGTACCTGAGCCTCCGTGATATTCCTCTATTGACATTTTGCTCAGGGAACAGACTCATGCCCTGTGAGCCTCCTGTAAGATTATTGCTGGATTTTTTTTTTTTATGGACTATCCTGGTTTTGACTGTTTGCTGTGCCAGGTCAGCGCCCCAGATCATCAGTCTTGGAGGAGAATGACGGCCCCTTGTCACCCAGATTATACTTTTAAAGTATTTCTATAAAGTGTATTTTTATAATGTACATTTTCATGCTGTTTGTTATTTATATCTGTATGCTTGTCTGCATGCTTTTTCCTTTTATATCTTTCAGGAGACTTAGTCAAGAAGGTGTCAAGGTCGACACATATTAAACAAAGGGTGTATGCAGCGTGCCACTAGTGAACATGAGCATTGCAAAAGCTTGTTTTGTCATCTGTAATATCATGCTGTATTGTATTATTATGTAAAATCCCTGTTAAAGGCTACTTTCACACTAGCGTTCAGAGCGGATCCGTCTGCTGTCTGCACAGACGGATCCGCTCCTATAATGCAGAGGTTTGGATCCGTTCAGAACGGATCCGTCTGCATTATAGCTTAGAAAAAATTGTGAAAAAAAGTGTGAAAGTAGCTTCAGACGGATCCGTCCAGACTTTACATTGAAAGTTGCGGCCAGGCGGACACCCGATATACCTCAGTTCAGGCCTAGTTAGTCAGTTGAGAGAAGGAGTATGAGTTGAAGGAGTGAGAGTGCAGCTGTTAGCTGTGTTTAATGGAAGTCAATTCAAGAGAAAAAGAGTGGATAAAGACACAAAGGACAACAGCCATTTTATCAGGCTTTAAAGGACCTTTGGATTCAAGGTGAAGGACTTATTAGCTTCCGGCAGCCTTACCATTAAAGAGCTGGAGAAACAGAACTAGGCAAAGAGCTGAATATCAGTGAGTACATAACTAACTACCCTAGGCTGACACATTACTACAAGTACAGCCTGTTACTGGGATTCATCACATCCAACTTGCATGTGTATCAGAGACTGCTTTATTACTGGATGTAAACTGTTATCAAGAATCTGGTTATAGTAAAGTTCTCAGTTGGATTTAAACCTGCCCTCGTTCTTCTAACTTCATACCACTACCACTCAACATTTTGCACCATCAAGGTGCTGGCGTCACGACAATACCTAAGTCAGGGGCTCAGCCACACAGGCACTCAGAAACCCAAGCACCACTAAGGGCACCTCAATTACCACTTGGCCGGTGTCCTCTGTAATAGTGTGCCCCGGAGAATCCAGTGCTGTTCTCCCCTTCACTGCACTGCTGGCCCAGGAAGGCGTCTGCTAAACCATGAGTAACCGATGAACTGTTTGCACACTTCAGCCCACTGTGAACCTCACGCGTTCTACCCCTGTAGACTGGCACGTTGTAAACTGTTCCATGTAAAATGCCCTCAATAGACAAGGGGGCACTGCCTCGGACTAGAGAAGAAAAAGTTTAGTCTCCAGAAGCGTCAAAGCTTCCTTACCGTAAGAACTGTGAATCTGTGGAATAGTTTACCTCTGGACATGGTAGGAACAGTGGACAGTTTTAAATGAATTCTTTAATGTAAATGACATAAATGCTTATGAAAATGTGTAGAAATTTAAAGGGGTTGTCCCATTTCATTAATTGCTGTTAATCAGTTTCCCCAAGTGTCCTTGAATAATCTTCTAAATAACTTCCATTTCCTAACTTGCACGGTTCTCCTGAAAAATGCCTTCATCTGCGCCTCTGTTGTCTACCTGTATCCCATGGATACGGGCAGATACTTGCGGGCTTGTATGTGCCGCGCCTGCGCACAATGTCCTACCTTCTCCCCAGCCGGCCGCTCGAGAACGCGCACGCATGGCTGTTTTACAAGCTGGGGAGGCGTGTCCTGCATGCTGGAGATAGTGCCGGGGAGAGAGACTGTCTGCCTGCTACGCTGCTGTCCTGCAGATTCTAGAGGAGGGAGGAGGGCCCTGGAAGATCACGGTGGCAGAGGTTAGTGATTGATATGCTCCCCTGGGCCCTATTAGTCACGGGCCGACTCCTTCTGGGCGCCGGAGCACACGGCGTCCTCGGTTGCTATGACGCCGTGCGCTCCCTCATGCTGCCGGAATACAGTGATACATCTTATAGATCATAGCAGTGTATTACTGTTTTCCGGCAGCATGAGGGAGCGCACGGCGTCATAGCAACCGAGGACGCCGTGTGCTCCGGCGCCCAGAAGGAGTCCAGGCAGCAATCCACAGATGCCCCCCCCACCCCATAAGTGCCCTCCACAGATGCCCCCCCACCCCATAAGTGCACTCCACAGATGCCCCCACCCCATAAATGCACTCCACAGATGCCCCCACCCCATAAGTGCCCTCCACAGATGCCCCCCCCACCCCATAAGTGCCCTCCACAGATGCCCCCCCCACCCCATAAGTGCACTCCACAGATGCCCCCACCCCATAAGTGCCCTCCACAGATGCCCCCCCACCCCATAAGTGCCCTCCACAGATGCCCCCCCACCCCATAAGTGTCCTCCACAGATGCCCCCACCCCATAAGTGCCCTCCACAGATGCCCCCCCCCCATATAAGCTGGGTAATAGGTCAGTGATAATATCAGACACCAGGAAAGCTGGGTAATAAGTCTATAAGACTTATTACCCAGCTTTCCCGGTATCAGATATTATCACTGACTTATTACCCAGCTTTCCCGGTGTACAATATTATCACTGACTTATTACCCAGCTTTCCCGGTGTACAATAATATTACAGACTTATTACCCAGCTTTCCCGGTGTACAATAATATTACAGACTTATTACCCAGCTTTCCCGGTGTACAATATTATCACTGACTTATTACCCAGCTTTCCCGGTGTACAATATTATCACTGACTTATTACCCAGCTTTCCCGGTGTACAATAATATTACAGACTTATTACCCAGCTTTCCCGGTATCAGATATTATCACTGACTTATTACCCAGCTTTCCCGGTGAACAATATTATCACTGACTTATTACCCAGCTTTCCCGGTATCAGATATTATCACTGACTTATTACCCAGCTTTACCGGGAAAGCTGGGTAATAAGTCAGTGATAATATTGTTCACCGGGAAAGCTGGGTAATAAGTCTGTAATATTATTGTACACCGGGAAAGCTGGGTAATAAGTCAGTGATAATATTGTACTCCGGGAAAGCTGGGTAATAAGTCAGTGATAATATCTGATACCGGGAAAGCTGGGTACTAAGTCAGTGATAATATCAGACATCGGGAAAGCTGGGTAATAAGTCAGTGAATATATCTATCTATATCTAGCACAGATCATATGGCTACTAGCTAACATGCATTTGGGCTGTAGTGATTTATTGTTTTTGCTGCACAGAATGGGTTTGTAACACAGGTTTTATGTGTAAGTGTATTAGAATGCAGGACAGCCACAAGTTACTCCATTAGTTCACTAGCATTGGTCAGTGGTCACTGAGTGATTCCCCAGCAGGGGGATGGGCTTTACATTACTCTGCAGGCTCCATGTGGATGACTCATCCACATGAACGAGCACGGACTGAGCTCTGAGGGTGAGTCATGAGGAGGCGTGGCCTTCACTCAACTGCCTGAGAACCAGGAAGTTATCAGGACATTTACTGCTGGTAAGATTGAAACAGCAAAGTGGGACAACCCCTTTAAGTCTCTTCTTCTGGGATTCACGTTGCCACCTATCCCTTGGTTGAACTTGCTGGATTTGTGTCTTTTTCAACCATATTAACTATGTAACTATGATATTTTGCAGTAGCATAACCACATTCAATAACACAGGTATTATAATTGAGTTATTGCAGTAAAATGTGCTTACTATAACATTGAACGGTATCTTGCAGTAATATACCATGCTTTCACTAACACAATAATTATGTTATTGCAGTAAAATGGGCTCACTTTTAGAGCCCTTGCACACCACCGTATGCCCTCCAAGACATACGGTCCATGAGCGGGCCATATGTCCCGGAGCGGCATTGTTCACGGAAGCACACAGCATCATACTTTATAATGATGCTGTGCACGTCGAACCGCCTGCGGTGCTTTTATCCTGCACTCATAAATATAGCCCCGCGTGTGGCCCGACATGCACAGCATCATTGTAATCTATGATGCTGTGTGCTCCCGTGGTTTCGATTAATGCTGCTCCGGGACATATGTGTAGTGTCCCACTCCAGGTATATGTCATTTCATTATGTTAGAAAAAGACTGGCACTCTGACATATATTGATCACATGGAAACAATGTACCAGAGCTATGTAATAGTTATTATATTTATTTATGTCACTCAAAATTAAAACAAACACACCTAAAAATATTTTAAAAACATAGGGATATTGTACATAAATAAGTTTACTTTGTATACAAAAACAAATATGGGTATAATGAGTCACAGACCAAATCTGAATGGGTCATGCAGCTTAATACGGTGTTAGATTCCAGATCCTTAGCCGCCAATATCTAAATTGAATATAGTCCAGTTGGTTCACAAGTATAATTTTATACAATAAGGTGCTGATGTGATAAGTTCAAATATGCAAATAGTTCTTTCTTGTATTCCGTTTGTACACTAGTAGCGCAAAAAGAATTATTGAATCTAGATCATACCGGGCATTGTGTGGTCAAACATGTAGAGAGATTCCACTTTAGATGTTTTGTTGTACAAATCATGCCCAATTTCTCATATGTTATGGTATTTGTGACTTATTATACCCATATTTGTTTTTTTTATACAAAGTAAACTTATTTATGTACAATATCTTATGTTTTTAAAATATTTTTAGGTGTGTTTTAATTTCGAGTGACATAAAAAAATATAATAACTATTACATAGCTCTGGTACATTGTTTCCATGTGATCAATATATGTCAGAGTGCCAGTCCTTTTCTACCATAATTATACTACAATTGAAAGGCTGATTTTTAAGTTCGGCTAGTGCACCACTCCAGGTTCGCAGTGAAGTGAGGCATTGCCCCACGAATCTATATGTCATTTCATGCCATCCTATGCCATTTTGCTCTATTTATTGCATTTCCCTTTGTCAATGCTTCTAAATTCCCATTTCAGGCTGGTGAATGCACATATCAGATATACAGGAACATGCTGGAAGATCCCAATCTCCATTATCACTGGCAAATCCAGGAGGAGAGAACTCCTTAACTTGTTCTCATAAACCCCAACAACTACTACCCCCAGTCTCAGAGATATCCAGAAACACACACATGCCATCCACTGTTTGTACTATGACTAGCAGAGGGCCAGGGTTCATTACCTCCATGGCTAAGCAGGGGTAGGCTGGAGACAGCTACAGTTGATTAGCCTGTAGCACCTGGCATGGTAGTTCTTCTATATTGCTGTGAGAAGCTCTCATGGTGGCACCAGTGATCGGCTGCTGGAGAGCACTGGTATAGCCATACTGTAACTCATGTAGCCAGTGGCTGGCAAGGCTTCATAGGGATACTGTCCATAGGCAGCTGTGGTGTAATGGGCATAGGCCTGTGGAGTAGCACTATAATCAATATACAAAGGTAGTAGGGTTGGAATGACCACACATGGCTGGACGAGGGATATATTGTAGTGTCAGTCTCTGGATGAAGGCTAGGTGTAGCTGCTGCACACTGATGGTTATTCGAGGGTTCTGGGCTGGTCTCCAATATAAGCAAGGGTCATATTTGCTTTGCGACCTATGATGGAATTAAAGGTTCTTTGCAGGATTTTTTAGTGGCTCCTCTGGCTGCCATTGTGACCTGAGGAACATACTCTTGTGAGCCCACTGGCAAATCCAGGGGGCGGGCAATGGGGCAATTGCCCCCCCCCCCCCCGAGCTGATCAGAAGTGGGGGCCGTGGCCGCAGGGCACAGGGAGATGAGCGCTTCCATTGTGGAAGCGCTCATCTCCATAGTCATTTGTATCGCTGTCCTCTAGGACAGCAATACAGATGGCTGTGCTGCAAATGTGAACGGGCAGGGGAGGGAGAGGAGTGTCCCTTCCCCTTTCTCTGATAGGCTGCAGGTGTAACATCCCAAAGTATGTTACTAAACTCTCTTTCCCTGCTACAACATGTTAAGTGTAATTTTATTGTCCGTCTATGTAAATTATACTGTCATTAATGTCATGTTATGTATTTCTAGGCCTGTTTTATATTATGCTGTAATTTCCCTGTACACCAGCAGGTGGCAGCAATGTGTGATCAGGTCCATAGCCAGTTTAGTATTGCTAGACTGGAATAGTTCATTCCAGTTTTAGCCCCCCTCTGTGAGCAGAAGTGGGCTGGTCCCATGTTCTTTCTCATGGAGAGGAGAAGGAAGTTAGTTTAGTGTACCAGCCACCCCGGCTAGGGGTAGGCTGTGTTAGTAGGAGCTCCCAGAAAATAGGGATCCCAAGTCAGGACCCCATACCCACTGCTAAACCCTCCTGTCAATAACTAAATATAATTATAAATAGGAGACTATGGCCACACTCACATTACCTCCTGACGAAGCTGAAGCGAAATGCGCGTCGGGGTCTATTTGCCTGTCTCGTGCCTATCTTCTTTGCCCTCCATCATGTCTCATGGTATGTTATGACTTTTTCATCTAGTTAACCACGGATGACTCTCTTTGCTTACAGCTCCTTATGAGGATCTGGTGCATGGGGTTTTATTTTCCCAGGTGTGTTACATCTCATAGGAACATCATATTTGTCTTTGCTCCTATTTATATATCCTTATATATTTTTTGCATTTTATCCTGTGAATATATATAGATATATGTGTGATGATCACAGTTAGAATAATCTTTTTGGGGTATGTATATGTGACAATCCCCTTCCTTTTCTGTGAGTCACCATATTATATACTTTATATACATCTGACATGTATTCCATCTCTTGGTGGGCTATAGGAATATTAGCCGGGGGACTGCGGCATCCAGGGGTCTTCTGTTGATCTCTCCAAATCTCTTTTTTTGTTATTCCTATTATAAGAATCATGTATTGTCTATTTTTGATGAAATAAAATACAAACCGGATTCCAAAAGAGTTGGGACACTATACAAATCGTGAATAAAAACTGAATGCAATGATATGGAGGTGCCAACTTCTAATATTTTATTCAGAATAGAACATAAATCACGGAACAAAAGTTTAAACTGAGAAAATGTACCATTTTAAGGGAAAAATATGTTGAATCAGAATTTCATGGTGTCAACAAATCCCCAAAAAGTTGGGACAAGGCCATTTTCACCACTGTGTGGCATCTCCCTTCTTCTTACAACACTCAACAGACGTCTGGGGACCGAGGAGACCAGTTTCTCAAGTTTAGAAATAGGAATGCTCTCCCATTCTTGTCTAATACAGGCCTCTAACTGTTCAATCGTCTTGGGCCTTCTTTGTTGCACCTTCCTCTTTATGATGCGCCAAATGTTCTCTATAGGTGAAAGATCTGGACTGCAGACTGGCCATTTCAGTACCCGGATCCTTCTCCTACGCAGCCATGATGTTGTGATTGATGCAGAATGTGGTCTGGCATTATCTTGTTGAAAAATGCAGGGTCTTCCCTGAAAGAGATGACGTCTGGATGGGAGCATATGTTGTTCTAGAATTTTTCTGCATTGATGGTGCCTTTCCAGACATGCAAGCTGCCCATGCCACACGCACTCATGCAACCCCATACCATCAGAGATGCAGGCTTCTGAACTGAGCGTTGATAACAACTTGAGTTGTCCTTGTCCTCTTTGGTCCGGATGACATGGCGTCCCAGATTTCCAAAAAGAACTTCGAATCGTGACTCGTCTAACCACAGAACAGTCTTCCATTTTGCCACACTCCATTTTAAATGATCCCTGGCCCAGTGAAAACGCCTGAGCTTGTGGATCTTGCTTAGAAATGGCTTCTTCTTTGCACTGTAGAGTTTCAGCTGGCAACGGCGGATGGCACGGTGGATTGTGTTCACGGACAATGGTTTCTGGAAGTATTCCTGAGCCCATTCTGTGATTTCCTTTACAGTAGCATTCCTGTTTGTGGTGCAGTGTCGTTTAAGGGCCCGGAGATCACGGGCATCCAGTATGGTTTTACGGCCTTGACCCTTACGCACAGAGATTGTTCCAGATTCTCTGAATCTTCGGATGATGTCATGCACAGTTGATGATGATAGATGCAAAGTCTTTGCAATTTTTCGCTGGGTAACACCTTTCTGATATTGCTCCACTATCTTTCTGCGCAACATTGTGGGAATTGGTGATCCTCTACCCATCTTGGCTTCTGAGAGACACTGCCACTCTGAGAAGCTCTTTTTATACCCAATCATGTTGCCAATTGACCTAATTAGTGTTAATTGGTCTTCCAGCTCTTCGTTATGCTCAAATTTACTTTTTCCAGCCTCTTATTGCTACTTGTCCCAACTTTTTTGGGATTTGTTGACACCGTGAAAATTTGAATCAACGTATTTTTCCTTTAAAATGATACATTTACTCGGATTAAACTATTGACATTTGCCATCTCCACATCATTGCATTCAGTTTTTATTCACAATTTGTTTAGTGTCCCAACTTTTTTGGAATCCGGTTTGTAATATATATTTTACATTGGGCATTCAATTGTTGTTTTGTTGGACAACATTTTAGGTTTCTATAGTTGCTTTCCCTGTTTGCCCTAAATTATGACATTATAAGTGAGGCTTTTTTCTTGTTTGGTTCTATTTTTCTATTTTTAATATATTGTCTGTTTTTGCAGATAGTGCCTCTAAGTACATGGATTTCAGAAAACGTGATAAGACCTGGGCGACACACCTTGGGTCTATTTTTGGAGAGTCAGCGGCAGCTGGGGCCGAGTCCAGTAATATAAAGGATTTGAAACTCAAGATAAAAGATCTTTTAAAAAAACGCATCAAAATTTGGTGGAATAAGGCATCACTTGAGCAATACCTCCAGAAAGAAATTATCCCACGTGGTCTAAGATTGCAGTTTTTCCCTGCATTTGAGGTGGATGATCCATCGTTTGTAGGAAAGTGGGAGGACACCCTCACTCGGTGCTCTCGTACCCTAATTAAGCTCCTGATTGGGGCAGATCGAAAATCATTGGAAACAATAGAGAAAGAGATTGACAACATACGGGAACAGATTCAAAGGGCTGTACCAGTTGAGGCCTGTGAGTCATTCGACAGTGAATTGGAGGAGGATCTTGTGAGGTGGGAGAAAGAAATTCAGGGCCTTAAGGTGAAAAAATTTCAAAGAGACCTGGTAGACTTTCAGAACTATAAGGTCTATCGTTGGCACATGACGAGAAGCCGCACACGTAATATATCTCTCTCTCTGTCTACGTCTTCCACTAATAGTCAAGGATGTGGAGAGTCTTTTTTAGATGAGCGCAGGGGATCCAGCGAGGGGGGCGGCGATGAAAATTGGACCTCCCGCCTAAGAACACCATCCACAAAGCGAAAAACAAGGCAGAACTATTCTGTGGGGAAACGAGTAAAGAAATATTAAAGGTAATCAACTTATCTGATATCACTCTCACACAGCCCCAACTATCAGTTCTGCGGAGGGGTCTGACTTTTTCACCGACAGGCAAATTTGATTTTTTCCTGTCGGTGAAGGACTTGGAACTCTTTATGTTTTAAAAAATATTTTAGCAGAGGTGGAGATAATTCTGATCTCTCTCCTTTGGAGATACAGACCCTGATTTATCTCCAATCACTGTTAGATGAACAGGAATCAGATCAGTCCAGATTTCCTATACATTTGCACCGCCGGTCACAACATTGGCCTCCCACTACATCGTGTCCAGCAGTTGATATTTTTGTTAAATTAGTTAAACAAGATCTGGAAAAATTATGTGATGCCAGATCTAACGACAATCTAAATAAAGAATTACGATTTGCATTATAAGAACTTAAGAATATGAAGAATGTCGTTATAAAACCTGCTGACAAGGGGGGCAATGTTGTGATCTGGCCGGTGCGCATGTATGAGAAGGGGGATGCGTCTTGTTATCGGAAATTAGACTCCAATCCCATGATGCAATATATAAATGAACTGGATGGGATCCTAAAAAATGCATATGAGAGTGGTATTATTGGTGGTAAGATGTGGGAGGACCTGGTTACTGAGTTCCCGGTGCTTCCCACATTTTATCTACTCCCCAAAATACATAAAAATGCTAAAATACTACCAGGGAGACCCATAGTATCTGGGATTGGGGGTCTATGTGAGACCATCTGTTGCTTTGTAGATTTCTATCTGCAAAAGTGTGTAGAGACCTTGCCCTCTTTTGTACGCGATACCACCGATGTTCTTAAGAGACTTGGTGAAATGCATCTGGACAGTGAAATGCTTCTGGTCACGTGCGACGTCGAGTCCCTGTATACGTCTATCTGTCACGACCACGGGCTGCGGGCGTCGCGATTCTTTTTGAATACAATCAATCTGGACAGTGACTTGGTCGAATTGGTCATGACACTGCTAGAATTTGCATTGAAACACAATGCATTCACATTCAGGGACCGCTATTTCCTGCAGCTCCGGGGAACGGCAATGGGGGTGACTTGTGCGCCCTCATATGCCAATTTGTTCCTGGGGCTGTGGGAGAGGGAGATCGTTATGAATGTGGAGGGTCATGACGCTGTGGTCTCGTGGTCGAGCTATATAGATGATGTGTTGTTCATCTGGCAGGGCTCGACGTCGCACTTGGAGAAGTTTTTGCAGGACCTAAACTCGAATGACCAAAATATCAAAATAACATGGACCTATAGTATGGAACGTGTCGAGTTTTTGGACCTTGCCATCACTGTGGAGCATGATGGCCTTTTGGGCTTTGATATACATAGGAAGCCCAAGGCCACTAATTCTTTACTATTCTCCTCATCTCCACATCATCCACAGGTCTCTAGGGCAATACCCATTGGCCAATTTTGTAGGGCCAGACGAATATGCTCTAGTGAAGCTAGCGTCGAACGAGAGGCAGCAGATTTATCCAGGAGATTTCGGGAGAGGGGTTATGGTAGGAAAGTGATCAAGAAAGGTTACATTAGGGCCAAAAAATTTCTTAGGGCCAACCTACTAAACCCTCCTCCCCGAAATAAAAAAGAGAATAATTATGGTTTTCCAAGATTTATTACAAACTTTAATGCCCAATGGAGACAACTGCAGGACATCCTCCAGAGAAATTGGCAAGTCCTTCGAACAGATAGGGATCTCAAGAAGGTGATCTCTGAGAGACCATTGGTCACCTGGAAAAGAGCACAAAATCTGAGAGACATTGTGACTAGGAGCCACTATGTAGCCCCTAACAAAGGTGGAATATTCGGGGATAAAGGTCCACAGTGGGGATTTTTCCCGTGTGGGGATTGTACTGCATGTAAATACATGATAAGAACAAATCAATTCACCAATACAGGTAGGGAGAAGGAGTACAAAATTGTACATCACATCTCCTGTAAAACAGAGGCAGTGGTTTATCATGCTGAATGCCTCTGCGGTCTGATTTACATCGGAATGACCATGAGGGCACTCAGGACGAGAGTGTTAGAACATATTCGGGACATCAAGGCGGCTGCCGAGATGGTTGAACCTGATAAACTCAGAAAACTTAAACCAGTAGCCAAACATTTTAGGGAAGTTCATAACTGCAACCCTAGGGGTATCTCTTTTAAAGGGATAGACATGGTACAATTGGGAATTAGAGGGGGTGACATCAAACGGTGTCTCCTCCAAAAAGAAACAAAATGGATGGTTTTGCTCAATACTGTGACTCCTCATGGATTGAATGAGGCCTTGAGTTTCAAATCCTTTATTTAGGTTAGTGTATGTACTGAATCTTTTCAGTGATTTTAACAGCTTTTTTATCTATCTAGTTCTCTGTGTGGTCATGTAAAGCGATGCCGGAAGTGCCTTAAGGAGAGGGATGATATCTATACAAGCTGTGAGTGAAGGGGTGGATATGAGATACATCACAAGTGCGGAGGACGGACCACTTCATCAATGCTGGAAGGAACTCCTGCATGTGGGATCTGTACTATATATGCTGAATGACACTTTTTGGTATTAGTGTTTTGTTGGTCAGTTGGGTGTCTATGTCCCCATAGTCACTAGATAATTGGCGTGATGTACTATACGGAGGTTCAGATACTTCGGACACACTAGTCGAATATTGAATCTCTCTTAGTTATCATAATGAATTTTTTATTATTTCTTTAATATATTTATTATATATTTGTTATACTTCTGTATTCATTTTACAATTGTCAAGCGGGGGTGGTCCTGACTGTGTTGGGTGGGTATAAACATGTGTTGTATCACCCTAGACAATGTGGACACACACACTCTGCTATTAATAATAATTTATGGCTATTAATAGTGATTGATGGCCAATGTCACATTTGATAATTTGGATATATGTGGTGTTACTTAATGATGGTTTAAGATTATCAAGATAATAGTATGAAATTTATTTGTGCATAATTATGGGTCACTATTAGGTATTATGATGATTATTTGATGGTATTACACTATCTGTGCACTGTATTGATTTTTTGTAATGTGGTTCTAATCATGTAGTGTATTCAGCATATGTGATATTGAATGTGTAGGATAATCTATCTGATCATGTCTGATATTTGTTCTATGTGCATGATGATCCTGTTATGAGAGATGTTCATGTTGTGGTGTATTGTGAGGAATTCCCTTTCTGTAATATGTGTTGTCTACTTGTGATGTATATCCCGATTTTGTTGTCATGTGGTGGTGCACGTGCGCGTGATTTGCACTACTGGGTAACTGTTATATTATGGAGTTACAGTATGTGCAATGGTGTTGTGGTGGTGATGGTGTGACTTCTGCACACTTTGATGTGTAATATGCGATGTGCCCCACCACGTGACAATATGATGTATGGGGACGACATATGTGCTCTTTTGGAAGAGGTCTATTTGAAATGTGCCTTAAAATGCTGGAACCCCATACCCATTGTTAAACCTTCCTGTTAATAACTAAATATATATGTACTCAGATGTATTTGGCTTTTTATTATTGCTCCGTATCTATTAAAATGCGGAGCAGTGACGAAAAGCTGAATTGAAATGCTGGAACCCCATACCCACTGCTAAACCCTCCTGTCAATAACTAAATATATATGTACTCAGATGTATTCAGCTTTTTATTATTGTTCCGTATCTATTGTATCTCCCATGCGGACCTCACGTTGTGGGCTTTCTTTTTATTTGGTATAGCAGTATCTAGCATATTGGATGTGGTTATAATACTGTTTGAACTTTGATCCTTACCTGTTTTGATTGGCTGGTACAGCGCTCTGCTATGATGCGCTGCGTGCTGGGTCACGTGGGGAGGCCGCTACGTTTCCTTGGGAGGCGGGCTGGAACGCATGGCTTGCGTTCCACCCCTCCTCCTGACGAATGCGGAGCCGCCATGTTTAACTCGGTATGCATCACCAGGCAGGAGTGCTCGGTAGTAAGTACCAGCTGTCACATTATATTCAATTATTTTAATTATACTATGCCCTGAGGCCACATGGAGAATATAAATAGGAGACTATGGCCACACTCTCACATTACCTCCTGACGAAGCTGAGGCAAAACGCGCGTCGGTGTCCATTTGCCTGTCTCGTGCCTATCTTCTTTGCCCTCCATCATGTCTCATGGTATGTTATGACTTTTTCATCTAGTTAACCACGGATGACTCTCTTTGCTTACAGCTCCTTATGAGGATCTGGTGCATGGGGTTTTATTTTCCCAGGTGTGTTACATCTCATAGGAACATCATATTTGTCTTTGCTCCTATTTATATATCCTGACTTATTTTTTGCATTTCATCCTGTGAATATATATAGATATATGTGTGATGATCACAGTTAGAATAATCTTTTTGGGGTATGTATATGTGACAATTCCCTTTTCTGTGAGTCACCATATTATATACTTTATATACATCTGACATGTATTCCATCTCTTGGTGGGCTATAGGAATATTGGCCGGGGGACTGCGGCATCCAGGGGTCTTCTGTTGATCTCTCCAAATCTCTTTTTTTGTTATTCCTATTATAAGAATCATGTATTGTCTATTTTTGATTCAATAAAATAATATATATTTTACATTGGGCATTCAATTGTTGTTTTGTTGGACAACATTTTAGGTTTCTATAGTTGCTTTCCCTGTTTGCCCTAAATTATGGCCTTATAAGTGAGGCTTTTTTCTTGTTTAGTTCTATTGCTGTAACTCACATGGATTTAAAGCTGCAATTCAGTAAAGACAAGTTGGATTATATTACCAGTCTGGATCTCATTTACTATTACCAAAGTTCCTCAGTTACTCCTATTAACAACACTCATTTTATTGCAAGTGAGCCAGGATCCAGGAGTCCAGCCGTACCAAGGTAGGAGACACCGTTGACACTACCATATCTACACACACACAGAGACATTATCCCCCTCTGGCATTCCTCACCTGGTACGTGAGCTATAACATCTTAAAGGGCCCTGCTACAGTACCTGCGCAAGCTGCAATTGGCGTCACGAACTACTCAAAAAAAAAAATATATATATACATATAGTGACCCACTGCACTGTACTGCGGTCCTTGCTCCACTGCATAAGCACTAGGCCGGCAGCCTATCAGAGGCCGGCGCAGGCAGCACGATGACGTCATTGCGCTGCCTGAGCCGTACAGTGCAGGACACAGGCCGGAAGAGGCCTGCATTGCAACGCTGACATGGAGGTAAGTATAAGTGTTTTTTTTATTTTTTTATGTACAATAGTTTTACTGGCACATTAGGGGGGGCCTCTTGTTACTGGCACATGATTGGGGGCCTCTTGTTACTGGCACATGATTGGCCTCTTGTTACTGGCACATGATTGGGGGGGCCTCTTGTTACTGGCACATGATTAGGGGGCCTCTTGTTACTGGCACATAATTGGCCTCTTGTTACTGGCACATGATTGGGGGCCTCTTGTTACTGGCACATTAGGGGGGGCCTCTTGCTACTGGCACATTGTGCTACTGGCACATTAGGGGGGCCTCTTGTTACTGGCACATTAGGGGAGCCTCTTGTTACTGGCACATTAGGGGAGCCTCTTGTTACTGGCACATTAGGGGAGCCTCTTGTTACTGGCACATTAGGGGGGCCTCTTGTTACTGGCACATTAGGCGGGCTCTTGTTACTGGCCCTTTGGGGGGCCTCTTGTTACTGGCACCTTTGGGGGGGCCTCTTGTTACTGGCACATTAGGGGGGCCTCTTGTAAGTATAAGTGTTTTTTTTATTTTATTTTTTATGTACAATAGTTTTACTGGCACATTAGGGGGGCCTCTTGTTGCTGGCACATGATTGGGGAGCCTCTTGTTACTGGCACATGATTGGCCTCTTGTTACTGGCACATGATTGGGGGGCCCTCTTGTTACTGGCACATGATTGGCCTCTTGTTACTGGCACATGATTGGGGGCCTCTTGTTACTGGCACATTAGGGGGGCCTCTTGCTACTGGCACATTGTGCTACTGGCACATTAGGGGGGCCTATTGTTACTGGCACATTAGGGGGCTCTTGTTACTGGCACATGATTGGGGGGGCTCTTGTTACTGGCACATGATTGGGGGGGCTCTTGTTACTGGCACATTAGGGGAGCCTCTTGTTACTGGCACATTAGGGGGGCCTCTTGTTACTGGCACATTAGGGGGGCCTTTTGTCACTGGCACCTTTTTGGGGGCCTCTTGTTACTGGCACATGAGGGGGGCCTCTTGTTACTGGCACATTAGGGGGGCCTCTTGTTACTGGCACATTAGGGGGGCCTTTTGTTACTGGCACCTTTGGGGGCCTCTTGTTACTGGCACATTAGGGGGGCTCTTGTTACTAGCACATTGGGGGGCCTCTTGTTACTAGCACATTAGGGGGGCTCTTGTTACTGGCACATTAGGGGGCATCTTGTTACTGGCACATGATGGGGGGCTCTTATTACTGGCACATTATTGGTGGGCACTATAGGGGCATCTACTGAGGCCACAAAGAAGGGGTATTTTATATGGGGGGCTCTGTACAGTAGCATTTTATACTGGGACGCATGGTGGGTACTACGGGGATGGGGGGAGAGGAGTACTATGGGTAATCTATGAGGGGCACTAAAAAGGAGTATTTTATACTTGCAAATTATGAGGGACACTGAGGGCATCTACTGAGGCACTACACTACGTGCAGAATTATTAGGCAAATGAGTATTTTGACCACATCATCCTCTTTATGCATGTTGTCTTACTCCAAGCTGTATAGGCTCGAAAGCCTACTACCAATTAAGCATATTAGGTGATGTGCATCTCTGTAATGAGAAGGGGTGTGGTCTAATGACATCAACACCCTATATCAGGTGTGCATAATTATTAGGCAACTTCCTTTCCTTTGGCAAAATGGGTCAAAAGAAGGACTTGACAGGCTCAGAAAAGTCAAAAATAGTGAGATATCTTGCAGAGGGATGCAGCACTCTTAAAATTGCAAAGCTTCTGAAGCGTGATCATCGAACAATCAAGCGTTTCATTCAAAATAGTCAACAGGGTCGCAAGAAGCGTGTGGAAAAACCAAGGCGCAAAATAACTGCCCATGAACTGAGAAAAGTCAAGCGTGCAGCTGCCAAGATGCCACTTGCCACCAGTTTAGCCATATTTCAGAGCTGCAACATCACTGGAGTGCCCAAAAGCACAAGGTGTGCAATACTCAGAGACATGGCCAAGGTAAGAAAGGCTGAAAGACGACCACCACTGAACAAGACACACAAGCTGAAACGTCAAGACTGGGCCAAGAAATATCTCAAGACTGATTTTTCTAAGGTTTTATGGACTAATGAAATGAGAGTGAGTCTTGATGGGCCAGATGGCTGGATTGGTAAAGGGCAGAGAGCTCCAGTCCGACTCAGACGCCAGCAAGGTGGAGGTGGAGTATAGGTTTGGGCTGGTATCATCAAAGATGAGCTTGTGGGGCCTTTTTGGGTTGAGGATGGAGTCAAGCTCAACTCCCAGTCCTACTGCCAGTTTCTGGAAGACACCTTCTTCAAGCAGTGGTACAGGAAGAAGTCTGCAAGGTAAGAAAAACATGATTTTCATGCAGGACAATGCTCCATCACACGCGTCCAAGTACTCCACAACGTGGCTGGCAAGAAAGGGTATAAAAGAAGAAAATCTAATGACATGGCCTCTTTGTTCACCTGATCTGAACCCCATTGAGAACCTGTGGTCCATCATCAAATGTGAGATTTACAAGGAGGGAAAACAGTACACCTCTCTGAACAGTGTCTGGGAGGCTGTGGTTGCTGCTGCACGCAATGTTGATGGTGAACAGATCAAAACACTGACAGAATCCATGGATGGCAGGCTTTTGAGTGTCCTTGCAAAGAAAGGTGGCTATATTGGTCACTGATTTGTTTTTGTTTTGTTTTTGAATGTCAGAAATGTATATTTGTGAATGTTGAGATGTTATATTGGTTTCACTGGTAAAAATAAATAATTGAAATGGGTATATATTTGTTTTTTGTTAAGTTGCCTAATAATTATGTATAGTAATAGTCACCTGCACAGACAGATATCCCCCTAAAATAGCTAAAACTAAAAACAAACTAAAAACTACTTCCAAAAATATTCAGCTTTGATATTAATGAGTTTTTTGGGTTCATTGAGAACATGGTTGTTGTTCAATAATAAAATGAATCCTCAAAAATACAACTTGCCTAATAATTCTGCATTCCCTGTATATATGGGGCATTTTATACTGGTACATTATGGGGGGCACTAGGAGGAAGGGGGAGAGGAACACTATGGGGCATTTACTGGGGGGACTATATAGGGGTATTTTATACTGGCAGATTACGGGGCAATATAGGGACATTAGCTCAACTGGGGGCATTACAAGGGGGTATTTTTTGCACTGTCTATTATAAGGAGAATTATTACTACTGGGGGGGGGGCATTATGGTGGGCTTTATTACTCCTCCATGGTATGAGCCCCTAGTAGCAGCAGCAGCCTCTCCTTGCTTGGCGAACCCTCTGCCCCTTCTCCAAATCCTTATTATGAAATCTTTCTCATTAGGATAAAACACAACATCAGCTCCACCGAGCCCCCCAGCCAAGTGTTGAAGTGGTGTCCGAGATCCCCAAGGGCCAAGCCAAGTAATTGTAAGTTTTCACGTAAAATATGTTTGTTATACACATATATACACATATAGCATACACTGTGCCACACAATATACAGAATAGCTCTACACTGTGTAGTCTTGTGGCGCTGAACAGAAAATAATCTGGAAGTGCCCCTCCCGAGACCAGGCTCTGGATCCGCCACTGTCTGAGCCATGCCCCACTGCTGCCTGTCTCTTTGTAATTCTGCAATAGATGTCCCCAACATAATTTGCCAGCAGTATGTCAGCAGGTAGATTGTCCATTACTCCTACCATGTGGGTAATGGGTCCTTCCCCCCGATCCAGAGGGACTTTATCCAAGGTGACCACATGGGATTCTACAGAGGGGTGATGAATGCTTCATAGCCCAGGAAGACTTTAGCTGGTCGTCCTTTCACCTGTACTAGGACTATGTGATTTATTCTCTTTTCAGCATCAGTCTAGTAGATTTGCATCACCACATACTGAGAGTCTCCCATGCTCTGTAGTCCACTGGACATTATGTTGGCATTCTCTGGTACTAAACATATCTACAACCATCTTTTCATCCCTTCCTGACTGACTGAAGCAATGGGGTTTGCAACTGGAGCTCTTGTGATAGGTGGCGCCACATTTTTAGCAGTTCCTTGAGCCAACAGGGCCTATTGCAGATAGTTTACGAGAAGCCTTTAGAAGTTGGGTGCAAACCTCCTGGGTGGTACAGCCATTTACTTTTGCTAGTGGTTTGTGTAGAGCTTTGACTTTCCACATACCTATCTGCAAGGCAGGCTGCCTCCTCCAATGTTTGTGGCTCCAGATCCATCACCCACTCCCTAGTTCCTACTGGTAATCTTTCAAAGAACTGCTCCCTCAGAAATAGCTGCTGGAGGTCTTCAAAAGTCTCTGCCCCACAGCCATGGGTCCACCATTAGTCCAGGGCATGGGGCAACTTGTTGCTAAACTCCAAATAGATGTCAGGGGTCCTTTTTAGTAGATTACGGAAGCCCCATCTATAATAATTAGGGGTAATGGCATAATATGGTAACAATGCTCCTTAACCTCAGCATAGTCCAACCTCTGTTCCTCTTAAAAGGGCATGAAAGGTGGAATTTGCCATATCTGTTAGTTTTCCAGTCAATAAACATGTCCAGTCCTCTTCTGCAATATGGTGAGACTTACACATGATCTCAAATATTTAAAGGTTTCTAGATATCCATTAATGTCCTCCTTGCCCTACTGAAATGTAGGGAATGCAGCAGAAATCTTGAGAATATCCTGGAGGTGAATATCTCCATTGATTCCATGGTACTGGTCTCTGTCGGCTTTGTCCCTCCTTGATACCTGCACATAGACTAGTTTCATCAGCTCCATCCTCTGACTGGTGCTTAATTCTTCACTGAGCAATTTCATCCTTCTGTGAAACAATTCCTCAATGAGGTCTGCTTCAGGCTCTTTAGTGGAGACTGATGGTTGTGGAAAGAGATGAGTGAATCGAAGCTGACGAAGTGGAATTCCATCCAAATTTCTGGAAAAATTTGATTCGCAACGAATGCGAATTTCCTCACGCTTTGTGGTAACGAATCTGTCACTACCAGACATCTGAGAAGCTCTGACAGATGCCTTTCAGAACCTCCTCCTTGAGCTTCCTTTGTTTTGCTTTCAGTTCCTCATCTCGTTAGCCTCTCTCTCAGCTGTCATGTAGTTGTACTGATTGCATCCCTTTAAATTCCTCCCCATAGTGCATCAGTGTGCGGTTTATATTACTTCCTGGAGTGTGTGTGCATGCTGATCCTACTTCCCAGTCTTCTACAAGATAAGTGTTGTGCATTCATTTGTGTTTTTCTGTTTGCTGGATCCCAGGTGACCCTGACTCCCTCCGTATCTAGTGTAGGGAGCCGGTGGTCGTGTCCCCTCACTATTGTAGGGTGTTCAGGTGTTATACAGTCGAGGTACGAGGATATGCGATTATCTACCATTGGGATTTTCGCATAGGCTGAGCAGTAAGGGAGAGAGCCAGGTCTTATGCAGGGGTCCCCCTTTTTGTTCCTTAGTTTTGGATCCAGTGAGTCATATATTCATTTTGTGTTGTCTTGTTTCCTGTACACATTCCGTGACATTATAAACCACCAAAACCGTCTCAAGCATGGATCCGGTTTCACTTTTGACTGAACGCCTTCAGGGTTTTTCATTGGAGGTAGCAGATCTCCGTAAGACTCTCTCAGTTTCAAGTGACCGGTTCAGCTTGCGTTCATGGAGTTTGTTCTGAGCCTAAGATCTCGCTCCCGGATACGTTCTCCGGGGGTAGTGAGAATTTTGTGTGGTTTAGAGAGGCTTGCAAACTCCATTTTCGCCTTCTTCCCCATTCCTCTAGTGATGAGGAACGGAGGGTGGGGATCATTATATCGCTGCTCTGGGGTAACGCTCAGTCGTGGGCCTTTTCGCTGCCGGTGGGGGCACGGCCCCTCCGTTCAGTGGATGAATTCTTTTTAGCCCTGGGTCAGATATATGATGATCCGGATCATATTGCTTTGGCTGAGTCTAGACTATGTCTGTTATGCCAGGGTAAACAATCTGCAGAGATATACTGCTCAGAATTTCGGAGATGGGCAGCTGATACTGGTTGAAATGATGCTGCACTCCGAAGTCAATTTTGCCATGGTCTTTCAGAGGGAATGAAAGATGCATTTGCCTTTTATGAAAGGCCTACCTCCTTGGACTCTGCCATGTCTCAGGCCGTTCGTATTGACAGACGTCTTAGAGAGAGAGGAGAGATCACTCCTTCCTGTCATACTCAATCCCAGGACAGTGCAACGGTCTCATTCTGTGCGTAGGGGTCTCAGTCGCTGTCAACCCCTTCTGAGCAGGAGCCCATGCAGCTGGGGTTGATTGCCTCTGACAATAGAAGACTCAGCCCGCATGGGAAGGTTTGTTTTTGTTGTGCAGGTATAAATCATAAAGAAACAAGAAGGAAAAAATCCTTTAAAAATGTTCCATCTGTTAACATTGGCAGGGTTGAGGCGTAAATTGAAGGTTTTCCGTTTGCTTGTAGTTCCCGTTTTGTCCTGCCTGCCAGGGTGGCGCTAGAGAGCAAGAACATTTTTTGTGAGATTTTTGTAGATAGTGGAGCAGCTGTCAATCTCATTGATAATCAATTTGCGATAACTCATGGTTTCCAGGTATGCACTTTGGGAAAGGATATTCCTGTTTTTGCTATTGATTCCGCTCCACTTTCTCAGAAATCATTAAAGGGCATAGTTCACAATATCCGTTTAATTGTAAATGATGCTCATGTTGAGGATGTGTCATGTTTCATCCTTAGCGGATTGCCTACTCCTCTAGTGTTGGGGCTACCCTGGCTCACTAAACATAACCCCACCATTGATTGGCAAGTGAGGCAAATAAATGGTTGGAGTGACTTTTGCAGAGAGAATTGCCTCACGACATCTGTTTCTGAGGTTTCTACTAAGACTGTACCATCTTTTCTCTCAGAATTTTCGGATGTCTTCTCTGAGAGTGGAGTTCAGGATTTGCCCCCGCACAGGGAGTACGATTGCCCTATTAATCTCATCCCAGGCGCCAAGCTGCCTAAATCTCATTTATACAATCTCTCCCAACCTGAAAGGGTCGCTATGCGTGCTTATATCTCTGAGAGTTTGAGAAAAGGACACATACGACCCTCGAAGTCACCTGTTGCCGCTGTTTTTTTCTTTGTTAAGAAAAAAGATGGTTCTTTAAGACCTTGTCTGGATTTCAGGGAGCTGAACAGTATCACAATTCGTGACCCTTATCCTCTTCCTCTGATCCCGGACCTGTTTAACCAGATTGTTGGGGCTAAAGTTTTTTCCAAATTAGATCTAAGAGGGGCATACAACCTGGTCAGGGTCAGAGAAGAAAACGAATGGAAGACGGCCTTCAATACCCCTGAGGGCCATTTTGAAAATTTGGTTATGCCTTTTGGTTTGATGAATGCTCCAGCCGTTTTTCAGCATTTCGTGAACAGCATTTTTTATCATTTAATGGGGAAATTTGTATTAGTGTATTTGGATGATATTTTGATTTTTTCTCCTGATTTCAAAACTCATAAGGAACACTTACGTCAGGTCTTGCTCATCCTGCAGGAGAATAAATCATACGCAAAACTGGAAAAATGTGTGTTTGCGATTCCAGAAATTCAATTTCTGGGGTTTCTTCTCTCCGCTTCTGGTTTTCGCATGGACCCCGAGAAGGTCCGCGCTGTGCTTGAGTGGGAGCTTCCTGAGAATCAGAAGGCGCTGATGCGTTTTTTGGGCTTTGCCAATTATTACAGGAAGTTTATTTTGAATTATTCCTCTGTTGTTAAACCACTCACTGATATGACCAGAAAGGGGGTAGATTTTTCTTCCTGGTCGGTAGAGGCGCGTAAGGCCTTTTCTAATATCAAGGAGAGTTTTGCTTCCGCTCCCATCTTGGTGCAACCTGATATTTCTCTACCCTTCATAGTTGAGGTTGATGCTTCTGAGGTGAGTGTGGGTGCGGTCTTGTCTCAGGGTTCCTCTCCTGCCAAATGGCGACTGTGTGCCTTTTTCTCAAAGAAACTCTCCTCCGCAGAGAGAAATTATGATGTGGGAGATAGGGAGTTGTTGGCTTTTGAGGAATGGCGCCATTGGCTAGAGGGAGCCAGACACCCTATTACCGTGTTTACTGACCATAAAAATCTGGCCTACTTGGAGTCAGCCAAGCGTCTGAACCCGAGACAGGCCAGATGGTCTTTGTTCTTTTCAAGGTTTAATTTTGTTGTCACGGTCCGCCCTGGGGTTAAGAATGTGAAGGCAGATGCCCTGTCACGTTGTTTTCCGGGAGGTGGGAATTTTGAACACCCGGGTCCCATTTTGGCTGAAGGTGTGGTGGTCTCTGCTCTTTTTCCTGAATTGGAGGCAGAGGTGCAGGTAGCCCAGTCAGAGGCTCCTGATCTTTGTCCTCCTGGGAAGTTGTTTGTGCCTCTCGCTTTAAGACAAAAGATTTTTAAGGAACACCACGATACGGTCCTTGCTGGGCACCCGGGGGCAAGAGCCACAGTGGATCTCATCGCTCGGAGATTCTGGTGGCCGGCGCTTCGTAAGTCGGTTGAGGGTTTTGTGGCAGCCTGCGAGACCTGCGCTCGTGCCAAAGTCCCTCATTCACGGCCATCATGTCCTCTCCTTCCCTTACCCATTCCTTCCCATCCTTGCACACATCTGTCCATGGACTTCATAACGGACCTGCCTCGTTCCTCGGGGAAGACTGTGATTCTGGTGGTGGTGGACCATTTTAGCAAAATGGTGCATTTCATCCCTTTTCCTGGCTTGCCCAATGCTAAGACGCTGGCGCAGGCATTTATTGATCACATTGTCAAATTGCATGGTATTCCTTCGGACACAGTCTCTGATAGGGGCACGTAGTTTGTTTCCAGATTCTGGAAGGCTTTCTGTTCTCGCTTGGGGGTTCGGTTGTCATTCTCTTCTGCTTTCCACCCGCAGTCGAATGGCCAGACAGAGCGCGTCAATCAGAATCTGGAGACATATCTGCGCTGTTTTGTGGCGGAGAATCAGGAGGATTGGTGTTCTTTTTTGTCCCTTGCTGAGTTTGCTTTAAATAACCGTCGTCAGGAGTCCTCTGATAAGTCACCATTTTTTGGTGCATATGGGTTTCATCCGCAGTTTGGGACATTCTCTGGAGAGGGGTCTTCTGGTTTACCTGATGAGGACAGATTCTCCTCGTCTTTGTCATCTATTTGGCAAAAGATTCAGGATAATCTAAAGAGCATGAGCGAGAGTTGGTGATCTGGTGTGGTTGTCTACTAAGAATATCAAATTGAAGGTTCCCTCCTGGAAGTTGGGTCCTAAGTTTATTGGGCCTTACAAAATCTTGTCTGTCATCAATCCTGTTGCCTACCATCTTGATCTTCCTCAGACTTAGAAGATCCATAATGTTTTTCATAAGTCCTTATTAAAACCTTATGTCCAACCCATTGTACCCTCGTCTTTGCCTCCTCCTCCGATTATGGTTGATGGTAATCTTGAATTTCAGGTCTCTAGGATTGTGGATTCTCGTGTTGTCCGCGGTTCTCTCCAGTACCTCGTTCATTGGGAGGGTTATGGTCCTGAGGAGAGGATGTGGGTCCCAGTGACAGACATTAAGGCTACTCGTCTCATCAGGGCTTTCCATAGGTCCCATCCTGAGAAGGTGGGCTCTGAGTGTCCGGAGTCCACTCGTAGAAGGAGGGGTACTGTCACTACCAGACATCTGAGAAGCTCTGACAGATGCCTTTCAGAACCTCCTCCTTGAGCTTCCTTTGTTTTGCTATTAGTTCCTCATCTCGTTAGCTTCTCTCAGCTGTCATGTAGTTGTACTGATTGCATCCCTTTAAATTCCTCCCCATAGTGCATCAGTGTGCGGTTTATATTACTTCCTGGAGTGTGTGTGCATGCTGATCCTACTTCCCAGTCTTCTACAAGATAAGTGTTGTGCATTCATTTGTGTTTTTCTGTTTGCTGGATCCCAGGTGACCCTGACTCCCTCCGTATCTAGTGTAGGGAGCCGGTGGTCGTGTCCCCTCACTATTGTAGGGTGTTCAGGTGTTATACAGTCGAGGTACGAGGATATGCGATCATCTACCATTGGGATTTTCGCATAGGCTGAGCAGTAAGGGAGAGAGCCAGGTCTTATGCAGGAGTCTCCCTTTTTGTTCCTTAGTTTTGGATCCAGTGAGTCATATATTCATTTTGTGTTGTCTTGTTTCCTGTACACATTCCGTGACAGAATCCTAAAATGGCTGCTGAACGTGTGAAGACATGGAGAACGGAACTCTGGTAATGCGGGATCACCCATAATGCCATGCATGCATGCAGCCAATAAACAGCCAGCCAGCCCTGTGATGTCACAGTCCTATAAATACGGCAGCCACCTTGGAGTCAGACATTTTCCAGCATTCTGAGGGCAGAGATAGACGTGAGAAGGCACTAGTGACAGAAATAGGAAAAACCTGATGTAATGTCACGTCCACACACACACACAGGAGGAAGGCTAGTGACCACTGCACTCCACCCTCACCCCTGGCCTTGCCTACTTCCTCACGAGACAGGGGACAACTGGACGACAGTCCCTAACTTACAATATGTGCAGGGAAGACAGACAAGACAAAATACGGAACGTGAACGGACCGGATCAGAACCAAGAGAGCTACGCAGTACAAAGGGTTAAGCAAAAAATGGTCAGGAGAAGCCTGGGTCAAATACCAGGAGAGTAGAGAAGTACCAGAGGAGACCGCAAAGAGTAGTCAGGTGGGAGCCAAGGTCACAATACCAGGACGGATGCGCAGTACAGGAGGAGCAGGCAAAGGATCGTCAGGGAACAGGATCAGGTGAGTATTCAGTAGTCCAACAAATAGCCAGGAACCTAGAATTAACAGGCAACCTGGGCCAGCAGGCTGCCTGTATTTATAGTGGGGTCTGAGGGTCATGTGACGTGGCCAGCGTCACATGACCGACAGACAGACAAGTCGAGTACCAAGTGATCAGCTCGGCGCTCAAGGCAGACCTAGGAGCAGGGAGCCTCCCAGCTAGCAAAGCCACCCTGGGAACGAGGCCAAACACAGATCCTCGCTCCCAAAGCTAAGCAGCAGGTCTGCGGCTGATGGGAGACCGAGTGCGCCTTTGAAGCCCCGTGACAGTACCCCCCCTTTTACGATGGGCCACCGGACCCAAGCCTTCAGGCGATGGCCTTTCAGGGTGTTCTAAATGAAATTTTCGAACAAGTCTAGGAGCATGAACCTCCCTGGCGGGTACCCAAGATCTCTCTTCGGGTCCATACCCCTTCCAGTGAATCAGGTACTGTAAGGAATTACGCACTCTCCTGACATCCACTATCTTGGACACCACATACTCTACAGCATCACTAACAAGAACCGGCGGAGGCGAGGCTTTCAACGGTACAACAGGTTCAAAATACTTTTTAAGTAGAGATTTATGAAATACATTATGAATGTGGAACGACTCGGGCAGCCCTAACTTAAACGATACCGGATTAATCACCTCCGTGATCTTATACGGTCCAATAAAACGAGGAGCAAATTTTCTAGAAGCTACCTTGAGAGATAGATTCTTGGAGGACAACCATACTTTATCTCCAACCTGAAAGTTAACCCCCCTTGAACGTCTCCTATCGGCCTTGAGTTTTTTGAGGTTCGATTGAACCCGGGCCCAAACTGTGCAGGGTTAGAGGAGGAGACGGACAACCGAGAATGAAAATGGGGATGAAAACCATGTTTACAAAAGAAAGGGGAGACCCCAGCAGAAGAATTGACATGGTTATTCAAAGCAAATTCAGCCAATTTGACCCATAATTGCTGGTCATCAGCAACATACAACCTCAAGAATTGTTCCACAGACTGATTAAGGCGTTTAGTCTGCCCATTACTCTCAGGATGATAGGCGGAAAAAAAAGACAATGACATTTTATATCTTTGACAGAAGGCCCTCCGGATTTTGGACACAAACTGCACACCCCTGTCAGAAACAATATTTTCCGGGATGCCATGTAAACGAACAATCTCTCTCACAAAAATAGACGCCAGGGTTTTTGCATTCGGAAGTTTAGACAGGGGAATGAAATGAACCATCTTGCTAAACCTATCGACCACAACGCAAACCACAGTCTTACCCTCCGCCAGCGGTAGGTCAGTTATAAAGTCCATCAAGATATGGGACCAGGGTCTACTGGGAATAGGTAGGGGGTCGTAGGTTACCAGCAGGGCGAGTAATAGGTGTCTTAGACCGGCACAAACCTCACAGGCTGACACGTAGGACTTGACATCCCTGGTCAGAGTGGGCCACCAATAAGATCTAGAAACCAGATCCTTAGTGCCCTCAAAACCCGGATGTCCACAAAAGGCAGAATCGTGACACTCCCCCAACAGCTGGAGACGAAATTGTACGGGAACAAACAACTTATCTGTTGGGGTGGATGCCGGTGCCAGATGTTGTTCAGCCTTAATGCGAGCCGAGATATCCTGGGTTAGAGCCGCTAAGAAGATGTTTGCTGGTAGGATGGATTCAGGCGGTGCCTCAGTGGGTTGAAAAGCATGGAAGCTCCGAGATAATGCGTCTACCTTCACATTTTTACTTCCCGGCCTGAACGTAATGGAGAAATCAAAACTGGTAAAAAACAGAGCCCATCTGGCTTGTTGGGGATTCAACCTCTTAGCAGACTCGAGAAACATAAGGTTTGTATGGTCAGTGACAACAGTTACCCGATGCCTTGCCCCCTCCAAAAAATGCCTCCACTCCTCAAATGCCCATTTAATAGCCAGCAGCTCCCTATTCCCTATGTCGTAGTTTCTCTCCGTTGGAGAGAATTTCCTGGAGAAAAAGGCACACGGTCTCAGGTTAGTGAGGCTAGCAGGACCTTGTGAAAGGACTGCTCCTGTGCCGTCCTCGGACGCATCCACCTCCACAATAAAGGGTCTCTCCTGATCAGGCTGGATCAGAATGGGAGCGCTACTAAATGCCTTTTTTAATGTTTCAAACGAAGAAATGGCCTTGGTAGACCAATTCTCCAAATCCGCCCCTTTCTTAGTAAGGTCAGTCAATGGTTTAGCAATTACAGAAAAATTCATGATAAATTTACGATAGTAATTAGCGAAACCCAAAAACCGTTGTAAGGCCTTTAAGGATGAAGGCCTTACCCATTCCTTAATTGTCAAAACCTTACCAGGATCCATATTAAAGGCGTGAAGAGTCAGAAAATGCCCTAGAAACAGTATCTCCTGTACACCAAAGACACATTTCTCTTGCTTAGCGGATAGCTGGTTCTCCCTCAACACCTCTAATACTTGTTTGACATGAGACACATGAGATTCGAAATCAGGAGAGAATATCAAAATGTCGTCAAGATAGACAATAATAAATTTACCTAAGAACTCCCTAAGAATATCGTTCATTAAGTTTTGGAACACAGCTGGGGCATTGCTGAGTCCAAAAGGCATCACCTGATATTCAAAGTGTCCTATCGGAGTATTGAACGCTGTCTTCCATTCGTCTCCCTCCTTGATTCGGATTAGATTGTATGCCCCTTTCAGGTCAATCTTGGAAAACCAGGTTGCCCCCAGAACCTGGTTAAATAAATCCGGAATCAATGGGAGAGAGTATCTATTTTGGACAGTGATTTTATTTAATCTCCGATAATCAATACAAGGCCTAAGACCACCATCCTTCTTCTTAACAAAGAAAATCCCTGCTCCCATAAGAGAGATTGAAGGTCTAATATGCCCTTTAGCAAGGCTCTCCTTAATATAATCTTCCATAGCCTTGCGTTCGGGCTTAGAAAGATTATAAATTCGCTCTTTAGGAAATTTGGCACCCTCTATTAGATCTATGGCGCAATCATAAGGTCTATGGGGGGGGTAGAACCTCTGGAGTAGGGGATGAGAATACATCAGAATATTCCTTAATAACTGAGGGTAATGTATTAGACCTTACTGAAACCCCAGCCTGGACCACGGACAAGCATGAGTCACACTTAGGTCCCCATTTCACCAACTCTCCTTTGGACCAATCTATTGTGGGGTTATGTAAACGGAGCCAAGCACCTCAGTACCACCTCAACCGGTAGGTTCTCCAGGACTAAAAGAGAACATCTCTCAGAGTGACACACACCCACGGTTAGAGAAATTTCAGAGGTACATGACCTCACCGTACCAATAATCAGGGGAGTAGAATCAATAGCCATGACATGGATAGGTGTAGGTAAAGCAAACATTGGAATACCCAATTTACTAGCATATTCAAAGTCAATAAAGCTGGCCGCTGAACCGGAATCAATAAAGGCCTTACCCGGCCACTTATTAACCCCCAGAGAAATTATGGGTACCAAAGGCTTACATTTAGAAAAATCAGGGTGTACCTGGTCTTTAAGGTTGTCTTGCCTTAGGAGACTTGTACAGAGAGGACCCTCTTAGGACACTTGTTGATCCAATGGCCAGGATCTCCACAGTAGAAGCACTCGCCACGTCTGCGACGAAGATTACCCCGGGTCATGCCAACCTGCATGGGTTCCTCGGTGGAGACCTCAGTGTTGTCCCTGGAAAAGGCCTCTGGCTGGACCACCATCTGAGAACAGAACTGTCGTTCTTGTCATCTCTCTCTAACTCGCCGGTCAAGTCGGACAACTAGGGTCATCATCTCCTCTAAGGTCTCTGGAATTTGATAAGTGACTAATAGATCTTTTAAATTATCAGACAGACCAGACCTAAACTGACTCTTCAGGGCTGGTTCATTCCATCCTGAGGGGACACATCACCGTCTGAATTGGGTGCAAAACTCCTCCGCAGGGAGATGGCCCTGAACCAGTGCCCTAAGAGCCATCTCGGCTACCAGGGCCCTGTCTGGTTCATCAAGGAGGGTACCCAGGGCCTAAAAAAAAAACCTCCACAGAAGTAAAGACAACTGGCCCCAGGAGGTAACGAGAATGCCCAGTCCTGGGGATCACCCTGTAGTAGAGAAATGATAATCCCCACGCGTTGGCTCTTGGGACCGGAGGACACGGGGCGCAAACGGAAGTAGAGTTTGCAACTCTCCTTAAAGGAGAGAAACCTCTTCCGGTCTCCAGAAAAGGGTTCTGGGAGCTTGATCTGGGGCTCAAAATGTGGACTGGAGGACTGAGGAGTGGAAGAACCTTGCCCTAACTCAAAAGAACAGAGTTTCTCTCCTAGCTCCTGCACCATCTGTGTCAGGTTAGAGACATGGTCAGTCAGGGTCACAAGAGGATTCATGATACAGTGGTTATTGGGCCTGTTAATCTGTAACGGTCACGTCCACATACACACAGGGGGAAGGATAGTGACCACTGCGCTCCACCCTCACCCCTGACCCTGCCTACTTGCCTCACGAGTCCTGATGACAGGGGACAACTAGACGACAGTCCCTAACTTAGGATATGTGCAGGGAAGACAGACAAGACAAAATACGGAACATGAACGGACCGGGTCAGAACCAAGAGAGCTACACAGTACAAAGGGTTAAGCAAAGAATGGTCAGGAGAAGCCTGGGTCAAATACCAGGAGAGTAGAGAAGTACCAGAGGAGTCCGCAAAGAGTAGTCAGGTGGGAGCCGAGGTCACAATACCAGGACGGATGCGCAGTACAGGAGGAGCAGGCAAAGGATCGTCAGGGAACAGGATCAGGTGAGTATTCAGTAGTCCAACAAATAGCCAGGAACCTGTGGCCAGCAGGCTGCCTGTATTTATAGTGGGGTCTGAGGGTCATGTGACATGGCCAGCGTCACATGACCGACAGACAGACAAGTCGAGCACCGAGTGATCAGCTCGGCGCTCAAGGCAGACCTAGGAGCAGGGAGCCTCCCAGCTAGCAAAGTCGCCCTGGGAACGAGGCCAAACACAGATCCTCGCTCCCGAAGCTAAGCAGCAGGTCTGCGGCTGATGGGAGACTGAGTGCGCCTTTGATGCCCCGTGACACCTGATTGTCAAAAGAAAACCTGAAAAAAATATTTATAAGTGCAGGGAAAGGATAGGGAGGAATCACTGCACAGCATCTTAGTGCAGGGAGAGACGTCAGAAGGCGCTAGGGACAGTGCTAGAAATGCAATTTACAAGTGCAGGAAAAGATTATTTGGGGATCCAAATAGCCATTATACATCTCTGTCATTCCAGCAATTTGTTCCTGGGGTGCAAGGGTTATGTTGAAAAAGCTTTAGTGGGTTATATCTGTGGAAAAAGAAAAATATACAGTATTCTCAGTTCACTTCTGCAGTTATATGTTGTGAAAGTGTTTAGTGGCGTATTTCAATACAAACAGAAAGATATATACGCAGTTAACTTCTGCAGCTATATGTGGTGAAAGTGTTTAGTGGCGTATTTCATTACAAAAAGAATAATATATATCCACTTCACTGTTGCAGCTATTTTCGGTAAAAGCGTTTAGGGACGTATTTCAGTACAAACAGAAAAATATATACGCAGGTTACTTCTGCAGTTATATGTGGTGAAAGCATTTAGTGGCGTATTTCAGTACAAAAATAATAATACAGTACAGACCAAAAGTTTGGACACACCTCCTTCTCATTCAAAGAGTTTTCTTTATTTTCATGACTATCAAAATTGTAGATTCACACTGAAGGCATCAAAACTATGAATTAACACATGTGGAATTAGATACATAACAAAAAAGTGTAAAACAACTGAAAATATATCATATTCTAGGTTCTTCAAAGTAGCCACCTTTTGCTTTGATTACTGCTTTGCACACTCTTGGCATTCTTTTGATGAGCTTCAAGGGGTAGTCACCTGAAATGGTTTTCACTTCACAGGTGTGCCCTGTCAGGTTTAATAAGTGGGATTTCTTGCCTTATAAATGGGGTTGGGACCATCAGTTGCGTTGTGGAGAAGTCAGATGGATACACAGCTGATAGTCCTACTGAATAGACTGTTAGAATTTGTATTATGGCAAGAAAAAAAGCAGCTAAGACAAAAAAAAAGAGTGGCCATCATTACTTTAAGAAATGAAGGTCAGTCAGTATGAAAAATTGGGAAAACTTTGAAAGTGTCCCCAAGTGCAGTCACAAAAACCATCAAGCGCTACAAAGAAACTGGCTCACATGCGGACCGCCCCAGGAAAGGAAGACCAAGAGTCACCTCTGCTGCGGAGGATAAGTTCATCCGAGTCGCCTGCCTTAGAAATCGCAGGTTAACAGCAGCTCAGATTAGAGACCAGGTCAATGCCACACAGAGTTCTAGCAGCAGACACATCTGTAGAACAACTGTTAAGAGGAGACTGTGTGAATCAGGCCTTTATGGTAGAATATCTGCTAGGAAACCACTGCTAAGGACAGGCAACAAGCAGAAGAGACTTGTTTGGGCTAAAAAACACAAGGAATCGACATTAGACCAGTGGAAATCTGTGCTTTGGTCTGATGAGTCCAAATTTGAGATCTTTGGTTCCAACCACCGTGTCTTTGTGTGACGCAGAAAAGGTGAACGGATGGACTCTACATGCTTGGTTCCCACCGTGAAGCATGGAGGAGGAGATGTGATGGTGTGGGGGTGCTTTGCTGGTGACACTGTTGGGGATTTATTCAAAATTGAAGGCATACTGAACCAGCATGGCTACCACAGCATCTTGCAGCGGCATGCTATTCCATCCGGTTTGCGTTTAGTTGGACCATCATTTATTTTTCAACAGGACAATGAATCCCAAACACACCTCCAGGCTGTGTAAGGGCTATTTGACCATGAAGGAGAGTGATGGGGTGCTGCGCCAGATGACCTGGCCTCCACAGTCACTGGACCTGAACCCAATCGAGATGGTTTGGGGTGAGCTGGACCGCAGAGTGAAGGCAAAAGGGCCAACAAGTGCTAAGCATCTCTGGGAACTCCTTCAAGACTGTTGGAAGACCATTTCAGGTGACTACCTCTTGAAGCTCATCAAGAGAATGCCAAGAGTGTGCAAAGCAATAATCAAAGCAAAAGGTGGCTACTTTGAAGAACCTAGAATATGACATATTTTCAGTTGTTTCACACTTTTTTGTTATGTATATAATTCCACATGTGTTAATTCATAGTTTTGATGCCTTCAGTGTGAATCTACAATTTTCACAGTCATGAAAATAAAGAAAACTCTTTGAATAAGAAGGTGTGTCCAAACTTTTGGTCTGTACTGTATATATGCACGTCACTGTTGCAGTTATTTGCGGTAAAAGCGTTTAGTGACGTATTTCAGTACTAAAAGAAAAATATATATGCAGTTCACTTCTGCAGTTAAATGCGGTGAAAGCGTTTAGTGGCGTATTTCATTACAAAAAGAATAATATATACGCAGTTCACTTCTGCAGTTATATGTGGTGAAAGCGTTTAGTGGCGTATTTCAGTACAAAAAGAATAATATATACGCACTTCACTGTTGCAGTTATTTTTGTTGAAAGCGTTTAGTGGCCTATTTCAGTACAGAAAGAAAAATATATACGGACTCCACTGTTGCAGTTATTTGTGGTGAAAGTAATTACTGGCCTATTTCAGTACAGAAAGAAAAATATATACGCACTCCACTGTTGCAGTTATTTGTGGTAAAAGCGATTACTGGCCTATTGCAGTACAAAAATAAAAATATATACTGTAAGAAGGTACCTGGAATCATCATGGATGGAAGGTATGTGGCACCAAGGTTCCTGGCCTTAGTGAAGTAAGAACCGGTATTTTATGTATCAGCAGCAGCTATTGCTAATTGACGCCTAAAGATTTAGCATGGCTGTTATAGCTGATCTGGGACGGCTATTTCTGGGAGTAGTCAAAGTGCTGGGTGGGTGACTACTCCCCATGTTCAGGCTGGGTTTTGCCAGGCATAAAAACTAGCCAGCACTGCCAGGTGTGTGGATTTACCTCCCTCTGTCAGTGGAGCTCAGGAGTCTGTGTGCTGTGAACTGAGGGCTGTGCTGGGATTTGAGGTTTGAGTCGGGCTGGAGGACTCTCTAAATGCGAACAGGCCGCCTATGGACTTGATGAGGCTGAATGGCTAACAGGGTGTGAATTAACACCCAGGAGAAAAGGTGACTTTTTTTGTTTATGGACTTTCCTTGTGTGTGAACAAATAGCAAGCCACCTGCGTTTTGCGATACACTTTATCTGCATTTTGTTATACACCAATGTGTGAATAAACACCGCTGTTTGATTTAAGAACTGTGTAGTCTATACTGCATCCGCTAGTCCTAACTACCAGAGCGAATCCCTACAATACGCATTCCACTGTTGCAGTTATTTGTGGCCTATTTCAGTACAAAAAGAAAAATATATACAGTCAGGTCCAGAAATATTGGGACAGCGACACAATTCAAAAATTTTGGCTCTATACACCACCACCACAATGGATTTGAAATTAAATGAACAAGATGTGCTTTAACTGCAGACTGCATAGACATCACCAGACGATAGGTTTCATCTTTGGTGATGCTCTGCCAGGCCTCTACTGCAACTGTCTTCAGTTCTTGCTTGTTCTTGGGGCATTTTCCCTTCAGTTTTGTCTTTAGCAAGGGAAATGCATGCTCAATCGGATTCAGGTCAGGTGATTGACTTTGCCATTGCATAACATTCCACTTCTTTCCCTTAAAAAACTCTTTGGTTGCTTTTGCAGTATGCTTTGGATCATTGTCCATCTGCACTGTGAAGCGCTGTCCAATGAGTTCTGAAGCATTTGGCTGAATATGAGCATATAATATTGCCCGAAACACTTCAGAATTCATCCTGCTGCTTTTGTCAGCAGTCACATCATCAATAAATACAAGAGAACCAGTTCCATTGGCAGCCATACATGCCCACGCCATGACACTACCACCATCATGCTTCACTGATGAGGTGGTATGCTTAGGATCATGAGCAGTTCCTTTCCTTCTCCATACTCTTCTCTTCCCATCACTCTGGTACAAGTTGATCTTGGTCTCATCTGTCCATAGGATGTTGTTCCAGAACTGTGAAGGCTTTTTTAGATGTCGTTTGACAAACTCTAATCTGGCCTTCCTGTTTTTGAGGCTCACCAATGGTTTACATCTTGTGGTGAACCCTCTGTATTCACTCTGGTGAAGTCTACTCGCGAATGTTAACTTTGACACACATACACCTACCTCTTGGAGAGTGTTCTTGGTCTGGCCAACTGTTGCGAAGGGTCTTTTCTTCACCAGGGAAAGAATTCTTCGGTCATCCACCACAGTTGTTTTCTGTGGTCTTCAGGGTCTTTTGGTGATGCTGAGCTCACCGGTGCGTCCCTTTTTTTTAAAGAATGTTCCAAACAGTTGTTTTGGCCAAGCCTAATGTTTTTGCTATCTCTCTGATGGGTTTGTTTTGTTTTTTCAGCCTAATGATGATTTGCTTTACTGATCTTTACTTACTTTACATCTAGAGAGTTGACAGCAACAGATTCCAAATGCAAATAGCACACTTGAAATTAACTCTGGACCTTTTATCTGCTCATTGTAATTGGGATAATGAGGGAATAACACCCACCTGGCCATGGAACAGCTGAGAAGCCAATTGTCCCATTACTTTTGGTTCCTTAACAAGTGGGAGGCACATATGCAAACGGTTGTAATTCCTACACCGTTCACCTGATTTGGATGTAAATACCCTCAAATTAAAGCCGACAGTCTGCAGTTAAAGCACATCTTGTTAGTTTCATTTCAAATCCATTGTGGTGGTGTATAGAGCCAAGAATTGTGTCGATGTCCCAATATTTATGGACCTGACTGTACGCAGTTCACTTCTGCAGTTATATATGGTAAAAGTATTTAGTGGCGTATTTCAGTACAAATAGAAAAATATATACGCACTTCACTGTTGCAATTATTTGTGGTGAAAGCGATTACTAACCTATTTCAGTACAAAAATAAAAATATATTTGTCGCTTTTATGGGTGTTTTAATTTGCTTTTAATTAATTTAGTACAGCTAAAAGTATGTCATAAGAGAAGTGCCAGGCAGATGTCGCAGCAGAGTAAAGGGCCGTGGCAGCAGGAGTCATAGCAAAAAGACTGAGCTTCCGGTGTCAGCTAGCGGTCATGTCTTAACCAGCAACCCAGCGGTTCTTGATAGTATAACTAGGTCATCCACTTCATCCCGTTACATCAGACACCCCCAGCCAACAGTCGGTGGGTTCGTCAGACAGAGCCATTAGTTGGCATGGCCCACGAGCAGGCCCTGTTTTGCCTCTGTCCTTTGCTGTTCCATCACCCACAGAAGTATTGTATGCTGTGGGCTCAGCTCTACTATACAGCAAGGACGAGCTACTACAGGACAGTCAGCAGCTACTGCCCAGCCAAGTTCTGGAGGAGACATCCGCCTCTTCCTCCGCTAGGCGGTCAAGAAGTGATGAGGAGAGTGGCATAGGAGGTGGTGGTGCGAGCGGTCAGGCTCCTGACCCAGAGACTGTTGAGGAGGACATCAGTGACATGCAGACACTACTCGATGATGGCGAAGCCGATCGCACTTGGGAGCCAGGTGAAGAAGGGGCTTCGTTATCATCAGGAGAAGAGGGTGCCAGCTTGCCCGTGGGGCAGCGGCTGAGCCACTAAATCGCTAGCATGGCCAGGAGTCAGCAGGGTGGCAGCAGTGGGAGGTTGGGAGCCAAACGGGCACGGGGTAGACCACCCGCTTTGCAAAAGCCTACCTGCCCGGAAAGGAGTGGTGCACGGGTTCACGGGAGCTGCGGTAGCTGTAATTCAGCTGTAATTCAGTGCGTACTGTTGGGGGTAAACTCACCTACTCGGCGGTGTAGCAGTTTTTTGTTAAGCCGCCGGAGGAGGTGAAGGTGGCCATATGTAGAATCTGTGGGCAGAAGGTGAAACATGCCAATGTTGGCACTACAGCCCTGGGTCAACATATGCAGCGTCGCCACCCAGTGACCTGGGAGAACCATGGCTCCAATGGGGTGGTCCAGCCTGCTGCATCACCCAGTGGCACGCACCTGATTTCAGGCACTCAAGGCTCCACTACCTCAGCCGAAGGGAGCTGTCTGTCCTTCCCATCGTCTGCTGTTCCTGATGCTTCTGCTCCTCCTACTCCTCCTACTCCTCGATCACCGAAGCGATTGCCAAGAGACAACAGTATGCGTGCACGCATCCAACGGCACAGAAGCTGAACGTGCTCCTGTCCAAGTTGCTGGTGCTGCAGTCCCTCCCTTTCCAAGTGGTGGACTCTGCACCATTCAGAGAACTGATGACTTGTGCTGAGCAGAGGTGGAGAGTCCCAAGCCGTAATTTCTTTGCGAAAAATGCAGTACCAGCCCTGCACAAATATGTAGAACAGAAGGTGGGCCAGTCCTTGAGCCTGTCGGTGTCTGCCAAAGTGCATGGCAGCGTCGACGTGTGGAGCTGTAACTATGGTCATGGACAATACATGTCCTTTACGGCCCACTGGGTGAATGTGGTTCCTGAACAGCCACACCAGCAACTTGGCCAGGTCACGCCGCTTCTGCCTCCACATTATCACGCCGTTGGTCCTGCGACAATGTCCGCCTCTGTCTCCTCATCCTTCACCATGTCCTCAGCCTCCACTGCAGGGACAAGTCAAAGTGCCCCTCCAGCATACCACATGTGCAGGGCAAGGCGGTGTCACGCTGTTCTGCACCTGGTTTGCCTTGGTGAACGGAGTCACACAGGGGAAGAACTGCTCCGTTTGATTCATCAAGAAATCGAATCGTGGCTTTCTTCGCGACAACTAAAAATTGGAACCATGGTGACCGACAACGGAAAGAACATGGTGTCGGTGCTACGTCAAGGAAGGCTGAGCCATGCGCCCTGCATGGCGCACACGTGTTTAATCTGGTTGTCAAGCGGTTCCTGAAGTCTTCCACCCATCTGCATGCCATCCTAAAAATGGGCAGGAAACTTTGCATGCACTTCAGCCACTGGTACACCGCAAAGCAAACCCTCCTTGAGCTGCAGCAGCAGAACGGCATCCCCCAACATAGGATGATATGCGACGTTTCCACCCGTTGGAATTCCACCCTCCATATGTTGGACCGGCTATACGAACAGAAAAAGGCCATAAACGATTTCTTGATGATGCAAGTGGATAGTAGTACTCCTCTGTGTAACTTTGATGTCAGCCAGTGGCAGCTCATGCGTGACACCTGCCGTTTGCTCAGGCCCTTTGAGGACACCACTACTGGATAAACGACGTCATTCGACTGCTTCATATCCTGGAACAGATGGTGTTAACAATGGCTGGTCAGGGCACTGGAGATGTGGCGCCTAGATCTCATGGCCACATGAGACCTGTGGGGGATGAACTGGAGGAGGAGGACATTAATGCACAAGCAATGTGTAGTGAAATGGGTGTTTTTTCTACACAGGTGACAGGAGAGGAGGTGCAGGAGCAGCCAGAGGAGCTACAAGGAGATGAGAAAGACGAGACAGAGCAGTGGAGATGGAGGCAGGGAGTCCCTCCAAGTCACTTGCACAAATGGCCCGATGCATGCTCACTTGCTTGGGTAGTGACAGCTGAATTGTCCCCATTCAGCAGAGGGATGACTTCTAGCTCTCCACCTTGTTGGACCCTCGCTTCCAGTCCAAAATGGGGGCCTTTTTTATACTCACTGAGAGGGAGGACAAACTGAAGTACTACAGAGACATCCTGTGTAGTCAGTTGGCCGCTGCCTATCTGCGCCAGCAACCATCCTCTCTCAGGTGTGACCGGGTGGGCCCTCTGTTCTCATTTACTCTGCCATGGCTGCTGGGGAGGGGTAGGGTGGGAGGAGCAGTACCAGCTCCATCAGAAGCAGCCTGAGTCTACAGTCGCTGATGAGTAGCTTTCTTCATCCGCATAGTGAAAAAACTACTCACCTGCAGCAGAAGGTAGACCTGGAGCAGGACCTAAACCAGCAGGTGGTGGCATACTTGGACAGCACCCTGCCACTTCACATTAAAGATCCACTAGACTACTGGGTAGCCAAACTGGATTTGTGCCCGCAACTAGCAGAGTTTGCCCTGGAAAAGCTGGCCTGCCTGGCCAGTAGTGTGGCATCAGAGCTGGTGTTTCGTGCGGCGGGGGCCATAGTTACCTGAGGAGAACTCGCCTTTCCACCCAAAATGTGGAGAGACTGACCTTTGTCAAGATGAATCAGGCGTGGATCATCCAGGATTTCCACCCAACAATGCCTGATTAGATTATCCATGCCGCCTCACCCAAACCTTGAAAAAAAAAGAGAACCGTTTCTTCTGGCTACCTGCCTCAGTTTCTACTCTGATGCTGCCAACCGCCTGATGCCACACATCTGATGCCAAGTGCTCCTTCTTTCACACATCTTCATCAGTGGGTAGGGGTATTGCCACCCACCTCCCCACTCTGTCACTGGGTCATTTTGTGGTCTCCTGATGGTGCTGCTGCCATTTCCACACTGTCACCTTGCCACTCTGTGGTATCCTGATGCTGCTACTGCTGCCATATCCGCACTATGTCACCTTGCCACTCTGTGGTATCCTGATGTTGCTGCTGCTGCCATATCCATACTATGTCACCTTGCCACTCTGTGGTATCCTGATGCTGCTGCCATGTCCACACTATGTCACCTTGCCACTCTGTGGTATCCTGATGCTGCTGCTGCTGCCATATCCACACTGTCACCTTGCCACTCTGTGGTATCCTCCTGATGCTGCTGCTGCCGCAAACTCCAGACTCGGTCATTGTGCCACTCGGTGGCCTTTTCCTGATGCTGCTAACTCCATACTCTGTCATTGTGCCACTCGGTGGCCTTCTCCTGATGCTGCTGCCGACACCTCCAGACTAGGTCATTGTGCCACTCGGTGGCCTCCTCATGCTGCTGCCAACTCCAGAATCGGTCATTGTGCCACTCGGTGGCCTTTTCTTGATGCTGCCCACTCCAGACTCTGTCATTGTGCCACTCTGTGGCCTTTTCCTGATGCGCTGCTGCCACCACCTCCAGACTCATTGTGCTGCTTGGTGGCCTCCTTATACTGCTGCCACCTCAAGACTCTGTCATTGTGCCACTCTGTAGTCTCCTCATGCTGCTTGAACCTCACCACTATGTCATAGGTCCACTCTATGGACTTCTCATGCTGTTCCCACCCTCCCCCACTTCATGACTGGTCCACTATTTTGGCTTTCGGCCTGGCTGACATCATCATTTATTTGACCTTTCTTTTGATCTGTCAGAAGGAAGGAAAAATGAGACGCACAACGGATCTTGTCTGTGTAGCAGCTGTAAGGCCTGTATGGTCCTATCAGAATTGGCTTATGATTTGGTAGCCAAAAACAGGAGTGGGTACAAAACACAGAAGACATGCAAATATTCAATTCACCTGTAATCTCTGTTTTAGATCCACTCCTGTTTTATTTGGCATTAGCAATACTGATTGATTATTGAGCAAAGGCTGACCGAGTGAAGGCGTATGCTCCACAGACAGGACCGGGTAACGCAGCAAAACTGCAAACAAATGCTGCGCTACCTAAATGCACTATATAGAAAGTATATTATTGGTATATAACACCTCTGCTTCAGTTTTTTTTGGGGGGGGGGGCAACTCGTATATCACACCAGTAGAAATGATTTGTTCCAATAGCGTTTGGCACTCTGTCTAGCTGCAGTATCCTAGAAAAACCGCAAACAACTGCTTCACAATACAAATGCACTATAATATACTTTCTATGTTAGAAAGTATATTATAAGTATATTACACCCCTCAGTAAGTCATACCTATACCAGTCCTTAAAAGGACTTTTGTGGCCCTGCTAGCTAGCATTTGGTGTCCCTAACAGTCTGCCCCTGCTCCACACAGCAACCTCTCCCTACACTGGCAAAAGACTGAATGTAAGATGGCGGCCAGATCAGGTTTATTTATAAGGTAGGGGGTATGTCCATGTGCTGAAACATCTCAATTGGCTGTCCTGTACCACCTGATGGATGTGTCATGGGTCAAAGTTCTTCACAATGTAAAAGAATATGGCGCTGGCGGACATCTTCATATGTTTGCCCATTCGAACCGCGAACGAGCAAAGTTTGCCGTGAAACGACCGCCGGGCGAACCGTAAGGCTATCTCTAATTAGCAATACTGATGGATTTTTGAGCAAAGGCTGACTGAGTGAAGGCGTATGCTCCACAGACAGGATCCGTTTTTTGTGGCTTATTGTTCTGACGGATCAGAGGAAGGGCAAATTAATCAGTGACTTCAACACAAACTTACTGCTGACGAGGGTGTAAAAGGAGTGCGCTTCTTCTTAAAGCTAGTATCAACCTGTAAGGCTGAGTTGATACTTCAGTTATTTGGTCAGTTTTGGCCGCGTGACTGCCCAAATAAGTGAATTGTGCAGCGATTCTAAGAGCGACGCCTGTCATCTGCATGTCATACTGACTCAAAGTATTATTTCACTACCACAGCAGGCTCCCTATGCGTGTTGCTGCAAGGCACAGTGTTCTACACCCCTAGCCCTAAAGGATCTCTGCAACCCGGAAATATACGTTTTTTAACATAATTCGCCGCAAATAAATTCGGAAAAATACAGCAAACCGTCCGAATCAAATTTTTTAAAACTTCGCTCAGCTATATTAGTGATCTTGTGATGAATATAAAGAAGCCAGCACTCGCTCAGGTGCACGCTGCCCGGGAGAAGAGGCCACTCCACAATAATTGATTAAGAAAGACTCCCAACAGCTGTGTCTTAATGCAGATAAACGACTTTATTCCATAAACGGAAATGGTCCTATAACCAGGACGCGTTTCGGCGATGTGCCTTCATCAACAGGTACATCCAAGTGTGATAAGAACAAGATATATATACAAAAGGTACCGCCCACAGGGACGGAAGGCCCATCCCACAAGGGGAGTGGCCACAAAGGAATACAAAACATCAATATAAATCTAAAATCTAAAGACTAATCCCATGATAGAAAATTAGATAGTTGACGTCTGAAAAAAAGATCAATTATAATCAATAAAAAGTAAAAATTTATACATGAGGTTATGCATCTGTAACATATACAGGGAGTGCAGAATTATTAGGCAAGTTGTATTTTTGAGGATTAATTTTATTATTGAACAACAACCATGTTCTCATTGAACCCAAAAAACTCATTAATATCAAAGCTGAATATTTTTGGAAGTAGTTTTTAGTTTGTTTTTAGTTTTAGCTATTTTAGGGGGATATCTGTGTGTGCAGGTGACTATTACTGTGCATAATTATTAGGCAACTTAACAAAAAACAAATATATACCCATTTCAATTATTTATTTTTACCAGTGAAACCAATATAACATCTCAACATTCACAAATATACATTTCTGACATTCAAAAACAAAACAAAAACAAATCAGTGACCAATATAGCCACCTTTCTTTGCAAGGACACTCAAAAGCCTGCCATCCATGGATTCTGTCAGTGTTTTGATCTGTTCACCATCAACATTGCGTGCAGCAGCAACCACAGCCTCCCAGACACTGTTCAGAGAGGTGTACTGTTTTCTCTCCTTGTAAATCTCACATTTGATGATGGACCACAGGTTCTCAATGGGGTTCAGATCAGGTGAACAAGGAGGCCATGTCATTAGATTTTCTTATTTTATACCCTTTCTTGCCAGCCACGCTGTGGAGTACTTGGACGCGTGTGATGGAGCATTGTCCTGCATGAAAATCATGTTTTTCTTGAAGGATGCAGACTTCTTTCTGTACCACTGCTTGAAGAAGGTGTCTTACAGAAACTGGCAGTAGGACTGGGAGTTGAGCTTGACTCCATCCTCAACCCGAAAAGGCCCCACAAGCTCATCTTTGATGATACCAGCCCAAACCAGTACTCCACCTCCACCTTGCTGGCGTCTGAGTCGGACTGGAGCTCTCTGCCCTTTACCAATCCAGCCACGGGCCCATCCATCTGGCCCATCAAGACTCACTCTCATTTCATCAGTCCATAAAACCTTAGAAAAATCAGTCTTGAGATATTTCTTGGCCCAGTCTTGACGTTTCAGCTTGTGTGTCTTGTTCAGTGGTGGTCGTCTTTCAGCCTTTCTTACCTTGGCCATGTCTCTGAGTATTGCACACCTTGTGCTTTTGGGCACTCCAGTGATGTTGCAGCTCTGAAATATGGCCAAACTGGTGGCAAGTGGCATCTTGGCAGCTGCACGCTTGACTTTTCTCAGTTCATGGGCAGTTATTTTGCGCCTTGGTTTTTCCACACGCTTCTTGCGACCCTGTTGATTATTTTGAATGAAATGCTTGATTGTTCGATGATCACGCTTCAGAAGCTTTGCAATTTTAAGAGTGCTGCATCCCTCTGCAAGATATCTCACTATTTTTGACTTTTCTGAGCCTGTCAAGTCCTTCTTTTGACCCATTTTGCCAAAGGAAAGGAAGTTGCCTAATAATTATGCACACCTGATATAGGGTGTTGATGTCATTAGACCACACCCCTTCTCATTACAGAGATGCACATCACCTAATATGCTTAATTGGTAGTAGGCTTTCGAGCCTATACAGCTTGGAGTAAGACAACATGCATAAAGAGGATGATGTGGTCAAAATACTCATTTGCCTAATAATTCTGCACTCCCTGTATAAATTTTTATTTTTTATTGATTATAATTGATCTATTGTTTATTTTTTTCAGACGTCAACTATCTAATTATCTATCATGGGATTAGTCTACAACATGTAAGATAGTCTTTCTATCATAGTGCTTTTTGTTTGTTTACTATTGTAGTATGCTGATTTATATTGATGTTTTGTATCCCTTTGTGGCCACTCCCCTTGTGGGATGGGCCTTCCATCCCTGTGGGCCGTACATTTTGTATATATATCTTGTTCTTATCACACTTGGATGTACCTGTTGATGAAGGCACATTGCCGAAACACATCCTGGTTATAGGACCATTTCCGTTTATGGAATAAAGTAGTTTATCTGCATCAAGACACAGCTGCTATTAGTGATCTTGACCCCTCCACTTCATTAAACCATCAGAACAAGTTTAAACGGTCACTGATTTTTCAAATAACTTTTGATACATCTTGATTGGTAGGGTTTTGAGTACTGAGACCCCCCTCCACAGATCGCTAAAACGAGAAGAGAGAAGCGCTTGCCTATTGCACACTCTCTCTCCTCGCTGCAGAGAATGGAATCAAGACGGGCCCATAGACTTCCATTGAGCTAGTCTCCAGCAGCAAGGAAAGAGAGCGATCACCTCTCCTTGTTCTATCAATCAGTGAGTCTCACCCCCACTGATCATAACTTTTGACACTTCTCTATGAAATATCAAAAGTTGTTTTTGAAAACACAGTGACTCTTTAATAATTAGAAAATATTTTTTTTTCTAATTTTCTGTTTGTCTAAACATGGGGTGCCTCTTAAACTCCAAAAAGTACAGTAACTTTATTTTCTTTTTTATTACTCTCATCAAATCAGATTTTTATTTTTTCTTAGTAAGAAAGGATAAAGAATCAGTAAAAATGAATACAATTAATCACACATTTGACAAATTTTACTGGTACCTTCATTAGCTTCTTATGATGAAGCTGAAATTGGATTGCATAAAGATTTCCAATGAATGGTAGCGGAGTTGGTCCAGGGGGAAATAATGCTGCAGCTCGATAAATGTTGATGATTTTGATGCTGAGCAAACATAACAGCAGCCCCAAAAGTAACCAGATGAAATCCATCTGTAGCGTCAGGTTCTCAAGTGGTTTCCCTTTAAGAAAAGAAATTGCAGACCAAGATTAGTCAAAACAGTGAGCTGCCAGTGCCAGATATCATTCAGGGGGGTAATAAACAGATATCATTCAGGGGGGTGCTAGTTATCCGTCAGTATACCACGTATTATCCTTCTTCTTCCACCTGCCACCTCAGCAGGGACATTTAGGAATTTGAGAGTAGGTACGTGGACAGGGCGCCTCCACCACCAGGAGACGTCCCTGGGCAGAGGATCAGTTTAGGGAATCAGAGCTAGGGACTCTCTCCCCGGCCCCCTGCTTCTATCCATCATTTATCCTTTATACCTGACTTTACTCTGGCCTCTCCTTGGATTTAACTGCAACATAACTCTGCGTATATGTGTATATGTATATTCTCATATTTCTATTAAATGATTTAAAATTTAGGTATCTAACTAATGAACAGGGTACCCCTGCTGGACTGTTTGGGTAATAAACAAAGGTCTTTGTCAAATATCACTGCGTTAACACAAGAAGAAATACAGCTACAATTATGTATTGATAAAGCTCTTGTCCCAGATGGCATACATCCATAGGTACTGAGGGAATTAGTCTCACTAATTGATAGACCATTAGACTTTCGTGTAACAGGGGCAGTGCCACAAGACTGGAGGATGACTGATATGGTAGCAATATTTAAGAAAGGTAAAAAGTTGGAAACATGTAACTACCAACTGGTAAGTTTGATATCTGTGTATGTAAAATATTTGAATGTATTCGAAGAGATGAGCTGCAAAAGTATAAAGCTGTGATAAAGTTAATAACTGGCATGGCTTAAAAAATGGCTTACAAAATACAGGTCTTGCCTAACCAACATGCTTGGTTTCCGAGGAGTTAAGTGCAAATGCATATTTAGCAATATGATGATGATATGGTAACCTGATTATATACAGTATGTGCTCCATGGTGTGCCATTAGAGCCCCAAAAGATTTTGTTGATGATTTGAGTTTATAGAAACATTGTAGGATTACTTCTGGTGCCACTGCTGGAAATAAAGACTCCAAAAGATCTAATATCAAATGTCAGTAACTTTATTGGGTACAAGACTTATCAGGCCTAATGAAGTATTTTTCATTCAGCAGCATAGACAGAAGTGATCATTCAATGTTTTTATTCTCCCAAATGTTGATGGACCAGTGAATATGGAGAATGAAAACTGCAGAAGATGACGTACAGTCTGAGGTGTTGAGACCTGAACACAACAATAAAAGTTTGAGGGGTTGCCCATATTGGCTTAGCTGCAATATCATCAAAAACCTATGGACAGGGGTGGTGGTGTTTTGGAAGAAGACAGCCATGTCTTTGTAATTCTGGACAACCCCTCATTTGACAGGGAGGAGTACAGTCAGTTCAGTCCAAAATTTATTTATTTTTAGAGATTTTTATGGTGCATTTAAACTTATTCCTGATGCAGCCATTGTGTTGTTGTTTTTTGTGTTTTTTTTTTACTTCCTACCTTCCAAGAGCCATAACTTTTTTTTTTTTTTCGTTTACATAGCCGAATGAATGTTTTTTGGAGGAAAAGTTATACTTTCTAATGCTACCATTTAATATTGTACACAGTATAATGTGATGCAATTACAATTAATTACAGTACAACTAATTAAAGTACAATGACATTAATACCAATTTTCTACAGTTTGTCTTATGATGTAATACTTAAAGGGGTTGTCCGCTTTATTTCTATTGATGACCTATTCTCAAGATAGATCAACAATATCAGATCAGCGGGTGGCTGACTCCTGGCACCCCCAACAATCAGCTGTTCAAAGAGCACTGCCTTCTCGTCACTGTTTACCCGCCCGCCGTTGGAACTGCATTCACTTCAAAGGGACATCTTAGGTGTAATTACATGTGCTCACCGCCACGGTTGCAACATCTAGCATGTAAACAATGAAGGGACGGCACCTGCCTTCTCTGCAAACAGCTGATTGGTGGGGGTGCAGATTGTCGGTCCCTCGCTGATCTGATATGGATGACCTTTCCTGATAGGTAATCAATATAAATAAAGTGGACAACCCCTTGAAAAAAAAGAAAAACTTTGAAAACATTTTTATTTCCATCACCAAATTCCGAGACTTATAACTTTTTCATATTTCCATCTATGGGCTGTTTTTTTTTGCTGCTCAGTCTTAATTTTTATTCGTACCATTTCCGAATATGCATGGATTTTTAAAAAAGAAATGTGATGTGGGAACTCTCCCAGCTGCTGCTGGATGCTGTACACCAGCAGCTTTAATGCTATTTAGTTGTTTTACTGCCTCATTAAGCAGTTTGCCTCCATGACACCCCCCACCTTCATATCCTGTCCTATCTCATCCTCATGGAGCCCCTGCTGTCTCCTTTCCTCCCTCATGTATCCAGAGCTCCTGTTCCACCCTCCTATCTTCTATTGCTGCCCTGCACAGACCTCCTGCGTCCATCCCTCCTGTCCATCCAGGGCCCCGGGCCCCTGTCTCACTGCACACTGACTAATCCAGATGCTGTATATTGCCCAAAAAGTTATTTTTTTTTGGTAAGCTGTATTCATTAACGTATTTTTTTTGAAAGCTGTATTCATTAAACTTGGATTCAACACTTGCAGATCAGGAAAATACTGTTTTTTGGCAAAAAAAATGGTGTTTTTAAAGCCCCAGAAAATAATGCCTGTATTTCTAGCTTAAATTGCACACTGACTAATCCAGATGTTGTATACTACCAAAAAAGTGTTTTTTTGGTAACAGAATATGAAAGCTGTATATATTAAACTTGAATTTAACACTTGCAGTTGGTAAAATGAAGTAAAAATAAATCATTTTTATTTATAAAAAATACCAAATTTACCAAAAATTTGTAAAAAATACCAAATTTCCAAGTTTCAATTACTCTACTTCTATAATACATAGTAATACCTCCAAAAATAGTTATTACTTTACATTCCCCATATGTCTACTTCATGTTTGGATCATTTTGGGAATGATATTTTATTTTTTGGGGACGTTACAAGGCTTAGAAGTTTAGAAGCAAATCTTGAAATTTTTCAGAAATTTTCAAAAACCCAATTTTTAGGGACCAGTTCGGGACTGAAGTCACTTTGCGAGGCTTACATAATAGAAACCACCCAAAAATGACCCCATTCTATAAACTACACCCCTCAAGGTATTCAAAACTGATTTTACAAACTTTGTTAACCCTTTAGGTGTTCCACAAGAATTAATGGAAAATACAGATACAATTTCAAAATTTCACTTTTTTGGCAGATTTTCCATTTTAATAATTTTTTTCCAGCTACAAAGCAAGGGTTAACAGCCAAACCAAACTCAATATTTATGGCCCTGATTCTGTAGTTTACAGAAACACCCCATATGTGGTCGTAAACCGCTGTACGGGCACACGGCAGGGCGCAGAAGGAAAGGAATGCCATACAGTTTTTGGAAGGCAGGTTTTGCTGGACTGTTTTTTTTGACACCATGTCCTATTTGAAGCCCCCTGATGCACCCCTAGAGTAGAAACTCTATAAAAGTGGCCCCATCTAAGAAACTACACCCCTTAAGGTATTCAAAACTGATTTTTACAAACGTCATTAATGTTGGCTGGTGCAGATGATGCAGAGAATAATCAGACATATATGGATGGCTGTAGTTTACTAGGATTCATTTGTATTGAAGAGACATACAGCAGAGAGCATGGTGCTCATGTTAGCACAGGAGATATAGAAGAACAACAACCATAGATAACAGGAAAATGCAATAACAGATAGTCAACACATAGAACATTATGATAGAGTATTTGTGTATAGTGACATCTAGTGGTCAGACTCAATACTTCAAATACATAGGCATACAGGGAAATAAACCAAGCAATGTATAACATAGCATGAAACAATGTTCAGTCTCCAACACCCCTTCTCATTGTGAAGTGCTTAATTAGACAAACCGATTCTTCTTGTTAGATCCATATGTCTCTTTGCAGGCAAAGGCTTAGTAAGGATGTCTGCTAACATTTCCTCAGTGGGACAGTATCGTAGATCCATCTGTCCTTGCTCTTGCAAGTCTCTTAAGAAGTGATATCTCACATCTATGTGTTTGGTTCTCGGGTTTATCCGCTCTGTCTGTGCGAGTGCTATACATCCTTGATTGTCCTCATAGATTGGCGTGGACTCTGTCTGGTTGTGATATAGATCTTCCAGCAATTGTCTCAACCAGATTACCTCTTGCCCTGCTTGTGATGCGGCCACATATTGTGCTTCGGTGGAGGACAGTGTCACTGTGGACTGTTTTCTGGTGGTCCAGCTGATCAGCCCGTCTTTGAATAGAAACAGGTGTCCACTGGTGGATTTCCGATCACTGGGGTCACCTGCCCAGTCTGCATCCACATATCCAGTCAGACCACTTTTCCCTGTTGATGAAAGTTTTAGTTTAAAGTCTATTGTTCCCTTCAAATAGTGTATGATCCTTTTTGCTGCGTTCCAGTCCATCTGGGTTGGCTGGGATACTTTTCTGCATAAGAATCCCACTGCTATGGCTATGTCAGGCCTTGCCACTGTAGCAATGTATAGTAACTTCCCCATTGCTCTTCTGAATTGTGAGTCATCTTGCAAGGGGTTAATTGAGTTGTTTAATTATTTAAGATAATTTGTCTCCATAGGCGAGTTGACTGGTTTGGCATCATTGAGCCCAAAAGTTTCAATTACTTCCTGTATTTTGTGACTCTGGTTAATAAGAAAACTACCATCTTCTTCTCTTTCTATCTGCATGCCTAGGAAGTGTTTGACATCACCTAGATCTTTTGTTTCAAAGTCCATGTTTAAGACCTCCAGCAGTCTGGAACAATCCCCTTCTTGCTCATAACATACTAACAGATCATCTACATAAATGAGTACAAAGATCCACCTACCATTTAGTTTCTTGGTGTATAGGCAGGGATCGGCCTTGCTCCTCTGAAAGGATTCTCTCAAAAGCGCCTCATTAATCTTCATGTTCCATGCTCTGGCTGCTTGCTTGAGCCCGTAGATCCCCTTCTTAAGTTTGCATACCTGTTCTGGCTTTTGTGGGTCTACAAAGCCCTCTGGTTGCTCCATGTAGATGTCTTCTGTTAAGTCACTGTGTAGGAAAGCGGTTTTTACATCAAGGTGCTTTCTAGCATTTGTTTTGTAGTTGCAACTATGAGTAGAGCTCTGATTGTGGTATGTTTGACGACTGGGGCAAATGTCTCATCGTAGTCTTCTCCATATTTTTGGGAGTATCCTTTGGCTACGAGTCTCGCTTTATATCTCTCAACTGTACCATCAGTGTTGTACTTGACCTTGAAAGTCCATTTACAGCCAATTGCCCTCTTTTTGGCCGGCAGTTGCGTTAGCACCCAAGCCTGCGTGTCCTGTAGTGAGATGATTTCTTCCTCAGCTGCCTTTATCCATCTCTTGGCTTCCCTCTCCGGGAGTTGTGTTATGTCTTTCCAACAAGTGGGTTCTCTTACGCAGGATGTTTCTACTTTGTACGAGAGTCTGTTGGGGGGTTTACCTTTGTTTTCCCTCATTGAGCGTCTTTTTTCAGCGTCATTAGCTGGTTCAGTTTGTTCCAGTCTCTTCTGTGACACAGTATCACTCTCGGGTGTTTGTTCCATAGGAAAAAAAACCTGCTCAGCGTTATCTGGTTCTTCTGCTCTTGGCATGGCTGGCTCCGTTACTTCATTTCTCAGGTCCTCGAAATGTTACGCTGCTGCTGATTGTCACTTTATCGGTCTTTGGGTCTAGGATTCTGTATCCTTTGGTGTTTTCGGCATAACCAACAAAGACACCTTCAATTGCTCTATTTTGGAGCTTGCTGCGCTTTTCTCCCGGAATGTAAGCAAAAGCTTTGCTTCCAAATATCTTGAGGTGTCCTATGCTTGGTTTTCGACTGTGCCAAAGCTCGTATGGAGTTTTGGTCGTTGCCTTGGAGTGTAATCTGTTTTGTAAGTAGGTGGCCGTTTGTGCTGCTTCTCCCCAATATTTTTCAGGGAGTCCAGAATCAGTCAACATGCATCTGATCATTTCAGTCAGAGATCTGTTTTTCCTCTCTGCTACCCCGTTCTGCTCTGGAGTATATGGGACAGTCTTTTGATGTTCTATTCCTAGTTCCCTGAGTGTATTCTCTACTTGAAACCCGGTGTACTCGCCACCACTATCACTTCTGAGTACTAATGGTTTTCTGTGAAATTTATTGCTTACTTTGGTAACATAGTCCTTCAGCTTGTCGAATACTTCTGACTTGTTCTTCATTAGGTATGTCACTGTAAACCTTGAGTAGTCGTCTATAAAAGTTAATATGTATTTATTTCCTCCTGGGGTGGTTGTTCTCATAGGCCCGCATACATCTGTGTGTATTAGGTCGATCGGTCTTGTTGCTCTGCTTTCACTTGCCTTTGGTGGGGTTACTCTGGTGGCTTTGGCCTTGATGCAGCATTCACACCTTAGCGTGTTTGGGCAGCCTGTTAACTTGAAGCCTTTCGTTAAATCCCGTCTGGCCAGCTCCTGTATGCTGTCAGGGTGCCTGTGGCCCAGACGTCTGTGCCATAAATGAATACAGTTCTTGTGCTTATGTGTGCAGAGCTTTGTTTCTTGCTCAACAACATCAAGTTCATAAAGGTGCTTACCCGCTTTAGCTGTTGCTATCACTCTTTCCCCATCTTGGATAGTGCATTGGTCACCTTTAAACATTGTGGTTAGTCCTTTGCTTGCCAGTCGCCTGACTGATATAAGGCCGCCATTGAGCCCGGGAACATACAATACATCCGTCATTGGTATTTTTAACACTTGTCCAGCCTCATTTTTACAAGTGACTATTCCATATCCTGTTCCTTCAGCAGTTGTACAACTCCCGTCTGCAAGATATATGGTTTCTTTCTTGTCTGGATTGAGCTCTACGAAGAATTCTCTATCGTTAGTCATGTGACTTGTTGCTCCAGAATCTATATACCATTTATGGTTGGTGACAGCATCTGTCACTTTAAAAGTTCCGTGCCACGCTGCTTGGTTGCTGTTTTTCATCATGGTTATGAGTGCCTGATTGGGATCTTTTTCCCTCTGCTCATTCCTCCACAATGGACAGTCGCGCTTGAAATGCTCAGCCCTGTTACACCGGAAACATAGTTTGGCCTTCCAGTTTGGCATCTTAGTGTCTGTTGCTTTAAGAGCTGCTCCTGTATCGCTCTCTTGCCTGTGAGAAGTTTGCTCCTTTCTGCGCTTGTATTCATCTGAAAGTCGAGATTTCACCAACTGTAATGTGAGTTCTGCTTCAGATCTTGTCTCTAATGCATTAATCAGAGGGTTGTATGACTCTGGCAGGCTGCATAAAAGTATTGCTGTCACATGGTTATCTTTGATCTCCTCTCCGAGGTCCCTAAGTTGTGCTGTTGTACTTTTTGTGATGTAAGGTGACAAAAAATGGTTTATTTAGCACAGTTTTTATTTTTTATTGTTTACGGTGTTCATCTGAGGGGTTAGGTCATGTGATATGTTTATAGAGCCGGTCGATACAGACGCGGCGATACCCAATATGTATACTCCCCCCTCCCCCCCCCCCTATTCTTTACCAATTTTTTTTCACTTTATTTGGGGAAAATGACGTTTTTCTTTATTTTTACTTGAAACTTTTAATTTTTTTGGGGGGGGGACTTTATTTTTTCAACTTTTTTTTTTCACTTAAATTTTTGTCCCATTTTGGGACTTGAACTTTGGGGGGTATATTTCTTTAAAATGCATTCTAATACTTCTGTATTGGAATGCATTGGCTGTATGAGTAATACTGTGTGTATTACTCATACATCTTCCGGGGCCTGTGAGATCCAGGGGGCTGGATCTCACAGGTTCTTTACCGGAAGGCAGCGCAATGCTTTCCTTAGACATCGCGCTGCCTTCCATGCCAAAAAACGTGCTGCCTTCCGGTACGTCATGGGTCCTTAAGGACTCGGAAAACATGCCGTATCGGTACGTCATGCGTCCCTAAGGGGTTAAAACCCCAGAAAATGATGGGTGTATTTCTAGCTTAAATTGCACACTGACTAATCCAGATGTTGCATATTGCCAAAAAAGTGTTTTTTTTGTAACAGAATATGAAAGCTGTATATATTAAACTTGAATTTAACACTTGCAGATCAGGAAAATAGTGTTTTTTGGCAAAAAAAAAGTGTGTTTTTAAAACCCCAGAAAATGATGGGTGTATTTCTAGCTTAAATTGCACACTGACTAATCCAGATGTTGTATATTGTTAAAAAAGTGTTTTTTTTGGTAACAGAATATGAAAGCTGTATATATTAAACTTGAATTTAACACTTGCAGATCAGGAAAATACAGTTTTTTGTCAAAAAAGTGTATTTTTAAAAACCCAGAAAATGATGGGTGTATTTCTAGCTTAAATTGCACACTGACTAATCCAGATGTTGTATATTGGCAAAAAAAAAAAAATAATTTTCAATGTCCCAAAAGCTCAGGTGCAGTGCTGGTGCACTGAGCTTGCATAAAATGGCCGCCGCCGCCCACCTAACTAACAGACTGATAAAAGTTATAATTTTTTTGTCAATGGGCTCAGGGCAGGGTAAAAAGATTGTGCCCTGCACCCACACAACTATTTGTATGTAGATCGCTGAGTTAGATTCTCTCCTATTCTCTCCCTGAAATCACAAGTCCAGCAGCATCCTCTCCCTACACTTGTAACAGCAAAGTGACGTGCAGCGCTACGTGACTCCAGCTTATATAGAGGCTGGGTCACATGCTGCACTGGCCAATCACAGCCATGCCATTAGTAGGCATGGCTGTGATGGCTTCTAAGGTCAGACAGTTAAACGCTTGCAGGGCTTCAGATGGCAACCAAAATGGTTGCCAATGCGACTTAGAATTTACAAATGGTGACAAGACTTTTTAGGTTTGCCGCCATTTGCAACTAGACCCGCCGCCGCAGCTCTGCAGTTGAATACAGCGGCGGGGCACAGGAGATGATAGTTCTGTGCCCCGCCGCCGATGTTCTTCTCAGCAGCGCAGTGGAGAAGGAGTCTTTCCTCCCCCCTGTGCTGCTGCCGCCGCCTCCGCCTTTAAGAAGAGACGGGAGGAGGAGGGGAGGGGCTGTAGCCACTGCGCCACCAATGAAGAAAACTGACCTGTAATACAAATACAGGAGGCGGGTGCCGAAATCAAATAGCCGGCACCCGACCTTTGTGACAGGGAGCTGCGATCAGCTGCAGTTGAGTTAACCCTTCATGTGCGGTACCTGAGGGGTTAACTGCCGCTGATCGCAGCTCCCTGTCACAAAGGTCGGGTGCCGGCTATTTGATTCCGGCACCCGCCTCCTGTATTTGTGAAAGAAACATTGGTGGCACAGTGCGCCCCCCCCCCCCCCAACACCCCAGTATAAGAAACATTGGTGGCTCAGTGGGAAGTGCCAATGAGGGTTAAAAAATAATTTAAAAAAATTAACTCACCTCCTCCAGTTGAACGCGTAGCTGCCGGTCTCCTGTTCTTTCTTCAGGACCTGTGGTGACGTCACTGAGCTCATCACATGGTCCATTACTATGGTGATGGATCATGTGATGTATCATGTGATGAGCACAGTGATGTCACCACAGGTCCTTTGACAGGTCCTGAAGAAAGAACAGGAGACCGGCTGCTACGCGATCAATTTGAGGAGCTGAGTTAATTATTTTTTTATTTTTTAACCCTCATTGGCACTGCCCACTGCGCCACCAATGTTTATTATATTGAGGGGGGGGCACTGCACCACCAATGTTTATTATATTGAGGGGGGGCACACTGCGCCACCAATGTTTATTATACTGGGGTGTTGGGGGGGCGCACTGCGCCACCAATGTTTATTATATTGACCTTCTACTATGCATTCTGTATTAAAGAATGCTATTATTTTCCCTTATAACCATGTTATAAGGGAAAATAATACAGTGAATAGACTTTCATCCTAGCAACCATGCGTGAAAATCGCACCGCATCCGCACTTGCTTGCGATTTTCACGCAGCCCCATTAACTTCTATAGGGCCTGCGTTGCGTGAAAAACGCACAACATAGAGCATGCTGCGATTTTCACACAACGCACAAGTGATGTGTGAAAATCACCGCTCATGTGCACAGCCGGGTGCATTCCGGTATTTTGAATGCCAGATCTGGCACTAATACATTCCTATGGGGAAAAATGCTGGATCTGGCATTCAGGCAAATCTTCAGTTTTTTTCGCTGGAGATAAAACCGTAGCATGCTGCGGTTTTATCTTTTGCCTGATCAGTCAAAATGACTGAACTGAAGACATCCTGAACAGATTGCTCCTTATTCAGAATGCATGGGGATATGCCTGATCAGTAATTTTTTGGTATAGAGCCCCTAGGACGGAACTCTATGCCAGAAATGAAAAATGCTAATGTGAAAGTACCCTAAAATATTAAGTTTAAATCCCCCCTTTCCTAATTTTACATATAAAATATATAAACAATAAATAAATAAACATATTACATAGCGCTGTCCAAACTATTTAATTATTAAAAAATATCTCCTATGCGGTGAGCATTCGCCATTTTTTTGTCACCCCAAAAAATAGGATAGGACTGTTCTATTATGGGCCGAATGTTTCATAAAATGCAAAATGCACGCAGCTTTTTTTGGTGTTTTTTTTTTTTTGCGTGGTATTGAGTATCGCAATACTTTTTTATGGTGACGAAAGCGAATCAAAATTTTGGTATCAAAACAACCTTACGCCGATCTGATCGGCGTAGCGTTGTCACGATACCAAAATTTTGATTCGGTTTCGATTTGGCAACTAAAAATTTGATTTGGCTCCTACATTTTTCAGTTCAGGAGCCAATGGCTACTAGGTATTTTTTTTAGTCTGGAGCACTGGCTTGTTGATTGGCTGCTCTGCAGCCTTTCAAAAAGCGCAGTGAAATCACCAAACAACGAACCCGAACTTTTACTGAAATTTTCGGGTCCGGGGTCCAAAAATCCTAAAGTTAGGTACGAACCCGAACTTTACAGTTCGGTTTCGCTCAACCCTACTCCTGAGCTCTCACACGATAGATTTCCTTTCACTTTAAAATTCCTTTGATTTGCTGTAGATATTATAGCATTTTTATTCATATTCTTCTTCTCTTCCCTTGATCTAGTTTTACATGCCTTACAAAACCCGCACCATCTAAATGCATTTGTGCCAGTCTTATTTGTTCCCTTCTTTAAGCAACCATGTACCACTTTATTTCTAATCGTGGGTGCTCTTTTGAAGATAAAGGGGGTTTGTCTGGGATCAGGGATCCTATTGTTTCATCATTTTTCAAAATCCTCCAATTCCTCTTAATTATTTGTTTAATCTGGGGACACACTGTAGAATATGTAGTGGAAAAGGCAAATTTGTATCTATTTTCGTCTGCTTTTGTTTCTTTTCCTATAGTCAAAATCTCTTGTCTAACCTGTTGTCTATTTATCTGTAACATCCCTTCTTCATAACCTTTCTCTATGAACCTATCAAGCACCATTTTACTTTGTTCATCATAGTCTTTTATCTGAGAGCAATTCCTCCTGATTCTTTGGAATTGACTTATGGGTACCGTATATTCCTTATCCGTGGATTATAATGACAGCTTTCTATATCTCTATATCCATTTCTATCAGTTGGCTTAAAAAACGTTTTTATCTGGATTTTCCCTTCTACCACTGAGATCTCCAAGTCCAGGACGTTCACTGACGTCTTGCTTATATTTTCTGTGAATTTGATATTCCATGCATTATCATTTATATATCTAATAAATTATTTCAGAGAGCTTTCCTCTCCCTGCCAGATAAACAGGCAGCCATCTATAATTCTTTTCCACATTATTAGTTTACCTTCTCCCCTCTCCCTATTCAGCTGGGGGTCAATGTGGAAATGTTCCCAATACGCCATGAAAATATTTGCAAAACCAGATATCTTAGCATAATTTTTATCTCCATACCAAAAATAGTTGTGTCCTTAACAGTAATCTATACAGTTCACAATGAACTTTTTTGATTTTCATCCAGGAGATTATTTTCCTTCATAATATACTCAACTGCTTTCCTTCATAATATACTCAACTGGTATAAAGGGATGTAACACCTACCATAACCAGGTACATATCATTTGTCATCACTCCTTGTTCACTTAATATCTTTAGGACATGTCCCATATCCTTCAAATACGATGGTATGGTGGGCACGTACTTCTGCAAATATATGTCGACGTACTCTGACACTCGACTTGTGATAGATTCATTTCCTAAAACAATGGGCCTTCCTGGAGGATTTTTTACATCTTTACGGATCTTTAGTAGATAGTATATAACAGGTGTATAGGGGGTGAGTATTAATAAGATAATTATATCTTCAGGATCTCCTGTTCTAATCTAGAAGCTTTTTTAGATTTTTTTGTATGCTGCAATTGGATTTCCCTTCAATAATTTATATGTTTTATGGTCACTAAGCATTTTCTGCATGTCTTGTTCATATTCATCCTTGTCAAACACCACAATCCCCACACCTTTATCGGCTGGTTTTATAACAATTTTATCATTTTTCTCCAAATTTTTTAAGGCCTCCTCTTTTTTTACTCAGGTTCTTCTTTCTTATGTTTTTATAATTTATTCCCTCTATTTCTCTTATCACTCTTTTTCTAAAAGCTTCAATACATTCATTTTCTTTATTCGCCGGGTGAATATGTGAATATTCTCCAAGACTGAGAACTGTTAGTGCAGACCCATATTTGTGTGTTTTTATATTGATTTATACAGGAGAACGGACCTTCTCCTGACTTTGGGACTGCAGCTGGAAGAGAGGTTGGAAACCTGCACGCTATTATTTATTTGTGGTAAAACTAGAATCTCTCCGCTATTATTTATTGGGGAGAAAATTCCGCCTGGTGACTGACCACTCCCCTGTCAAGTGGATGAGCCAGGCCAAGGACAGAAATGCCTGGGTCACCCGATGGTTTCTCTCCCTACAAAACTTTTAGTTTTCGGTGGAACACAGGGCAGGCCGGTTACAGGGAAAAGTAGATGCCCTGTCCCGGGTATACCATCTGGAGTGTGCGCATTTCCTCAGGGTTGAACAAAGGGGGGGTATGTGACACAGTGAGAGATTTGGTCTGGGAAAACAGGTATTTTCCTCCCAGCATGTGCTGCTGGGCTGATTTACAGCCAGGTGAGGTCAAATAATAGATTGACAAGGATTTTAAGTGCCGATCCAGGTTTTGGCAGCTGGGCTCAGAAGCCAGGTCTCTGTGTTGGGATCTGGGAGCCTTGTGTCTGGATGAAGGCTTGCTACCTGTTTGGCGTGCTGCTGCTATGAGAAAGGACTCTTTGGGGCAGATTACCGCATGGTGTGAATTACCACCAACACTGCAAGGTGACTTTTTGTTTGAATATGACTGCTTGTTTTGCCACTTGCCTAAAGTGTAGTGTGGATCGAGCACAAAAGTGCTCGGGTGCTCTGCCCAAACACATTGAGATGCTCGAGTCCTCTATCAAGCACCCGAGTATAATAGAAGTCAATGGGAGAACCCGTGCATTAAACCAGACATACTCCCTGCTCTGAAAAGGAGAGGGTGTCTGGTTTACAGAAAAAGGTTAGGAATTGATGGAAACAACACCAAAATGGTTTGGAAACAGCATGGGGAGGACATCTGGATGCATCTTGGATTCCTATTACCTATGACATACAATAGACAACCACACAAAGGCTATATGCCAACAGCCGGGTATGTGCAAGCCAACAATCTATCCATGAGACAGATACAGTCAGCACACCTTACAATGGCAGCCTTGTGCACTATGAGACATTCAAAACCAGCTGTCATCTGACTGAGAGCCAGTGGGCCTCAAAGTTGCTTCTTATCTGTTGGATGTCTTACGCACCTAGATCGTTATCCATAGGCGTGCGCACGGGGTGTGCCGTGTGTGCTTGGGCACACCCTAATCACACCCCTGTGCTCCTGCACTGCCGCAGCTGCCTAGCCTCTTGAGCCCCGGCCCCAAAGCTTTAATGACATCTCACATCTGCTCGACGAGTACGACTGCTCTTGTGCTCCGTGTACCATCGGCTGGCCGCATAACGTCACTCACTCCGACGTCACGCGCCTGCTCCGCCTGCTTCATTAATCAAGTGGGAGGAGCAGGCGCGTGCGGCGTGACGGAGTGAGTGACGTCACGTGACACTGCCGCTGGCCTAGTTTGAATGTTTGAGAGCCTGCCTGCCCGCCCAGTGCCCATGCCCAGTGATTTGTGTGAAAAATAAAAACTGAATACTAGCTGGAGTCCCAGTAAGTTAGTAATAGATAGTAGTACAACTTGGTACAAGTTTAAATACAACACTTTACAAAAGGACCGTGGCGGGGTCTAACAATAGTTGCTGGCCTCCACCCCCTGTTGGGGTTCACTGTCAGGGACACTGTTATGGGTGGGGGGGGGATCTGTGGATGATGACACATATATAGCACAAGATGCTGCTATATATGTGTCATCCATAGATCCCCCAGCCCCCCATAACAGTGTCATCCACAGATCCCCCCATAACAGTGCCATCCACAGATATCCCCTTAATAGACTGTTAAGGGGATATCTGTGGTCTGTGGATGACACTGGTATGGGGGATCTGTGGCTGACACTGTTATGGGGGGGATCTGTGGATGATACTGTGATGGGGGCATCTGTGTGGAATATGTCACCTTTTATGGGGGATCTGTGGATGACACTGTTATGGGGGGATCTGTGGATGATACTGTTATGGAGGGATCTGTGGATGATGCACTGTTAATAACAGTGCGTCATTCACAGATGCCCCCATAACCGTGCCTTCCACAGATATCCGCTTAACAGTGCATCATCCACAGATGCCCCCATAACAGTGTCCTCCACAGATGCCCCCATAACTGTGTGTCATCCCCTGATGCCCATAACAGTGGAGTGTCATCCACAGATGCCCATAACAGTGCGTCATCCACAGATGCCCATAACAGTGCGTCATCCACAGATGCCCCCATAATAGTGCGATCTACAGATCCCCCATAACAGGGCATCATCCAGAGATATCGCCGTAAAAGTGCATCAGCCACAGATGCCCCCATAACAGTGTCATCCACAGATGCCCCCATAACCGTGTGTTATCCACTGATGCCCATAACAGTGTGTCATCCACAGATCCCCCATAACAGTGTGTCATCCACAGATCCTCCATAACAGTGTGTCATCCACAGATCCCCCATAACAGTGTGTCATCCACAGATCCCCCATAACAGTGTGTCATCCACAGATCCCCCATAACAGTGCACCCGCGCACTGAGGAGAGACTGAAAGCAGGGGAAGATCCGCGAAAGCAAGCAGAGGACGGCACAGCAGACGACTGAACAGCTTCTTTTGTAAGTAAATTATTTTATTATAGCGCTGAAACAGCTTTAAACTCTAAAGAAAAATTTTGGAGAGTGTTTCTCTCTTTCTCAGGTCTGAAGCAATACCAAGGAAGAAAGGAAAACTCTTGAAAGCTTGTCTTTTAAGTATTAGGATAGTACAATAAAAAGTATCCCTGCATACCGCAATACTCTCGTATTTTGTAATCTTATTTATATATACTTATTTCGTTTTTTCCAGTAGTATGATTAAGTGGTGAAAATGATTAGTGCGTCCCCTATATATTGTACCTAGAGTCGCCACTGCGCAGAGGCAGAGTCACAGCAAAGCTAGGGTGAGGCCCGGCCTGTGTGTGTGTATGTATATAATATATATGTAATATATATATACATACATACATACATACACACGTGCGCGGGGCATGTGTGTTTGTACTTTAGGGTGCACACCCTAATGCAATAGGCTGCTCACGCCTATGTCGTTCTCATTAGGGTGACAAAAGGTTTTGAATGTCTCATAGTGCACAAGGCTGCCATTGTAAGGTAGGCTGACTATATCTGTCTCATGGATAGATTGTTGGCTTGCACATACCTGGCTTTTGGCAGATAGCCTTTGTGTGGTTGTCTATTGTATGTCATAGGTAATAGGAGTCCAATATGTATCCAGACATTTTTCCCATGCTGTTTTCAAACCATTTTGGAGGTGTTTCCATCAATTCTAACCTTTTTCTGTGAACCAGACACACTCTCTCTTCAGAGCAGGGGGTGCCTGGTTTAATGCTCGGGTCTCCCATTGATTTTGATTGTGTTCAATGGTGCTCGAGCATACATAGTATTTGGCCGAACACTGCGATGTGCCGAGCATAGTGATGCTCGAACCAAACTACTGTTCGGCCGAGCATGCTCGCTCAACGCTACTAAAGTGTGAATAAAGCACTGAACTGTTTGATCCAAAGAACTTGTTGTTGCTTCTATACTGAGTCCGCTAATTCTGTCTACCAGTCCCACATCGTTTACAAGAGACTTTATATGGCAACTAAAGGTCTGTGCAATCACTCCATGCTCACAATAGATTGACAAGGAATTTGAAAGATGATTTGGCAGTGTGGGAGGATTTTTGTACTTAATTTTAATGGTCATAGTGCTTGGCAACAGGATTTCATTGAGGCTGAAGCTTTAGAACTACAGGCTGGGTGTCACGGAATGTGTACAGGTAACAAGGCAAAGCAACATGTATAAACGACTCGCTGGATCCAAAAACTAAGGAACCAAGGGAGACCCCTGCAGAAGACCTGGCACTTTCCCTGGCTGCTCAGCCTATGCAAAGATCCGAATGGTGGAGGTTTGCATATCCACGAACCTTGACTATAAAGCCCTGAGCACCCTACAATAGTGAGGGGACACGACCACCGGCTCCCTACACAAGACACGGAGGGAGTCAGGGTCACCTGGGATCCAGCAAACAGATAAAGGTACACTTAGCTTTGAAGCAAACAGGAGGATAGATCAGCGTGCACACACACTCCAGGAAGTAATATAAGCCGCCCAGAAAAGCATTCTGGGGAGGCATTTAAAGGGAAGCAATTAACACATGACAGCTGAGAGAGGCTGACGAGAGGAGGAGCTGAATACCACAACACAGAAATTCAAGGAGGAGGTTCTGAAAGGCCTCTGTCAGAGCTTCTCAGCTGTCTGGTTGTGACAGTACCCCTCCCTCTACGAGTGGACTCCGGACACTCAGAACCCACCTTCTCAGGATGGGACCTATGGAAAGCCCTGATGAGACGAGAGGCCTTAATGTCCGTCACTGGGACCCACATCCTCTCCTCAGGACCATACCCCTCCCACTGAACAAGGTACTGAAGAGAACCGCGGACAAGACGAGAATCCACAATCCTAGATACCTGAAATTCAAGATTCCCATTAACCATAATCGGAGGAGGAGGCAAAGGCGAGGGTACAATGGGTTGAACATAAGGTTTCAATAAGGACTTATGAAAAACATTATGGATCTTCCAAGTCTGAGGAAGATCAAGACGGTATGCAACAGGATTGATGACAGACAGGATTTTGTAAGGCCCAATAAACCTAGGACCCAACTTCCAGGAGGGAACCTTCAATTTGATATTCTTGGTAGACAACCACACCAGATCACCAACATTCAGGTCCGGACCAAGCACACGTCTCTTATCAGCCACACGCTTATATCTCTCACTCATGCTCTTTAGATTATCTTGAATCTTTTGCCAAATAGATGACAAAGACGAGGAGAATCTGTCCTCATCAGGTAAACCAGAAGACCCCTCTCCCGAGAAAGTCCCAAACTGTGGATGAAACCCATATGCACCAAAAAATGGTGACTTATCAGAGGACTCCTGACGACGGTTATTTAAAGCAAACTCAGCAAGGGACAAAAAAGAACACCAATCCTCTTGATTCTCCGCCACAAAACAACGCAGATATGTCTCCAGATTCTGATTGACGCGCTCTGTCTGGCCATTCGACTGCGGGTGGAAAGCAGAAGAGAATGACAACCGAACCCCCAAGCGAGAACAGAAAGCCTTCCAGAATCTGGAAACAAACTGCGTGCCCCTATCAGAGACTATGTCTGAAGGAATACCGTGCAACTTGACAATGTGATCAACAAATGCCTGCGCCAGCGTCTTAGCATTGGGCAAACCAGGAAAAGGGATGAAATGCACCATTTTGCTAAAACGGTCCACCACCACCAGAATCACAGTCTTCCCCGAGGAACGAGGCAGGTCCGTGATAAAGTCCATGGACAGATGTGTCCAAGGACGGGAAGGAATGGGTAAGGGAAGGAGAGGACCTGATGGCCGTGAATGAGGGACTTTGGCACGAGCGCAAGTCTCGCAGGCTGCCACAAAACCCTCAACCGACTTACGAAGCGCAGGCCACCAGAATCTCCGAGCGATGAGATCCAGTGTGGCTCTTACCCCCGGGTGCCCAGCAAGGACCGTATCGTGGTGTTCTTTAAAAATCTTGTGTCTTAAAGCGAGAGGCACAAACAACCTCCCAGGAGGACAAAGATCAGGAGCCTCTGACTGGGCTGCCTGCACCTCTGCCTCCAATTCAGGAAAAAGAGCAGAGACCACCACACCTTTAGCCAAAATGGGACCTGGGTCTTCAAAATTCCCGCCTCCCGGAAAACAACGTGACAGGGCATCTGCCTTCACATTCTTAACTCCAGGGCGGAACGTGACAACAAAATTAAACCTAGAAAAGAACAACGACCATCTGGCCTGTATCGGGTTCAGACGCTTGGCTGACTCCAAGTAGGCCAGATTTTTATGGTCAGTAAATACGGTAATAGGGTGTCTGGCTCCCTCTAGCCAATGGCGCCATTCCTCAAAAGCCAACTTGATGGCCAACAATTCCCTATCTCCCACATCGTAATTTCTCTCTGCGGAGGAGAGTTTTCTTGAGAAAAAGGCACACGGTCGCCAATTGGCAGGAGAGGAACCCTGAGACAAGACCGCCCCCACACCCACCTCAGAAGCATCAACCTCAACTATGAAGGGTAACGAAACATCAGGTTGCACCAAGATGGGAGCGGAAGCAAAACTCTCCTTGATATCAGAAAAAGCCTTACGCGCCTCTACTGACCAAGAAGAAAAATCTACCCCCTTTCTGGTCATATCAGTGAGTGGTTTAACAATAGAAGAATAATTCAAAATGAACTTCCTGTAATAATTGGCAAAGCCCAAAAAACGCATCAGCGCCTTTTGATTCTCAGGAAGCTCCCACTCAAGCACAGCGCGGACCTTCTCGGGGTCCATGCGAAAACCAGAAGCGGAGAGAAGAAACCCCAGAAATTGAATTTCTGGAACCGCAAACACACATTTTTCCAGTTTCGCATATAATTTATTCTCCCGCAGGATGAGCAAGACCTGACGTAAATGTTCCTTATGAGTTTTGAAATCGGGATAAAAAATCAAAATGTCATCCAAATACACCAATACAAATTTTCCCATCAAATGATAAAAAATGCTGTTCACGAAATGCTGAAAAACGGCTGGCATAACCAAAAGGCATAACCAAATTCTCAAAATGGCCCTCAGGGGTATTGAAGGCCGTCTTCCATTCGTCCCCTTCTCTGACCCTGACCAGGTTGTATGCCCCTCTTAAATCTAATTTGGAAAAGACTTTAGCCCCAACAACCTGGTTAAATAGGTCCGGGATCAGAGGAAGCGGATAAGGGTCACGAATTGTGATATTGTTCAGCTCCCTGAAATCCAGACAAGGTCTTAAAGAACCATCTTTTTTCTTAACAAAGAAAAAACCAGCGGCAACAGGTGACTTCGAGGGTCGTATGTGTCCTTTTCTCAGACTCTCAGAGATATAAGCACGCATAGCGATCCTCTCAGGTTGGGAAAGATTGTATAAACGAGATTTAGGCAGCTTGGCGTCTGGGATGAGATTAATAGGGCAATCGTACTCCCTGTGCGGGGGCAAATCCTGAACCCCACTCTCAGAGAAGACATCCGAAAATTCAGAGAGAAAAGATGGTACAGTCTTAGTAGCAACCTCAGAAACAGATGTCGTGAGGCAATTCTCTCTGCAAAAGTCACTCCAACCATTTATTTGCCTTGCTTGCCAATCAATGGTGGGGTTATGTTTAGTGAGCCAGGGTAGCCCCAACACTAGAGGAGTCGGCAAACCGCTAAGGACGAAACATGACACATCCTCAACATGAGCATCACTCACAATTAAACGGATATTGTGAACTATGCCCTTTAATGACTTCTGAGAAAGTGGAGCGGAATCGATAGCAAACACAGGAATATCCTTTCTCAAAGCGCACACCTGGAAACCATGAGTTATCGCAAAGTGATTATCAATGAGATTGACCGCTGCTCCACTATCCACAAAAATCTCACAAAAAATGTTCTTGCTCTCTAGCGCCACCCTAGCCGGCAGGACAAAACGGGAACTACAAGCAAACGGAAAATCTTCAATCTCCGGCTCAATCCTGCCAATAGTAACAGACGGAACATTTTTCAAAGATTTTTTCCTCTTTGTTTCTTTATTATACCCAGAGAACTGGCTGAATCTCCTAGAGGGACAAATATTTGCCAAATGATTAATACCTCCACAACAAAAACAAACCCTCCCATGCGGGCTGAATCTTCTATTGTCAGAAGCAATCAACCCCAGCTGCATGGACTCCTTCTCAGAAGGGGCTGACAGCGACTGAGACCCCTGCGCAGAGAATGGGACCGCTGCACAGTCCTGGGACCGAGTATGACAGGAAGGAGAGATCTCTCCTCTCTCTCTAAGACGCCTGTCAATACGAACGGCCTGAGACATAGCAGAGTCCAAAGAAATAGGCCTTTCATGAAAGGCAAATGCATCTTTCAATCCCTCTGAAAGACCATGGCAAAATTGACTTCGGAGTGCAGCATCATTCCAACCAGTATCAGCTGCCCAACTCCGAAATTCTGAGCAGTATATTTCTGCGGATTGTTTACCCTGGCATAGGAGACGTAGTCTAGACTCCGCCAGAGCAATACGATCCGGATCATCATATATCTGACCCAGGGCTAAAAAGAATTCATCCACTGAACGGAGGGGCCGTGCCCCCTCCGGCAGCGAAAAGGCCCAGGACTGAGCGTTACCCCTGAGCAGCGATATAATGATCCCCACCCTCCATTCCTCATCACCAGAAGAATGGGGAAGAAGGCGAAAATGGAGTTTGCAAGCCTCTCTAAAACGCACAAAATTCTCACTACCCCCGGAGAACGTATCCGGGAGCGAGATCTTAGGCTCAGAACAAGCTCCATGAACGCAAGCTGAACCGGTCACTTGAAGCTGAGAAAAAGTCTTACGGAGGTCAGCTACCTCCAATGAAAGACCCTGGAAGCGTTCAGCCAAAAGTGAAACCGGATCCATGCTTAAGACGGTTTTGGCGGCTTATAATGTCACGGAATGTGTACAGGTAACAAGGCAAAGCAACATGTATAAACGACTCGCTGGATCCAAAAACTAAGGAACCAAGGGAGACCCCTGCAGAAGACCTGGCACTTTCCCTGGCTGCTCAGCCTATGCAAAGATCCGAATGGTGGAGGTTTGCATATCCACGAACCTTGACTATAAAGCCCTGAGCACCCTACAATAGTGAGGGGACACGACCACCGGCTCCCTACACAAGACACGGAGGGAGTCAGGGTCACCTGGGATCCAGCAAACAGATATTAACAGATAAAGGTACACTTAGCTTTGAAGCAAACAGGAGGATAGATCAGCGTGCACACACACTCCAGGAGGTAATATAAGCCGCCCAGAAAAGCATTCTGGGGAGGCATTTAAAGGGAAGCAATTAACACATGACAGCTGAGAGAGGCTGACGAGAGGAGGAGCTGAATACCACAACACAGAAATTCAAGGAGGAGGTTCTGAAAGGCCTCTGTCAGAGCTTCTCAGCTGTCTGGTTGTGACACTGGGCCAGGAAAAAGTAGCCCGCCTCCAGCCATAGTATGACAAGATGAATGAGCAAGTGTTTTTTTTTTTTTACCCATAAGTCACAAGTTGACATCTATGCATCTTTGGGCACATCAGATTATGCTGGCTGATACTGCTTGCAGCTCTTCAGCAGTGATGCTGCACATACTGTTTGTGATGTTCTTCTTGAGTCCATCCAGGGGACACTTTCTGTTTTAAATTTCCCCACAGATAAAAATTTCATGTGGACAAGTCTGGGGAACATGGTAGCCATAACCCTTTGCTCACAGTTCACTCCTTTGTAAACAGTTCATGAACCCATGCCAGTGAGTTCTGTGAGGTGCGGCATGTTGCCCCATCTTGTTGGAAAAACCAGAACATTTTTTCTTCTGCAGCATCACTGTTGAAGAGCTGCAAGCAGTATCAGCCAACATAATCCGACGTGCCCAAAGATGCACAGACGTGAACGGGGATTACTCTCAGAACCTATTATGATTTGTGGGTAATAAAAAAAAAAAACAGTCCACTTGCTCGTTCATCTTGTCATATTATCGCTGGAGGTGGGCTACTTTTTCCTGAGCCACCATATGTTTACTGATGCATCTGATGCCTGTGGCTATGGAGCATTTTTGGACAGCCAGCGGTAAACTGAGCCATGGCTGGATTTGTAGATTACATTGGGCTTTAATAATCATTAGGATTTACCCTAAGTTCACACCTGAGCGTTTTACAGCGCGTTCCTACGCGCTGTAAAACGCTCAACAAGGAGAAACCAATGCTTCCCTATGGGAATGGTTCTCACCTGGGCGTTTTACAGCGTGTACGATCGCGCTGTAAAACGCCCGACGCTCAAACAAGTTCTTGAGCTTTTTTGGGGTGTTTTGTCGCGCGTTCCCGTACATAGATATTCGGGAACGCGCGACAATGTGTGTTCGCCTGCCTCTGTATGCGCGATTGTAAACGCCGGTACAATCGCGCATACAGAGTGCTCGTTTCAGAACGCTCAGGTGTGAACCCAGGGTTAGGGTACTTTCACACTGCCTGCCAGATCCGGCAAAACGTATGCCAATTGATTGCATTTTAAGACTGATCAGGATCCTGATCTATCTTACAAATGCATTGCAAGAACGGATCTATCTTTCCATTTGTCATACGGACAAACAGATCCGTTTTGATTTTAAAAAAAATAAAAATTCGGTCTGCGGATTCGGCATTCTGGTATCTTGAATGCCAAAAATGGCACTAATACAGGTCCTTCTCAAAAAATTAGCATATTGTGATAAAGTTCATTATTTTCTATAATGTACTGATAAACATTAGACTTTCATATATTTTAGATTCATTACACACCAACTGAAGTAGTTCAAGCCTTTTATTGTTTTAATATTGATGATTTTGGCATACAGCTCATGAAAACCCAAATTTCCTATCTAAAAAAATTAGCATATTTCATCCGACCAATAAAAGAAAAGTGTTTTTAATACAAAAAAAGTCAACCTTCAAATAATTATGTTCAGTTATGCACTCAATACTTGGTTGGGAATCCTTTTGCAGAAATGACTGCTTCAATGCGGCGTGGCATGGAGGCAATCAGCCTGTGGCACTGCTGAGGTGTTATGGAGGCCCAGGATGCTTCGATAGCGGCCTTAAGCTCATCCAGAGTGTTGGGTCTTGAGTCTCTCAACTTTCTCTTCCCAATATCCCACAGATTCTCTATGGGGTTCAGGTCAGGAGAGTTGGCAGGCCAATTGAGCACAGTAATACCATGGTCAGTAAACCATTTACCAGTGGTTTTGGCACTGTGAGCAGGTGCCAGGTCGTGCTGAAAAATGAAATCTTCATCTCCATAAAGCTTTTCAGCAGATGGAAGCATGAAGTGCTCCAAAATCTCCTGATAGCTAGCTGCATTGACCCTGCCCTTGATAAAACACAGTGGACCAACACCAGCAGCTGACATGGCCCCCCAGACCATCACTGACTGTGGGTACTTGACACTGGACTTCAGGCATTTTGGCATTTCCCTCTCCCCAGTCTTCCTCCAGACTCTGGCACCTTGATTTCCGAATGACATGCAAAATTTGCTTTCATCCGAAAAAAGTACTTTGGACCACTGAGCAACAGTCCAGTGCTGCTTCTCTGTAGCCCAGGTCAGGCGCTTCTGCCGCTGTTTCTGGGGAATGCGGCCCCTGTAGCCCATTTCCTGCACGCGCCTGTACACGGGGGCTCTGGATGTTTCTACTCCAGACTCAGTCCACTGCTTCCGCAGGTCCCCCAAGGTCTGGAATCAGTCCTTCTCCACAATCTTCCTCAGGGTCCGGTCACCTCTTCTCGTTGTGCAGCGTTTTCTGCCACACTTTTTCCTTCCCACAGACTTCCCACTGAGGTGCCTTGATTCAGCGCTCTGGGAACAGCCTATTCCTTCAGAAATTTCTTTCTGTGTCTTACCCTCCTGCTTGAGGGTGTCAATGATGGCCTTCTGGACAGCAGTCAGGTCGGCAGTCTTACCCATGATTGCGGTTTTGAGTAATGAACCAGGCTGGGAGTTTTTAAAAGCCTCAGTAATCTTTTGCAGGTGTTTAGAGTTAATAAGTTGATTCAGATGATTAGGTTAATAGCTCGTTTAGAGAACCTTTTCATGATATGCTAATTTTTTGAGATAGGAATTTTGGGTTTTCATGAGCTGTATGCCAAAATCATCAATATTAAAACAATAAAAGGCTTGAACTACTTCAGTTGGTGTGTAATGAATCTAAAATATATGAAAGTCTAATCTTTATCAGTACATTACAGAAAATAATGAACTTTATCACAATATGCTAATTTTTTGAGAAGGACCTGTACTTTCCTATGGGAAAAAATTCATTCAGGCAAGTATTCCGTTTTTTGGGCTGGAGATAAAACCGTAGCATGCTGCGGTTTCATCTCCATCCTAATCAGTCAAAAAGACTGAACTGAAGACATCCTGATGCATCCTGAATGGAATGCTCTCCATTCAGAATGCATGGGGATAAAACTAATCAGTTCTTTTCTGGTATAGAGCCCCTAGGACGGAACTTTATGCAGGAAAAGAAAAACACTAGTGTGAAAGTACCCTTACTATAATTGTTCTGTTTTTCTTTGGTTGGTTATATGTGGTATTTTTTGCAACAGGAAAGTGTGTTTGTATATTCTTATAATAAGGAAGTTATGTTTGCTATTAATTGTCATCAAAGTGTGAGGTTGTAGTGAGATGTTTGTGTTATTTAGTTCACTATTGTTTGTCTTTAAATATTTGGCTGAAAGCTAAAAATACTGCCTGTCCCAAAAAAAAGTTGCCACCTGGATTTAACTAAGCAAATAGTCATGAGCCTCCTATTGGATAATTACTGCCTGGGCGATTATCTTTCAGCTGGCAGCAAGTTATTTAACCCCAACTGGTGCAATGAGTTGCTTCTCATTTCTTAAACAACCATGTCGAAAGACACATCTCGTGGTCGTGGAAAATATGTTAGTCTGTTTGAGAAGGGTCAAATCAGTGGCATGCATCAAGCAGAGAAAACATCTAAGGAGATTGCAGAAACTACTAGAATTGGGTTACGAACTGTCCAACGCATCGTATTCGAGGAAGAAATGTAGTGGGAAAAAAATCCTGAATGATCGTGATCAGTGATCACTTAAACGTTTGGTGAAATCAAATTGAAGAAAAACAACAGTAGAACTCAGGGCTATGTTTAATAGTGAAAGTAAGAGCATTTCCACATGCACAATGCGACGGGAACTCAAGAGATTGGGACTGAACAGCCGTGTAGCCGTCAGAAAACCACTAATCAGTGAGACAAACCAGAAAAAAAGGCTTCAATTTGCTAGGGAGCATAAAGATTGGACTGATGAGTCCAGATTTACCCTGTTCCAGAGTGATGGGCGCATCAGGGTAAGAAGAGAGGCAGATGAAGTGATGCACCCATCATGCCTAGTGCCTACTGTACAAGCCTGTGGGTAGAGATGGCCTTGCGGTTTGCCCGGCGGTCGGTTTGTGGCGAACTTCACTTGTTCGCGATTCGCCGAACATGCGAACATATGGCGATATTCGCGCCCGCCATATTCTTTTACATTGTGAAGAACTTTGACCCATGACACATCTATCAGGTGGTACAGGACAGCCAATTGAAAAGTTTCAGCACATGGACATACAGATGTAGCAGGGTTAGCACTCAAACTCTAAACTCAAATTTCTTGATTTATTTTTTATTTTTTATTTTTATTTTTCAAAAATGTATTGGGAAAACTACAAAACATTTACAGTACAAATTTTTACAATCTCTCAATTCTTAGTAACCCGACTAATTATATATAGATATAAATATAATCAACTCATCCTTTCATTACATTTAGAAAACCCTCCCCTCCCTCCCCCCTAGTCTGTGGTGCGTCAAAGTAGGACCCTTATAAATAAAACAATTTGACCTCAGCTAGTCAATCCTCCAACCACCCCATATCCTATTCCACTGGTCCTCAACCTCCCTCCGTTTGTATATAATTTTCTCATAATTTTTTACCTTATCAGTTAAATTTATCCATGTATTTATGTCTGGAGTGGATCGGGCAAACCAGGTCCGACTGATCAAAACTCTAGCCAACATCAGTATTCTGCTCAGGAAGATCTTTTGATACTTGTGATTATTTAATTTGGAAAGATCATTAAGCACAAATACTGTGGGTAGAGATGGCCTTGCGGTTTGCCCGGCGGTCGGTTTGTGGCGAACTTCGCTTGTTCGCGATTCGCCGAACATGCGAACATATGGCGATATTCGCGCCCGCCATATTCTTTTACATTGTGAAGAACTTTGACCCATGACACATCTATCAGGTGGTACAGGACAGCCAATTGAAAAGTTTCAGCACATGGACATACAGATGTAGCAGGGTTAGCACTCAAACTCTAAACTCAAATTTCTTAAATCATCGTGTTATCTTGAAACAAACGCCATTGAAAAGCAATTGAAGGTGTTTGCTTAGTTTAGATAACACATCGCAGAAAGCATGAGTGTTAACTCTACTACATCGGTACCCCCTACCTTATAAATAGACCTGATCTGGCCACTATTTTATATTCTGTCTTTTTTCAGTGTAGGGAGAGGTTGCTGTGTGGAGCAGGGACAGGCTGTTAGGGACACAAATCACTAGCTATTAGGGCCACAAAAGTCCTTTTAAGGACTGGGATAGGTGTACTATTGATAGGTGTGATATACTGAGGGGTGTGATATACTTATAATATACTTTCTAACATAGAAAGTATATTATAGTGGATTTGTATCGTGCAGCAGTGGTGGTGACTGGTGAGCGGTTCTGCAGCGATACTACAACTACAAAGAGTATTATTTACAAAAAATAATTATAACTGGTGTGATATACCAGTCGCCCCCCAAAAGAGCTCGTAGAAGCGGGGTGTTATATACCAATATACTTTCTTTATAGTGTATTTGGGTACTGCATTTGTTTGCTGTTTTGCTGCGTTCCCTCTGCTACACAAAGTGACAAACGGTACTGGAAAAAATAATTATAACTGGTGTGACATACCAGTCGCCCCCCAAAAAAGCTGATAGAAGCGGGGTGTTATATACAAATATACTTTCTTTATAGTGCATTTGAGTAATGCAGCATTTGTTTGCTGTTTTGCTGCGTTTCCTCTGCTACACACAATGACAAACGGTATTGTAAAAAATTATTATAACTGGTGTACGCGAAAATTATATTGCCGATATTTCGCATTGAAAAAAATAATGAATGGAGATCGCAAATTCGAATAATACATCTGGTATGTCACTGTCCATGTTGTGGGACTATTTGTGCACTTCTAGTAATTATTTCTTGGCTGCAAATATGAGCTGAAGGTTTTTCAGGTTCGCCTGCCATTAAAATGAATGGGACCCACAGTGAACTTGTGGTTCGCAAACATTTGATCGCGTTCGCGAACCGTCCCGGCAGATGTTCGTCCATCACTACCTGTGGGGGCAGTGTTATGATCTGGGGTTGCTGCAGTTGGTCAGGTCTAGGTTCAGCAAATGTGCTCCAAGAATGAGGTCAGCTGACTACATGAATATACTGAATAACCAGGTTATTCCATCAATGGATTTTTTTCTCAGACCTAGTTAGGCAGTTGAGTTCAGAGTTCATTCTAGAACAGACTAGTTCTCTCATAGGCTTAGGGCTCTTTCACACTTGCGTTGTCCGGATCCGGCGTGTACTCCACTTGCCGGAATTACACGCCGGATCTGGAAAAACGCAAGTGAACTGAAAGCATTTAAAGACGGATCTGTCTTCAAAATGCGTTCAGTGTTACTATGGCAGCAAGGACGCTATTAAAGTCCTGCTTGCCATAGTAGTAGTGGGGAGCGGGGGAGCGGTATACTTACAGTCCGTGCGGCTCCCGGGGGGCTCCAGAATGACGTCAGAGCGCCCCATGCGCATGGATGACGTGCCATGCGATCACGTGATCCATGCGCTTGGGGCGCCCTGACGTCACTCTGGAGCGCCCCGGGAGCCGCACGGACGGTAAGTATACTGCTCCCCCGCTCCCCACTACACTTTACCATGGCTGCCAGGACTTTAGCGTCCCGGCAGCCATGGTAACCATTCAGAAAAAGCTAAACGTCGGATCCGGCAATGCGCCGAAACGACGTTTAGCTTAAGGCCGGATCCGGATTAATGCCTTTCAATGGGCAAGTCTTCAGGATCTTTGGCCGGAGCAAAAGGCACAGCGTGCTGCAGTTTTTTCTCCGGCCAAAAAACGTTCCGGTCCGGAACTGAAGACATCCTGATGCATCCTGAACGGATTTCTCTCCATTCAGAATGCATTAGGATAAAACTGATCAGGATTCTTCCGGCATAGAGCCCCGACGACGGAACTCTATGCCGGAAGAAAAGAACGCAAGTGTGAAAGAGCCCTTAATCAGAAAGCAGCAGCAATGTAGCTGTAAAGCTGGAGAGAGGCCTATTCACAGCCTCTCTGCTCTGTCCCTGTCGGCTCCACAGTCCAGGGTTTCAAGCCTGCAACTATTCTACCTAGAGGTGAGCAATCCACTCCTATAGATCACCCCTCCGGAGTGACCAGTGTCCAAGCTGCATTCAGCCAAGTATCCAAGGGATTACTACAATTTATTCAAGACAAAGGATCAGCAAGACAGCCATTACCTGAGGACTTACTAGGCACCTTTGTACCAGGTGTAGGAGACAGCATCAGGCATCCACACCTTCAGTTCAAACTCTGAGGACAGTTTAGGCCAACTGTCAAAACAACACTGGAATAGAAGTTCAAGGATTTAGAAAAGCACCTTCAACCAAGGTTAGAATAAGGCCGGAGTTTTTACCAATGTAAGACTTTCATATTTTATAAGCCTAGTCTGAAGCAGTAGCTTTCATATTCATTACAAAGAGCCTGTTTTCACTAAGGACTTGCATTCTCCTTCCCCCATATGCATAGGAGACTGTACTTAAAGTTCCCAGAGAATTCTTGTGCCGTTCTCTTCACTAATGCGACCCTGCCCAGGGGCGAAGTAACCGTGAGTAACCAGAACTGTATTTACCTCGGCCCACCTATTGCTTACACACCTGTTAGGTCTGGCATACCGCATACATTTGATTTACTGAGTAATATTGTGTCTGTGTTGTAGCTTTGTACTTTATCCCACTATGAGTTTTTTTTATATAAAGCCTTTGTTCAGTGAATTTCAGAGTAAATTTGATTTGCTGCGAAGCCGAATTTCCTCGTGCTTTGTGGAAACGAATCGATTTTCCCTGAATAGCAGTAAAAATCATACTTACCTCATCCGTTTAAGCGCGAAGAGTCGGCCGCCGCCATCTTGATTGAAGACCAAGTAAAAATCCCCTGTGAAATCCCGTCCGATGTTATCACGGGCTGTGTGAGATTTCGTGCCAAATCTTCAATCAAAATGGCGGCAGCTGGTACTTTGCGATCAAATGGATGAGATGAGTATGATTTTATTTACTAGCAGAAGGACCTGGCTTTGCACGGGTATATTTCATCTATTTCATTTAATGTTTGTGTGTCGTTAAAAGATATCAACAGTATCCCCCATAACAGTGATTTTTACAGCACCCCGCCCCCTTAACAGTGACCTCCACAGCCACCACCCCTTAACACTGACCCCCCCCCCACAGTGCCCCTCCTCCTTAAAATGTGACCTCTAATGCAGCCCACCCCCTTAACTTTGCACTTCACAGCAGCCCGCCCCTTTAACAGTGACCTCCACAATACAGAACCCGCCCCCCCAACAAAGACCTCCACAGCGGCCTGCCCCCCTTAACAGTGACCTTCCACAGCGCAAGATTTTTCTAAGCCCCTCCTACAAATAAAAATGTGGCGCACATAGCGCACCATGCAAAAAAATTGTCCCCGCCCATTATTAAAAGCTCCTTCTACATATAATAGGCCACTCCTAACAAACACTATACAGCTTAATAGAATAGAAGAGCGAGCACTCACTCTGTGGCAAAAATACTCAGATTTAATAGTAAAATCAATAAACAATAATACAATAAAATGATGATAAAATACGGATAAAATATTACAATAGTAGAATAATTGGTCGACCAATTTAGTAACGCAATCCACCTAGACGAAAGGGCATAACTCAGTAATACAATAGCGGTGTCTTAAATAAGATTAAACATAATAGAAAGCTGTGAATTAAATATACGAATATAAATCCTGTGAAAGTAAACAGTGCAATAAAGTGATCAATAATATTAATAACATACAAATGTGATGAGGTGATAGGACACCTAATATACTGTGCAAGCCAAAAAAGTTCCTCCCATAAAGATGGATGGCTGCAACCAAAAATGACCAAATGAGCCGTTGAAATGTTTCAGCTTAATAGCTGTATCGCTTTCAATAGTGGCAATTATATGCCTGACTTTGTTGCAAAAGGTAAACTCTCCTGGGTGTGGAGTCTTACCTCCTATGGCAGTATGTTACTGCTGCACACGTGTGAGGACGTCCACTCGGAGTTTGTTAGAAAATGTCGGGACTCCGCTGTACGAGACGCGCTGACGTCCACGCTCTCGTGAGTACTGCTTGTAAGGCAGTGACGTCTGATCTCGCGGTATTGTGAGTAAGACTCCCGTCCAATCTCTCTGTCCGCTTCAGACGTATAACAGCAGTGTAATTATCCCAGCGAAAGTAATGTTCAAATGTCTCTTAGCGCATGGCCATGCAAAAGTTCTTTCTGGAGGTTATGATGAAGTATCGCCCAGACGCGTTTCGGGACTGTTCCGGTCCCTTCCTCAGTGGTAATGGCAGACACTTCTAAACCTCCTCCTTTTTATACAATTACTTGGTGGATGACAAATCCCGGTTGAACAATCCAGGCAGGAATGATAATATATAATTATCGCCATATTGCGGTTTGGTTGCGTTTTTCATGCGGTTTTTTTCAATGTAGTGCGTTTTTTATAAAATTAGATTCTACACATTATAGTACATCTATATATGTGAATAAAACTCCTAGAATCAGTTCAAAATTGAAAACACCTATCATTAAACACTAAAATGGCATCACATATAAAAATGGTATTAGATATAGTATAAAATAATATAAAATAATATAAAAGTAGATCATATGGTATCTTGACAATAGAATGAAGTTCATATGGAAGAAGTCGGACTGGGTGAGGGTCCCAAACCAGAGTCGCCCTCTGAGTATTTTTGCCACAGAGTGAGTGCTCGCTCTTCTATTCTATTACTCTTTCTTACATTGAGGTGAGGCGTCCTCAATTTTAGCTTGCAGCACCGCATCATCCACTAACAGCAGTGAGCCGCGACATTCTGTTAACTATACAGCTTAAAATATATTGTTGAGGATGAGGGTAAGAGTCTCACCCTCATTCTACATAGACATACTGTACTTAATACTCAGAGCCCTGACATAAAGCTCCTGTACTCACACTGGCCCCAGGTAGCTCCGTGGCAGGAGCTGTTGCAGTTTCACTTCCTCCCCCTAGTCCAGAAGGCGCCAAAAGAGGAATGGAGGAGGAGCAGCACATAGGTGTATAGGTCCTGAGGATCGGCACTTAAAATCCAGTCTGGTGTTTGACCCCACCTGGCTGCAAATCAACCCAGCAGCACACACTGGGAGGAAAATACCTGTCCTCCCAGACCACACCCTTCACTGTGTCACAATACATACACTTTATATATTAGATTTTACACTGTAATATCACTGTCAGATGCCACAATCTGCTATGACTGTGGCAACTAAGGGGTACAATGACAGGGAGCAGCGCAATCGCCGCTCCCTGTCATTGCACTGACTACTTACAAATAAATATTTTGCTCATATCTATCTGCCTTCTTTGGTGCAGTGATCATTGTTGAGTTAGTTGCTCCAAATGACCATTCTGTTTCTCTGCTTCTCTTTGAGGATGTTAGATGGAGTGTCACGATTGCTTTTATGTTTTTTAGAAAACCTAAGACAGATCAATCCTCTAAGGGCTCTTTTATACGAGCGGATGCCGTGCGGGTAATCCGCTGCGTGAAAGAATGCCAAGCCATGCTCCGGACAGCAGAGACACGGAGCAGTAACATGATTGATAATGCTCTGTGCCTCTCTGTGATCTTTTTACTACAAAATCACAGTGACAACTTTATCTCACTGTGATTTTGTAGTAAAAAGGTCACAGAGAAGCACAGAGCATTATCAATCATGTCCGGAGCGGGGCTTGGCACTCTTTCACGCAGCGTATTACCCGCACGGCATCCGCTCGTGTGAAAGAGCCCTAAAACTTAGGTAGGTAACTTGGTTCCAGTGTCTGTTCAGTTTTAATTGTTAGTTAATATTTGCAGGTTAGGACTCAGTGCCTGGGTGCCTTTTTAATTCATGTCATGGGTGGGTGGTTTCAGTTTATCAATTCAACGCGAAAATATTTGCTGTTTCTTAGGCTGGGTTTAGAACATTAACCTTCCCACTCATTCCGCATTAACGCTGCCATTGAGGTGGCTAATTTAGGTCTGGGTGAAGAAGTGATTAAGAAAATTGGTAGATGAGTCTGGTAGATTTAAATTGTATGTTTGTCCGAACTTGGTAAGATAGTGTTCTGTGTTTTTTCCTTTTTAGGTTCAGAACAAGTAACGGTCTGGATTCTGGGGCATTCATTCATTTTTGGACCAGAAAGAAGGGCCGCAGAATGTAATTAAAGCTTTTTGCTGATTCTCCTTTTATTTCACTGTTTTGGTTTGGTTTATGGGGTTTTAGATGGAGGCAGATTATTACTGGCTTTATCTCGTACTGATGTCTTAATTTTACTTGTCAGTGGGAATGATTCGGGGAAGGTTAAGGCATTTGGTATATATTAAGAGCAACATATAGCATGCCAAAAGTGGTGTAAAAGGTGTCACAATTCTTAGCACACAGCTTATGTGTGGGAAAACTTGTGAATTTTCCCCGCTCACAAAATTTTTCCAAAGTGGCAAGAAAATGGGGCGTGGCATGGGCAGGGAATCAGGCAGTCTAGCAGGCCTAGCTCATTTATTAAATTCCACACAGGTTTTTGCTATGAAAAGTAGCTTACATTTTCTCCAGCAAGATGGCTGGCATAGATTTAAGTTTGTCGCATGGACTGCCGGACAAAGCACAAAACTTATGTAGAGGCGAGGCCAGCACCTCTACACAACTTTGGCGCTTCCTTCGGCGGCGTGGAGGGACTTGAGACTGGCATGGAAATTGCTGTTCTTAATAAATTTCCCACTAAGTCCTTATTACCAGAAGTTATATTGATTTTTTTCATAGATTGTTCCACATTATGTTTGGAAGAGGTCAAAGTTAATTTTCCTCAATAGAATTAGGAAACATTCCAATAGAGTGCTTAACCCCTTTGCTGCCAGTGCCATACATATACGGCGCTGAAGCGATGGGAAAACATGGCACCCGCTTGCGCCTGCAGTGAGCACCGTAGCCGGCGGGTCTCGGCTGTTTCAAACAGCAGAGACCTGCAGCTGGAAATAATGCCGGTCGCGGTCATTGAAGCCTTTAGATGCCATGATCAAGTGTGATCACGGCATTTAAAGGGTGAAACACCAGGAAGCTTGTGCTTTCCAGGCTTCTTACCAGCATCCTCTGCAGTCAAATAGGATGCCGGTATTTGATTTCAATACGTTGGGTCTCTGAAGAGACTGAGGGTATTGAAGTTGCATGTGGCGAAAATAACCTCACCACTGGGTTTTGGAGGGGCCTGTTTGCCAGCCTCTTGCCTCAGTATTATGGCCCATATACTAACTTTGAAGGAGAAGGTAGACAAATATGACTCCCATGGAATTCAGGAACCCCTGCTCGGATCTGGGTGTTTTTGGATATGTTGTTCACCCAGATTAGAGATATCCATGGATGTATAAATTATGGGGATATGTGAGGTTTTGAGGTGTTTTCTGTGTTTTGGGGAAAAATTTGTGTTTTCTGCCTGTGAGTGATTAAGTTAGCCCATTATGTTTGGTAATTGTATCACAGGCAGAGCCCATTCTGTTTTGGTAATGGTATTTGTTGATTGCGTCAAAGACAATGCCTATTCTGTTATTTGGTGCATCACAGGCAATGCCATTGTGTTTGTTAAGTGCATCACAGGCAATGCCATTGTGTTTGTTGAATGTATCGTTTTTGTGTTTAAACTGTAGGGATTGGCTGCTATGTTATGTCCTCAGTTCCCAACCAGGTCCACCGGGGTGGTACCCTTGTTTGAAAATGTGTATATATGTCAATGCTTGTGTGTTCAATAGAGAGACCTGCTTTACCCCTTCATGAAGTTTTGGCTCATGTTTGGGGGATGGGATAACTACACTCTTGGGGATTGCTATATCACAATACTCCCCTCAGTAGAAGCTCTTGTAAGAGTTTGTTCATGGTTCCTGCTGTCTGGATTTATGAGAGGTTCACCCACTGGAAGCTGAAGCCCGGTCTTGGGTCTAGCGTGGGTGGAGGACGTGAGACCCCAACCAAGCTGCGGCGGTTTGTGGGGTCAGTGGTGGTTATGGTGTCAAGTTGAGTGCTTGGCGCCCTCGGGAAGCACTAGGAGCATCCATCAACGGAGGTACCCAGTCGGGGTGCCAGGAGATCCGTTACAGTGGTGGCAGCAGTGGGATGGCGTCCTAGTGTGAGGAGAAGCAGCTCAGAGACACTGTTCGTGGAGTATATTGAGGGCAACACTAGTATCTGTACAGTGCCCCTGGCTACAGCAGGATGGAATCGGCTAGTCTTCGGACAGCGTTCCACTATGAGGAGGAGAATGACCCGGACTAAAGTCTGGAAAAGCGTCTGGCACGAGGCCCTGGAAGATGTTCAGCGTCGGCGGGGCGAGAGTCTTCCCAGTGAGGAGCAGCAGTTGCGAATGCGAGTGGCCCTGCGAATGCCCCTTTTGGGAGAGCAGCCCCTGGATGAGTGAGTGACATAACTCGAGAGCCTGGTATGGAAGGAGCTTTGGCTGGATGACGCCTACCAGGTACTCTGGTGGTATGTGATTCGGCACTCCCCCTGGATGGCTGAGCACGACAGACCCGAGGGTGAGAATTATGATGGCCCTGGCCTATTGTTTGAGTCCTTTGCAGAACCGGAGTTCGGAGATGCTGGAGAGTCCCAGTTCTGGGATATCTATGACTACAGGGAGGCTATGCATGATTGGGCTACAGCGAGAGAGGTGAGACAAGACCTGGCATCTCTAGTGACAAAGGAGTGGGAGCTGGAGCAGGATTACCAATACTTCTTCAGCTCAATTCGGCCCCAATATACACTGCCAGAGAGCTGGGTGGCAGTCCCAGACCTACAACCCTATAGCTGGGAAGACCCGACTGAAGTATCCCCTGCTTCAGTACCAGCTATGGAGGTAGGGGACCTCATAGACTGGTCCTGGGGGGAAACCCATATGACAGGTGGAGATGGGACCGAGATCTCTCCACCGACCCTACAGGGATGCTGGGCAGTCGGCCCAGATCCCCAACGGCAGCTGGAGTTTCAGGAAGTAGGGACAGTCGGTCCTGCTCCCCAGCGGCAGTATTTTTTGCAGGGAGATGAGAGCATTTTATCTCCATTCCCCAGCGGCAGTGTACCTTGAAGGGAGAGGAGACAACCGGTCTCTCTCCCCAACCACAGGGGGACAGCACCCCTAACTCGGATGGTGCAGATGGGACCGCGGTCTCTGCAACAGACCTACAGGGATGCTGGACAGCCGGTACAGACCCCCCACCAACCCCGCAGGAATGCCAGGAGGAGGATTCAATCAATCCCTCCTCTCCACAGCCGTTCCGCAACAAGTTCCTGGGGGTAGGATTGCCTGGCCCCATCCCAGCGGAAGAGCTGGCATCTGGGCAGAGCGCAGTCGGCCTCTGCCCTCCCCTATCCTCTTGTCCAGAGGCTGACTCCCCACAGGCTACCCCAGCGGAAGAGCTGGCATCTGGGCAGAGCACAGTTGGCCTCTGCCCTCCCCTATACTCTTGTCCAGAGGCTGACTCCCCGCAGATTAGCTTAGCTGATGCGCTGGCACCAGGGCAGAGTACCGATGATCCCTGCCCACAAAGCAACCTCCACTCCAAGCCAGGGAGCAACACAGAGACTGGGAGTACCAGTTACCAACACAACCTTGGTGGACTCACTGGAGAGACAGGCTACCAAATTCAACAGGTCCAGTATTTGGTTGTGGGTGGGCTGCCAGACTAACTCAGGTACCGACCGGCATGAGGTCAGGTATCTGGTTAGTCTTCCCTGGGAGGGGGAGATGTGTGGCGAAAATAACCTCGCCACTGGGTTTTGGAGGGGCCTGTTTGCCAGCCTCTTGCCTCAGGATTATGGCCCATATACTAACTTTGAAGGAGAAGGTAGACTGGCCGCACAGCCTAAATTATGGGGATATGTGGGGTTTTGAGGTGTTTTCTGTGTTTTGGGCAAAAAAAAATGTTTTCTGCCTGTGAGTGATTAGGTTAGCCCATTATGTTTGGTAATTGTATCACAGGCAGAGCCCATTGTGTTTTGGTAATTGTATTTTGTTGATTGCATCAAGGAAAATGCCTATTCTGTTATTGAGTGCATCACAGGCAATGCAATTGTGTTTGTTAATTGCATCACAGGCAATGCTATTGTGTTTGTTGAATGTATCGTTTTTGTGTTTAAACTGTAGGGATTGGCTGCTATGTTATGTCCTCAGTTCCCAACCAGGTCCACCGGGGTGGTACCCTTGTTTGAAAATGTGTATATATGTCAATGCTTGTGTGTTCAATAGAGAGACCTGCTTTACCCCTTCATGAAGTTTTGGCTCATGTTTGGGGGATGGGATAACTACACTCTTGGGGATTGCTATACCACAACACTCCCCTGAGTATAAGCTCTTGTAAGAGCTTGTTCATGGTTCCTGCTGTCTGGATTTCGGAGAGGTTCACCCACTGGAAGCTGAAGCCCAGTCTTGGGTCCAGCGTGGGTGGAGGACGGTGAGACCCCAACCAAGCTGGGGCGGTTCGTGGGGTCTGTGGTGGTTATGGTGTCAAGTTGAGTGCTTGGAGCCCTCGGGAAGCACTAGGAGCATCCATCAACGGAGGTACCCAGTTGGGTTGCCAGGAGATCCGTTACACTGCAATTCTTATTTTGGCCAGCACATCACAGGCAAACATAAGAGATGAGCAATTATGTACCAAAATGGATATATAATAAACATAATGGTGCAGAATCAAATTTAAAATTAAATTGAAAAAAATACAGAGTTTTGTAGTCTCAAATACAAGCTACAAAGGAGGCGGAGCCTGGCTGGGTAGCAAGACGGACGCCTGAGCCATAGCTCCCATCACACAGACCAGCATCCAGAACAATCCTGCTTCTCAGAGCCCTTCACAATGGTGAAAATTGGCAAGGACCGATCTAGAGACCGTCCAGAACCTATTGGACCCAAGAAAACCCAGGCAGAGATGTAACAATTCTTGAAAAAGAAGCCGTTAGTTCCCTCACCACATGAATCAAAGATGTTGCTTGGTGCTTATCGCGCCTCAAACGCTTCAGCTGAATCAGATATGGAAAGCGCAGCTGACTTGGAAGAAGAAAGAGGGTCTCCGGACAAAGTCTCACTCTCAAAGAAATATAAAAAAAAAAACTAGAGATGGCCCTCGCTCCGGTCATGAAAGAGTTAGCGGACATTAAGTCGGAGGAGACACACATCGGCCACAGGGTAGAAATGCTGGAAAGCAACCAAGCACTACTAGTAGCTCACAGCGAAGCTATGGCAGACAGTATTGCCGCACAGAATGAAGCCTTAACTTCTGCATTCCTACTGATCGAAGATCAGGAAAATAGGAGTCGCCGAAAAAATTGGCGCATCAAAGGCCTACCTGAAACAGTAACCCATGATGCACTGAGGAATGCCATGATGCAACTCTTCAATAATATTCTGGGTGAGGAAAGAGCCTGTTCGGTCACAGTGGAGAGAGTACACAGATCGCTGAGACCCCTCCCTAAAGAAGGGGAACCACCAAGAGATGTGGTGTGTGGACTCCTTAGCTATGTGGATACAGCGGCGATACTGAAAGGAGCCAAGGAACATGAGGAGCTGATCTATGAGGGGCACCATGTCTCGCTTTTTCAATATATCGCTCCCTCCATCCTGCTGAAAGGGCGATTACTCAAACCATTATGCAACTATCTTAGGTCGCAAAAGATAACATACAAATGGCTTTTCCCCTTCGGTCTGCAGACCAACATTGCAGGCAAGCGTTGTACCATCAAAACCCCAGCAGACCTCAGTGTAGTATGGTCTCTGCTAAATATTGCTCCCATGGACATTACCTTATGGCTACCACAAACCCTACAGAAGCCCAAACTTCCTCCGTTGCCAAGGACAACTCCGTGGTCAGAAGTCCGCAGGCCAAAATGAGCAGGAACAAAGAAGCCAACGGGATGATCAGGGACTCAACATAACTGAGGACATTCTGCATTATACTTAAAGCTACAGGTTACTCTTACTGTCTCTTCCATCTATATACCCTCCCCTCCCCCCTTGTACTCAGCCTTTCTCACTCATGCTGTAATCCTGTATTAGTTGTTTAAGTTTTTCAATAACTGCCATCAGGGCATATGCCGCGGTCATAAGCCTGTCCCAGTTTTCGCAACTGAAGGCATTCTACATTATGCTTAAAGCTACAGGTTACTCTTTCTACCTCTTTCATATGTATACCCTTCCCTCCCCTCCCTTGTATTCAGCCTTATATCACTCATGCAGTAATCCTGTATTAGCTACTCATGTTGTTCAGTATCTGCCATTGGGACATAATTGGCGGTCATAGAATATCACAAGTTTATTCTAGTTTTCACCTTGTTAAATATTTACTCAGCTAGCTTCAACGCGGGATTGAGGCTTTAAGTTCAGAGCTTATAGTAAAAATGTTAACACAGATACACTGGTTGCTGGTCTGTGGGTCCAGTTCGGAATGACCTTTTTAGGTCCTCCAGCCTCCACAAACCAATTCCTTGCTGTCACAAAACGAATTTATACATTCTTTAATGTTTTACTTTATCTGCTCAACTTGTATTTTCAGGTTATGTTTTTGATAACTGTTATAATGTAAATCCTCCCATGCTACATGGTTGTCACAAAGCATTTGCACATAACAGACACATTCCCTTTAGTCAAAATTAGATATGGTAGCTGACATCACTTTTACATCATTTAATGTTAAGGGAATGAATATCCCCCAAAAAAGATCACAAGTTGTTGCTATGCTCAAAAAGGAGATTTTTGTTTCCTACAAGAAACACACCTCTGGAGTGGACACATCCCCACGTTCCCCCAAATATATTATAACCAATGGTTTCATAGTACCTTTACGTCAGCTTCCAGGGGAGTGAGCATAGGAATAAACAGATCTGCACCTTTTACTGTCAAGATGAGCCTATATGATGTGGATGGGAGATTTGTGATTGTGGAAGGTGTTTTAGGTAACTATAAGCTAACCCTAGCCTGCCTCTATGCCCCAAATAAAGGCCAATCTAAATGGATCCCTAATACTTTGGACAAACTCAAACAATTTGCAGAAGGTGCTATTGTGGTGGGAGGTGATCTCAATATTGCCCTAAATCCATTACTCGATTCCTCTACTGGCACCTCAGTACATTCACAAAAATCTTTGAGTTATATACATAAGAAATTTAGAGAATTGCACCTATTAGATTCCTGGAGAATCCAGAATCCAACTTCCAAAGACTATTCTTTTCAGTCTTCAGCCCACTCCTTATTCCAGAGACTGGACTCTATTTTGGTCCCTAACAGTCTTATCAACATAGTTAAAAAGGTGGGGATTGGACCCATAACAGTTTCTGATCATGCCCCTGTTTCTGCAACAATATCTTTTAACCTCTTAAGGACACATGACGTACCGGTACGTCATGATGTCCTGGTACTTAAGGACACATGACGTACCGGTACGTCATGTATGGTTCCGATCACCGTCGCGCGGCGGGCGGTGATCGTAACCCGGTGCCTGCTCAAATCATTGAGAAGGCACCTAGGCTAAATGCGCCGGGGGGTCCTGTGACCCCCCCCCCTCCCATGTCGGCGATCGCAGAAAACCGCAGGTCAATTCAGACCTGCGGTTTTCTAAGTTTCCGGGTTATTCGGGTCTCTGAAGACCCGATAACCCGGAACAGGATGGTGATGGTGGTGTGATTTCACCCCACCAATCACCATCCTGCCACCCGTGCCCCCACACACACGCACACCAAATAAAGATTTACACACACGCACATACACACGCAGACACACACTCCCCTATGGCCCGCCGGACGTTCTCGGCCGAGGAGGCATACGCCCATCTTGCCTCCGACTCCGAGAGTCCCAGTGAGGACGAGGATGACCCCACATTCCTGTTGTCATCCACATCCTCCTCATCATCTAGCGATGATGATGAGCCCCCCAAGGTGGCGGAGACGCCGCCAGGTGGAGCAAGGGGACCACCATGTTAGGGACCCGGTGGCCCAGCCTAGTACGAGCAGCTCTGGGGCTCGTACTAGTTTTCCTGCCCACCAGTTAAATCCACCGGAGCACCCTGCCGGTGAACTAGTCTGGTGTAGCCCAGAGCGATACAAGCCCGTGATTCCCGATTTTGTAGGCCAATCAGGAATCCAGATTTCCACAGTGGGCTACACTGAATATGACTTTTTTTTTCATTTTTTCAGTGACCCACTGGTAAATCTGATGGTGGAGCAGACGAACCTGTACGCCCAACAGTTTGTTGCTCAACACCCGGGCTCCTTTTTGGCCAGGCCCGGTGGCTGGACGCCGGTCAGTGCAGCCGAAATGAGGACATTTTGGGGCTTCGTGCTGCATATGGGCCTAGTCAAGAAACCCAGTGTCAGGCTGTACTGGAGTGGGGACGTCCTATACCAGACCCCACTTTACAGTACGGCCATGACACACTCCCGGTTTGAGGCCATCCGGAAATGTCTGCATTAATCAGATAATGCAGCATGTCCCCCCCAAGGTGATTCTGCCCATGACCATCTGTATAAGATACGGCCGGTCATTGATCACTTTGGGGCCAAATTCATGGAGGCCTATGTACCTGGAAGGGAGGTTGCGGTTGATGAGTCTCTCATTGCGTTCAAGGGGAGACTCATTTTCCACCAGTATGTGCCCTTCAAGCAGGCGAGGTATGGCGTGAAGCTATACAAAATTTGTGAGAGTACCTCAGGGTACACTTACAAATTTCATGTATACGAGGGGCGAGATTCCCGGATTCAACCCCCAGAATGTCCCCCCACTCTGGGTGTTACGAGAGGCTCCTTCGACTGGCCCCGAAACGCGTAGGTGGTAATTTGTCCTATGGAGGCCCTCGTACTCCCAACGGTGACTTCACCGAAAGCGGTTTCCAGGACAACAGACTTACAAGCTCCCTGCCGCGCTGCCGCTGGTAGGTGAGCGAGGAGGTCGCCACGATTTAAAGAGACAGTATCAACACAAGAAGCATACAGAATAGTGAGCGGTGCATCGGACTATCAATCAGGTGACCACTTTGGATGAAAGATAAGGTACAGACCGCACTACTATTAATGCTCTCATCCCTTGCACTCACAGTTTTACATCCAATTAATTTAGCTATATACATTTACCCCTTTATCCTCTGGTTTTTTATCACCTGATCATATACCGGGTTTCTAATATAATAAAACAAAACTCTCTCTAGCCCAAACCGACCCTGCAAGTTAAAATCCCCCACTTGTCCTGACTAACACTAACTTATTGTACAAACTTATAGGATTAGCTGGTTTACTGTGTCCACCAGCGCTTATGTCTCACATCACCCACGGGTGATATACTACTTATATACCACTACTTAAGGAGGACAATAGCTCCTTGCCAGACATCAAGCAGCGGAGTCTCCCTCTAGAGGTAGACTGACACATCTAAACAATAGGAGCGCAGGGGGGTCTTTTACTTCTATTCAGATTAAGAACACTCTCCAGGCAGTAGGTGTATGTGTGTCAAAGTCAACAATCAAGAGAAGACTTCACCAGAGGGAATACAGAGGGTTCACCACAAGATGTAAACCATTGGTGAGCCTCAAAAACAAGAAGGCCAGATTAGAGTTTGCCAAACAACATCTAAAAAAGCCTTCACAGTTCTGGAACAACATCCTATGGACAGATAAGACCAAGATCAACTTGTACCAGAGTGATGGGAAGAGAAGAATATGGAGAAGGAAAGGAACTGCTCATGATTCTAAGCATACTACCTCATCAGTGAAGCATGGTCGTGGTAGTGTCATGGCGTGGGCATGTATGGCTGGCAATGGAACTGGTTCTCTTGTATTTATTGATGATGTGACTGCTGACAAAAGCAGCAGGATGAATTCTGAAGTGTTTCAGGCAATATTATCTGCTCATATTCAGCCAAATGCTTAAGAACTCATTGGACGCCGCTTCACAGTGCAGATGGACAATGACCCAAAGCATACTGCAAAAGTAACCAAAGAGTTTTTTAATGGAAAGAAGTGGAATGTTATGCAATGGCCAAGTCAATCACCTGACCTGAATCTGATTGAGCATGCATTTCACTTGCTGAAGACAAAACTGAAGGGAAAATGCCCCAAGAACAAGCAGGAACTGAAGACAGTTGCAGTAGAGGCCTGGCAGTGCATCACCAGGGATGAAACCCAGCTTCTGGTGATTTCTATGCGTTCCAGACTTCAGGCTGTAATTGACTGCAAAGGATTTGCAACCAAGTATTAAAAAGTGAAAGTTTGAGTTATATTTATTATTATGTCCCATTACTTTTGGTCCCTTAACAAGTGGGAGGCACATATGCAAACTGTTGTAATTCCTACACAGTTCACCTGATTTGGATGTAAATACCCTCAAATTAAAGCTGACAGTCTGCAGTTAAAGCAGATCTTGTTTGTTTCATTTCAAATCCATTGTGGTGGTGTATAGAGCCAAAAATGTAAGAATTGTGTCGCTGTCCCAATATTTATGGACCTGACTGTATGCTGCAGATGGTTCCTATTTCTCTTAACCAATCATTTTTCCGCATGGTGAGATCCATCTTTTCCGCTTTTCTATTGCAAAAAAATAAACCTAGGCTTTCTTATGACACCCTTATTCTTCCTCGATCCATCGAGGGCTTTAGCCTACCAGATATGCAAACATACTATAAGGCGATTCAATTAAAAAGGTGGATCTCACTATGTGTCCAGGGATATGAAATACTAGGGACGGACATAGAACGGGCTGGGGTGAGTGAACAACAGATGGCTAGCCTTTGGGGCCTATCCAAACCAAATACCTCTATGCCAGGTCTGTCAAGAGGAGTCTACAACACCTTCCCATCTTTACATGACAAATCCCCTTTACTGCCTAAGCTTCCAACCTACCTTCCCAGCAATCTGCTTCCATATTATGTCCTTTCTTCTCGGGTTAATGCCCCTAGCTTTTGGGTTAAACTAAAAGACACATTGGTCAAGGACCTTCTGTTTGACATAGGTTCAAAAGATAATATCCACAGCTATTGCTCTACATTATTACCTACAGGGAACTTTTTAGAGATGCATGAACTCTCACGTTCCCTACAGGTGATATTCCCACTGAGCAGAGAACGAAAGGAGCCTACTTGGTTGGAAAAGGCTCTAAACCCCATAAGTAAGCACCCTAAATGGATCTCTTTCCTATATCATACCTTATTATAGATATCTCAAATACCACGCCCTGAGTACATAGGAAACTGGGTAAAAAAAAATACAAAGGTCCTTCACGAAAGCTGAGATCGTCACAAACCGCCGTAGGTCCCATGGGTTTTCAAATTGTGTACGTATACAAGAACATTTCTTTAACTCCTTAAGGACACAGCCTTATTTCACCTTAAGGACCAAGCCATTTTTTGCAAATCCGACCAGTGTCAATTTAAGTGGTGATAACTTTAAAAAGCTTCGACTTATCCAGGCCATTCTGTTTTTCCGTCGCATATTGTACTTCATGACACTGGTAAAATGAAGTAAAAAAAAATAAAAAATTATTTATAAAAAAATACCAAATTTACCAATTTTTTTTAAAAAGATTTGGGGATGTTACAAGGCTTAGAAGTTTGGAAGCAAATCTTGAAATTTTTCAGAAATGTTCAAAAACCCAATTTTTCGGGACCGGTTCAGGTCTGAAGTCACTTTGTGAAGCTTATATAATAGAAACTACCCAAAAATGACCCCATTCTAGAAACTACACCCCTCAAGGTATTCAAAACTGATTTTACAAACTTTGTTAACCCTTTAGGTGTTGCACAAGAGTTATTGGCAAATGGGGATGAAATTTGAAAATTTCATTTTTTTGCCACATTTTCCAATGTAACCCATTTTTTCAACTAACAAAGCTAGGGTTACAGCCAAACAAGACTGTATCTTTATTGCCCTGACTCTGCCGTTTACATAAACACCCCATATGTGTCCGTAAACTACTGTACGGGCACACAGTAGGGCGTAGAGGGAAAGGTGCGCCATATGGTTTTTGGAAGGCAGATTTTGCTGGACTGGTTTATTTACACCATGTCCCATTTGAAGCCCCCCTGATGCACCCCTAGAGTAGAAACTCCATAAAAGTGACCCATCTAAGAAACTACACCCCTCAAGGTATTCAAAACTGATTTTACAAACTTTGTTAACCCTTCAGGTGTTGCACAAGAGTTAATGGCAAATGGGGATGAAATTTGAAAATTTCATTTTTTTGCCAAATTTTCCATTTTAACCCATTTTTTCCACTAACAAAGCAAGGGTTAACAGCCAAACAAGACTGTATCTTTATTGCCCTGACTCTGCTGTACGGCCACACAGCAGGGTGTAGAGGGAAAGGAGCGCTGTTTGGTTTTTGGAGGGCTGTTTTTTATGGACCGGTTTATTTACACCGTGTCCTGTTTCAACCCCCCTGATGCACCCCTGGAGTAGAAACTCCCTAAAAGTGACCTCATTTTGGAAACTACAGGATAAGGTGGCGGTTTTGTTGGGACTATTTTTAGGGTACATATGATTTTTGGTTAATCTATATTACATTTTTGTGAGGTAAGGTTACCAAAAATTGAAATTCTGAAAATTCATCTCCATTTGCTATTAACTGTTGAGGAACACCTAAGGGGTTGATAAAGTTTGTAAAATCAGTTTGAATACCTTGAGGGGTGTAGTTTCTTAGATGGGGTCACTTTTAGGGAGTTTCTACTCTAGGGGTGCATCAGGGGGGCTTCAAAAGGGACATGGTGTCAATAAAAAAGGCCATCAAAATCGGCCTTCCAGAAACCATGTCGGTCCTTTCCTTTTGCGCCCTGCCTTTTAGTGATACAGCAGTTTACGACCACAAATGTGGCATTTCTGTAAACTGCAGTATCAGGGTAATAAATATTAAGTTTTGTTTGGTTGTTAACCCTTGCTTTGTTACCGGAAAAAACATATATATATTTTTTGGACCATGTTAATCTGGGGGGTTAGGTCATGGGGTATTTTTATAGAGGACATTATTACCGATGTAGCGATACCTAATTTATACTGTATACTTTTTTTTTTATTATTTTAGTTTTTTTTAAAAAAATTGGGTGTCTCAAGCCTTTTTTTTATCCGATAGTTTTTTTATCCGATAGTTTTTTTATCCGATAGTCCGTGGCTAAATTGGGATATAAATTTAGTACTCCATGGAAGTGTGATATTCCCTAAAGCAACCGTCAATGCAGAGGCCCGGATGATCAGGGCACATGTCGCACTGAGTAGTGGTGTCCTTCCGTATCCCTCTCCTGCGACACACTCTGTACTTTTTTTGGGTTCGTCCCTTCTTTCCAGTATGGGGGTCCACACCTGGAAAGTGTTGGCCAGGGACGATCCGGGTGCCTCCAGTTCCTGAGGTACTCCGGCCTGCTCTTTCCCTGTCCGAAAAGATCAGGGCCTTGACGACTGCCTGTCACGGAATGTGTACAGGAAACAAGACCACACAAAATGAATATATGACTCACTGGATCCAAAACTAAGGAACAAAAAGGGAGACCCCTGCATAAGACCTGGCTCTCTCCCTTACTGCTCAGCCTATGCGAAAATCCCAATGGTAGATGATCGCATATCCTCGTACCTTGACTGTATAACACCTGAACACCCTACAATAGTGAGGGGACACGACCACCGGCTCCCTACACTAGATACAAAGGGAGTCAGGGTCACCTGGGATCCAGCAAACAGAAAAACACAAATGAATGCACAACACTTATCTTGTAGAAGACTGAGAAGTAGGATCAGCATGCACACACACTCCAGGAAGTAATATAAACCGCACACTGATGCACTATGGGGAAGAATTTAAAGGGATGCAATCAGTACAACTACATGACAGCTGAGAGAGGCTAACGAGATGAGGAACTGAAAGCAAAACAAAGGAAGCTCAAGGGGGAGGTTCTGAAAGGCATCTGTCAGAGCTTCTCAGATGTCTGGTGGTGACAGTACCCCTCCTTCTACGAGTGGACTCCGGACACTCAGAGCCCACCTTCTCAGGATGGGACCTATGGAAAGCCCTGATGAGACGAGTGGCCTTAATGTCCGTCACTGCGACCCACATCCTCTCCTCAGGACCATAACCCTCCCAATGAACGAGGTACTGGAGAGAACCGCGGACAACACGAGAATCCACAATCCTAGAGACCTGAAATTCAAGATTACCATCAACCATAATCGGAGGAGGAGGCAAAGACGAGGGTACAATGGGTTGGACATAAGGTTTTAATAAGGACTTATGAAAACATTATGGATCTTCCAAGTCTGAGGAAGATCAAGACGGTAGGCAACAGGATTGATGACAGACAAGATTTTGTAAGGCCCAATAAACTTAGGACCCAACTTCCAGGAGGGAACCTTCAATTTGATATTCTTAGTAGACAGCCACACCAGATCACCAACATTCAGGTCCGGACCAGGCACACGTCTCTTATCTGCCACACGCTTATATCTCTCACTCATGCTCTTTAGATTATCCTGAATCTTTTGCCAAATAGATGACAAAGACGAGGAGAATCTGTCCTCATCAGGTAAACCAGAAGACCCCTCTCCAGAGAATGTCCCAAACTGCGGATGAAACCCATATGCACCAAAAAATGGTGACTTAACAGAGGACTCCTGACGATGGTTATTTAAAGCAAACTCAGCAAGGGACAAAAAAGAACACCAATCCTCCTGATTCTCCGCCACAAAACAGCGCAGATATGTCTCCAGATTCTGATTGACGCGCTCTGTCTGGCCATTCGACTGCGGGTGGAAAGCAGAAGAGAATGACAACCGAACCCCCAAGCGAGAACAGAAAGCCTTCCAGAATCTGGAAACAAACTGCGTGCCCCTATCAGAGACTATGTCCGAAGGAATACCATGCAATTTGACAATGTGATCAATAAATGCCTGCGCCAGCGTCTTAGCATTGGGCAAGCCAGGAAAAGGGATGAAATGCACCATTTTGCTAAAACGGTCCACCACCACCAGAATCACAGTCTTCCCCGAGGAACGAGGCAGGTCCGTTATGAAGTCCATGGACAGATGTGTCCAATGACTGGAAGGAATGGGTAAGGGAAGGAGAGGACCTGATGGCCGTGAATGAGGAACTTTGGCACGAGCGCAGGTCTCGCAGGCTGCCACAAAACCCTCAACCGACTTACGAAGCGCCGGCCACCAGAATCTCCGAGCGATGAGATCCACTGTGGCTCTTGCCCCCGGGTGCCCAGCAAGGACCGTATCATGGTGTTCCTTAAAAATCTTTTGTCTTAAAGCGAGAGGCACAAACAACCTCCCAGGAGGACAAAGATCAGGAGCCTCTGACTGGGCTACCTGCACCTCTGCCTCCAATTCAGGAAAAAGAGCAGAGACAACCACACTTTCAGCCAAAATGGGACCCGGGTCTTCAAAATTCCCACCTCCCGGAAAACAACGTGACAGGGCATCTGCCTTCACATTCTTAACCCCAGGGCGGAACGTGACAACAAAATTAAACCTTGAAAAGAACAAAGACCATCTGGCCTGTCTCGGGTTCAGACACTTGGCTAACTCCAAGTAGGCCAGATTTTTATGGTCAGTAAACACGGTAATAGGGTGTCTGGCTCCCTCTAGCCAATGGCGCCATTCCTCAAATGGCCAACAACTCCCTATCTCCCACATCGTAATTTCTCTCTGCGGAGGAGAGTTTCTTCGAGAAAAAGGCACACGGTCGCCATTTGGCAGGAGAGGAACCCTGAGACAAGACCGCACCCACACCCACCTCAGAAGCATCAACCTCAACTATGAAGGGTAGAGAAATATCAGGTTGTACCAAGATGGGAGCGGAAGCAAAACTCTCCTTGATATTAGAAAAGGCCTTACGCGCCTCTACCGACCAGGAAGAAAAATCTACCCCCTTTCTGGTCATATCAGTGAGTGGTTTAACAACAGAGGAATAATTCAAAATAAACTTCCTGTAATAATTGGCAAAGCCCAAAAAACGCATCAGCGCCTTCTGATTCTCAGGAAGCTCCCACTCAAGCACAGCGCGGACCTTCTCGGGGTCCATGCGAAAACCAGAAGCGGAGAGAAGAAACCCCAGAAATTGAATTTCTGGAACCGCAAACACACATTTTTCCAGTTTTGCGTATAATTTATTCTCCCGCAGGATGAGCAAGACCTGACGTAAGTGTTCCTTATGAGTTTTGAAATCAGGAGAAAAAATCAAAATGTCATCCAAATACACTAATACAAATTTCCCCATTAAATGATAAAAAATGCTGTTAACGAAATGCTGAAAAACGGCTGGAGCATTCATCAAACCAAAAGGCATAACCAAATTCTCAAAATGGCCCTCAGGGGTATTGAAGGCCGTCTTCCATTTGTCTCCTTCTCTGACACTGACCAGGTTGTATGCCCCTCTTAGATCTAATTTGGAAAAAACTTTAGCCCCAACAATCTGGTTAAACAGGTCCGGGATCAGAGGAAGAGGATAAGGGTCACGAATTGTGATACTGTTCAGCTCCCTGAAATCCAGACAAGGTCTTAAAGAACCATCTTTTTTCTTAACAAAGAAAAAAACAGCGGCAACAGGTGACTTCGAGGGTCGTATGTGTCCTTTTCTCAGACTCTCAGAGATATAAGCACGCATAGCGACCCTTTCAGGTTGGAAGAGATTGTATAAACGAGATTTAGGCAGCTTGGCGCCTGGGATGAGATTAATAGGGCAATCGTACTCCCTGTGCGGGGGCAAATCCTGAACTCCACTCTCAGAGAAGACATCCGAAAATTCTGAGAGAAAAGATGGTACAGTCTTAGTAGAAACCTCAGAAACAGATGTCGTGAGGCAATTCTCTCTGCAAAAGTCACTCCAACCATTTATTTGCCTCACTTGCCAATCAATGGTGGGGTTATGTTTAGTGAGCCAGGGTAGCCCCAACACTAGAGGAGTAGGCAATCCGCTAAGGATGAAACATGACACATCCTCAACATGAGCATCATTTACAATTAAACGGATATTGTGAACTATGCCCTTTAATGATTTCTGAGAAAGTGGAGCGGAATCAATAGCAAAAACAGGAATATCCTTTCCCAAAGTGCATACCTGGAAACCATGAGTTATCGCAAATTGATTATCAATGAGATTGACAGCTGCTCTACTATCTACAAAAATCTCACAAAAAATGTTCTTGCTCTCTAGCACCACCCTGGCATGCAGGACAAAACGGGAACTACAAGCAAACGGAAAACCTTCAATTTCCGCCTAAACCCTGCCAATGTTAACAGATGGAACATTTTTAAAGGATTTTTTCCTTCTTGTTTCTTTATTACTCCCAAAAAACTGCCTGAATCTCCTAGAGGGACAAACATTTGCCAAATGATTTATACCTCCACAACAAAAACAAACCTTCCCATCCCATCTTCTATTGTCAGAAGCAATCAACCCCAGCTGCATGGGCTCCTGCTCAGAAGGGGTTGACAGCGACTGAGACCCCTGCGCACAGAATGAGACCGCTGCACTGTCCTGGGATTGAGTATGACAGGAAGGAGTGATCTCTCCTCGCTCTCTAAGACGCCTGTCAATACAAATGGCCTGAGACATGGCAGAGTCCAAGGAGGTAGGCCTCTCATGAAAGGCAAATGCATCTTTCAATCCCTCTGAAAGACCATGGCAAAATTGACTTCAGAGTGCAGCCTCATAGAACTGAAGGAATGTCCCTGTCTTGCCAGCGCTCCTGGACAGCACAAAAGAGTTCTACAAGGCAACCTGTACCAAGTAGACCGCAACTTTTTTGTACCATGCCCGGGTTTTGCGCACGTAGCGTTATATGGCTTGAGGACTTGATCAGAGAGATCAACTCCTCCCATATACCAATTGTAGTCGACAATACAATCGGGCTTGAGGACCGTTGCCGCAGTACCTTGCACAGGGACAGGAGTGATGCAGTTACCATGAATTGTGGACAGTACAAGGACATCCCTCTTGTCCTTATATCTGACCAGCAACAGGTTTTCACTGGTAAGGGCACGGGTCGCACCCCTGGGGATAATTACCTGGAGGGGATGGGCAGGGAGGTGGCGTTGATTTTTCCGCATGGTCCCACAAGCGGACGTGGATCTGGCGGCGAGGGACTGGAACAAGGGGATACTAGTATAAAAGTTGTCCACGTAAAGGTGGTAACCCTTATCTAGCAGTGGGTACATAATGTCCCACACAAGTTTCCCGCTAACACCCAGAGTGGGGGGACATTCTGGGGGTTGAATACGGGGAATCTCGCCCCTCGTACACACAAAACTTGTAAGTGTACCCTGAGGTACTCTCACAAGGTTTGTACAGCTTCACGCCATACCTCGCCCGCTTTGAGGGAACATACTGGCAGAAAATGAGTCTCCCCTTGAACGCAATGAGAGACTCATCAACCGCGATCTCCCTTCCAGGTACATAGGCCTGTAAAAATTTGGCCCCAAAGTGATCGATGACCGGCCGTATCTTATTCAGACAGTCATAGGCAGGATCACCTTGGGGGGGGACATGCTGCATTATCTGAATAATGCAGACATTTCCGGATGGCCTCAAACCGGGAGCGTGTCATGGCCGTACTGTAAAGTGGGGCCTGGTAGAGGACGTCTCCACTCCAGTAATGCCTGACACTAGGTTTATTGACTAGGCCCATATGCAGCACGAGGCCCTAAAATGTCCTCATCTCGGCTGCACTGACCGGGGTCCAGCCACCGGGCCTAGCCAAAAAGGAGCCCGGGTGTCGAGCAACGAACTGTTGGGCGTACAGGTTCGTCTGCTCCACCATTAGATTTGCCAGTTGGTCACTGAAAAAATGACTAAAAAAGTCATATTCAGTGAAGCCCACTGTGGAAATCTGGATTCCTGATTGGCCTACAAAATCAGGAATCACGGGCTCATATCGCTCTGGGGTACACCAGACAAGTTCACCGGCAGGGGGCTCCGGTGGATTTAACTGGTGGGCCGGAAAACTAGTACGAGCCCCAGAGCTGCTCGTACTAGGGTGGGCCACAGGGTCCCTAGCATGGCGGTCCCCTTGCTCCGCCTGGCGGCATCTCCGCTGCCTTGGGGGCTCGTCATCATCGCTAGATGATGAGGAGGACGTGGATGACAACAGGAAAGTGGGGTCATCCTAGTCCTCACTGGGACTCTCGGAGTCGGAGGCAAGCTGGGCGTATGCCTCCTCAGTTAAGAACGTCCAGCGGGCCTTAGGGGAGTGTGTGTCTGCGTGTGTATGTGCGTGTGTGGGGGCACGGGTGTTCGCATACTTTATCCCTAAAACTAACAGAATAAAAAAAGACTAACTAAAAAAGGGGGAAAAAATGAGAAAAAAAAATATATATATATAAACCGCTGATCAACCGTCTGAAGTTGATCAGCGGTGGGGTGTGCGATGCGCTAACAGTGGCCGGACGCTAAGAGTGCCGGCCACAGTCAGCATACGCACACAATATATTTTTTTTAAATGCCTGTGCCCCAAAAAAGTTGTGGGGGGTAAGGGGGAAGCGGCAGCACTCCTGGGGGCTCTAGGGTCACACAGCTGTGCTGTGGACCCCAGACACCCTACTTAGGGTGATGCAAGAAAACTTTTTTTTACCACTAACTTTCCCTTTATTTTCCCTGCCTAGCCCAACCTTTCCCTAATTACCTGCAGATAAGATGGGGGGTGCTGGAGCACAGATTGGGTCCTGGGGCAAGGATGGGTGCTGGGGCACAGATGCTGGCTCAGATCCGACACGTGCAGGCAGCGCTCCTCTCTCCTCGGGCTCCGGACACAAAAGGAGGAGGAGAGGAGCGCTGCTATCATTTGAATCTCCCGCCAGCCTGGCCTCCTACCAATCAGAGGCGATCCTGAGAGGTGATGTCACCATCACCATTCAGGATCGCAGGATGGTGATTGGTGGGGTAAAAATCACACCACCGATCACCATCCTGTTACGGGTTATCGGGTCCTCAGAGACCCGAATAATCCGGAAACGCAGCAAACCGCAGGTCTTAATTGACCTGCGGTTTGCTGCGATCTCCTACACGGGGGGGTCACAGGACCCCCCGTCGCATTTGCCCCAGGTGCCTGCTCAATTATTTGAGCAGGCACCAGGTTCCGATCACCGCCCGCCGCGCGGCGGTGATCAAAAATACACAGGGCGTACAGGTACGCCCTGTGTCCTTAAGTACCAGGACATAAGGGCGTACCTGTACGCCCTGTGTCCGGAAGAGGTTAAGAATTTAACAAGATGGTATAACCACCCAAAGAAACTTTTTCAGTCTGGTTTAACCCAAACCGATAGGTGTTGGAGGTGTCAGCATGAAACGGGTTCTCTCCTTCATATATTCTGGAGTTGCTCAATCATACAAGGGTTTTGGCGGGAGATAGAAACCAAGATCAGTATTATCTGTAATACACAATTAAAATTAACGCCGGTGACGGTGTTATTGTGGCTGCCCAATGACACGTGGTCACCATCTATATCCAACCTGCCTACTCTATTGGTGCAAATAGCCCATTTACTAATTCCCCTTAATTGGCTTAAAACAGACCCTCCAACACTAGACAGATGGTTTGACAAAATCAGACAGATTTATAGAATGGAGGAGCTAGTTAGTTGGGCGGCTATGAAGCACAATAGATTTGATAAGCTTTGGAGCCCATGGAAAGATTACAGAGAGACACATGGAATATAAACATAAGTGATCCAATGCCACTAATGTAATGTATAGTTGCCCTTTATATTAGCTATATTTATAATTCTTGTGCCTGTATTGACGAAGATACTGTATGTACCACACCTACTGTAAGTGACTTGACTGTAAACACTACTGTCGGGAGATGTGCAATTGTTCTATTGTTTACTTTTGTAATCTTTGTAGACGCTGTAATTTCTGGATCTTATGTTTTGCAAAACTTATGCAAAATAGAATTTAAAAAAATTATTCCCCAAAAAAATACAAGCTACAAAAACATACAAAAAGTAAAAAAAAAACTTTTTAAAATATATATAAAAAATAAAAAAATATATAAAAGTTTAAATCACTCCCCTTTCCGTAGAATAAAAAATGTAATACATAAATAACAAAAAATATAAATATGATGGGCATCACCACGTCCAAAAACACCCGTACTATTAAAATATAAAAATATGTTCCCATACGGCAAATGGCATAACAGGAAAAAGGGTCAAAATGGCCAATTCGCCATTTTTTTCATCTCTTCTCTTACCAAAAAAAATGTAATAAAATGCAATCAAAAATTCACACACACTCCAAAATGGTATCAATAAAAACTACAGATTGAGCGCCCACAAAGTTTAGTAGATATAACTATAAATCAATTATGGAAGTCAGAATAGGGTGGTGTAAAAAAAAAAATTTTTTTTTCAAAGTTTTTATTTTTGCACTAGACATAAAAAATCTGTATATATGTGGTATCGTTGTAATCATACTGACCCAGAGAATAAAGGGCACAGACCGTAGGAACAAAACCCGTAAAACAGTAGAGGAATTGCATTTCTTTTCCAATTTCACCCCATTTGTGATTTTTTTTCCACTTCCCACTACATTGTATGCCATATTAAATGGTGGAATTAGAAAGTACAATTTGTCCTGCAAAAATTAAGCCCTCATATGGATACGTGAACGGAAAAATAAAAAAGTTATGGCTCAAGGAAGATAGAGAGAAAAAATGTAAATGCAAAAACCTCCAGTTTCCTAGACGTTAAAAAGGTTTTGCCATCATTACGTTGTTTGTCTTTTAGGCACACAGAATTGTAAGTTTTGATTTTAGGTTTATATCAAGGTCTCCAGGCTATTATTGAGAAGGCTGCGGTTTCTAGGGGGGGCATGGAAGTTAGTTAGCATGGCCTCTCACCCATTCCTCTCCATTTATATCTTTTAGTTTATCCCTAATTGGTTAAAAATTAAGATCAGCAACTCTGATTGGGACTTGCAGGTTACCTGTTGCTCAGGCATCTGCCTATTGGTCAAAATAGCAGCTATGGCAGGAACTTGGCCTATAAAAGATAACAGCGTCCAGGTCTAGATCTTATCCGCTAAAGACTTGAAGAGAAGAGGAGCTACCACCCACCCTCCCATAATTTTGTGTAGTCAAAGTCCTCCATTAGTGGTGGTTAGTCACTCCGCTTCTTTGGGGGGGGGGGGGGGGGTAATTTATTAACTGGAGGTTAAAGAGGTTGTCTCACTACAGTAGAGTTGAGCGAACACCTGGATGTTCGGGTTCGAGAAGTTCGGCCGAACATCCCGGAAATGTTCGGGTTCGGGATCCGAACCCGATCCGAACTTCGTCCCGAACCCGAACCCCATTGAAGTCAATGGGGACCCGAACTTTTCGGCACTAAAAAGGCTGTAAAACAGCCCAGGAAAGAGCTAGAGGGCTGCAAAAGGCAGCAACATGTAGGTAAATCCCCTGCAAACAAATGTGGATAGGGAAATGAATTAAAATAAAAATTAAATAAATAAAAATTTACCAAAATCAATTGGAGAGAGGTCCCATAGCAGAGAATCTGGCTTCACGTCAGCCACCACTGCAACAGTCCATTGGCATATATTTAGGCCCAGCACACACACAGGCAGAGGAGAGAGGTCCCGTAACAGAGAAACTGTCTTCATGTCAGCAGAGAATTAGTCTGCATGTCATAGCAGAGAATGAGGCTTCACGTCAGCCACCACTGCAACAGTCCATTGGCATATATTTAGGCCCAGCACCCAGGCAGAGGAGGGAGGTCCCGTAACAGAGAATCTGTCTTCATGTCAGCAGAGAATTAGTCTGCATGTCATAGCAGAGAATGAGGCTTCACGTCAGCCACCACTACAACAGTCCATTGGCATATATTTAGGCCCAGCACCCAGGCAGAGGAGGGAGGTCCCGTAACAGAGAATCTGGCTTCATGTCAGCAGAGAATCAGTCTGCATGTCATAGCAGAGAATGAGGCTTCACGTCAGCCACCACTGCAACAGTCCATTGGCATATATTTAGGCCCAGCACACACACAGGCAGAGGAGAGAGGTCCCGTAACAGAGAATCTGTCTTCATGTCAGCAGAGAATTAGTCTGCATGTCATAGCAGAGAATGAGGCTTCACGTCAGCCACCACTGCAACAGTCCATTGGCATATATTTAGGCCCAGCACCCAGGCAGAGGAGGGAGGTCCCGTAACAGAGAATCTGGCTTCATGTGAGCAGAGAATCAGTCTGCATGTCATAGCAGAGAATGAGGCTTCACGTCAGCCACCACTGCAACAGTCCATTGGCATATATTTAGGCCCAGCACCCATGCAGAGGAGGGAGGTCCCGTAACAGAGAATCTGTCTTCATGTCAGCAGAGAATCAGTCTGCATGTCATAGCAGAGAATGAGGCTTCACGTCAGCCACCACTGCAACAGTCCATTGGCATATATTTAGGCCCAGCACACACACAGGCAGAGGAGAGAGGTCCCGTAACAGAGAATCTGTCTTCATGTCAGCAGAGAATTAGTCTGCATGTCATAGCAGAGAATGAGGCTTCACGTCAGCCACCACTGCAACAGTCCATTGGCATATATTTAGGCCCAGCACACACACAGGCAGAGGAGAGAGGTCCCGTAACAGAGAATCTGGCTTCATGTCAGCAGAGAATCAGTCTGCATGTCATAGCAGAGAATGAGGCTTCACGTCAGCCACCACTGCAACAGTCCATTGGCATATATTTAGGCCCAGCACCCAGGCAGAGGAGGGAGGTCCCGTAACAGAGAATCTGGCTTCATGTCAGCAGAGAATCAGTCTGCATGTCATAGCAGAGAATGAGGCTTCACGTCAGCCACCACTGCAACAGTCCATTGGCATATATTTAGGCCCAGCACCCAGGCAGAGGAGGGAGGTCCCGTAACAGAGAATCTGTCTTCATGTCAGCAGAGAATCAGTCTGCATGTCATAGCAGAGAATGAGGCTTCACGTCAGCCACCACTGCAACAGTCCATTGGCATATATTTAGGCCCAGCACACACACAGGCAGAGGAGAGAGGTCCCGTAACAGAGAATCTGTCTTCATGTCAGCAGAGAATTAGTCTGCATGTCATAGCAGAGAATGAGGCTTCACGTCAGCCACCACTGCAACAGTCCATTGGCATATATTTAGGCCCAGCACACACACAGGCAGAGGAGAGAGGTCCCGTAACAGAGAATCTGTCTTCATGTCAGCAGAGAATTAGTCTGCATGTCATAGCAGAGAATGAGGCTTCACGTCAGCCACCACTGCAACAGTCCATTGGCATATATTTAGGCCCAGCACACACACAGGCAGAGGAGAGAGGTCCCGTAACAGAGAATCTGTCTTCATGTCAGCAGAGAATTAGTCTGCATGTCATAGCAGAGAATGAGGCTTCACGTCAGCCACCACTGCAACAGTCCATTGGCATATATTTAGGCCCAGCACCCAGGCAGAGGAGGGAGGTCCCGTAACAGAGAATCTGGCTTCATGTCAGCAGAGAATCAGTCTGTATGTCATAGCAGAGAATGAGGCTTCACGTCAGCCACCACTGCAACAGTCCATTGGCATATATTTAGGCCCAGCACACACACAGGCAGAGGAGAGAGGTCCCGTAACAGAGAATCTGTCTTCATGTCAGCAGAGAATTAGTCTGCATGTCATAGCAGAGAATGAGGCTTCACGTCAGCCACCACTGCAACAGTCCATTGGCATATATTTAGGCCCAGCACCCAGGCAGAGGAGGGAGGTCCCGTAACAGAGAATCTGGCTTCATGTCAGCAGAGAATCAGTCTGCATGTCATAGCAGAGAATGAGGCTTCACGTCAGCCACCACTGCAACAGTCCATTGGCATATATTTAGGCCCAGCACACACACAGGCAGAGGAGAGAGGTCCCGTAACAGAGAATCTGTCTTCATGTCAGCAGAGAATTAGTCTGCATGTCATAGCAGAGAATGAGGCTTCACGTCAGCCACCACTGCAACAGTCCATTGGCATATATTTAGGCCCAGCACCCAGGCAGAGGAGGGAGGTCCCGTAACAGAGAATCTGGCTTCATGTCAGCAGAGAATCAGTCTGCATGTCATAGCAGAGAATGAGGCTTCACGTCAGCCACCACTGCAACAGTCCATTGGCATATATTTAGGCCCAGCACCCAGGCAGAGGAGGGAGGTCTCGTAACAGAGAATCTGGCTTCATGTCAGCAGAGAATCAGTCTGCATGTCATAGCAGAGAATGAGGCTTCACGTCAGCCACCACTGCAACAGTCCATTGGCATATATTTAGGCCCAGCACACACACAGGCAGAGGAGAGAGGTCCCGTAACAGACAATCTGGCTTCATGTCAGCAGAGAATCATTCTGCATGTCATAGCAGAGAATCAGGCTTCACGTCACCCAACATTGGAACAGTCCATTGGCATATATTTAGGCCCCGGCACCCAGACACAGGAGAGGTTCATTCAACTTTGGGTAGCCTCGCAATATAATGGTAAAATGAAAATAAAAATAGGATTGAATGAGGAAGTGCCCTGGAGTCCAATAATATATGGTTAAGGGGAGGTAGTTAATGTCTAATCTGGACAAGGGACGGACAGATCCTGTGGGATCCATGCCTGGTTCATTTTTATGAACGTCAGCTTGTCCACATTGGCTGTAGACAGGCGGCTGCGTTTGTCTGTAATGACGCCCCCTGCCGTGCTGAATACACGTTCAGACAAAACGCTGGCCGCCGGGCAGGCCAGCACCTCCAAGGCATAAAAGGCTAGCTCTGGCCACGTGGACAATTTAGAGACCCAGAAGTTGAATGGGGCCGAACCATCAGTCAGTACGTGGAGGGGTGTGCACACGTACTGTTCCACCATGTTAGTGAAATGTTGCCTCCTGCTAACACGTTGCGTATCAGGTGGTGGTGCAGTTAGCTGTGGCGTGTTGTCAAAAGTTTTCCACATCTCTGCCATGCTAACCCTGCCCTCAAAGGAGCTGGCATTGACACAGCTGCCTTGGCGACCTCTTGCTCCTCCTCTGCCTTGGCCTTGGGCTTCCACTTGTTCCCCTGTGACATTTGGGAATGCTCTCAGTAGCGCGTCTACCAACGTGCGCTTGTACTCGCGCATCTTCCTATCATGCTCCAGTGCAGGAAGTAAGGTGGGCACATTGTCTTTGTAGCGTGGATCCAGCAGGGTGGCAACCCAGTAGTCCGCACAGGTTAAAATGTGGGCAACTCTGCTGTCGTTGCGCAGGCACTGCAGCATGTAGTCGCTCATGTGTGCCAGGCTGCCCAGGGGTAAGGACAAGCTGTCCTCTGTGGGAGGCGTATCGTCATCGTCCTGCCTTTCCCCCCAGCCACGCACCAGTGATGGACCCGAGCTGCGTTGGGTGCCACCCCGCTGTGACCATGCTTCATCCTCATCCTCCTCCACCTCCTCCTCATCCTCGTCCTCCTCGTCCTCCAGTAGTGGGCCCTGTCTGGCCACATTTGTACCTGGCCTCTGCTGTTGCCAAAAACCTCCCTCTGAGTCACTTCGAAGAGACTGGCCTGAAAGTGCTAAAAATGACCCCTCTTCCTCCTCCTCCTCCTCCTCCTGGGCCACCTCCTCTTGCATCATCGCCCTAAGTGTTTTCTCAAGGAGACATAGAAGTGGTATTGTAACGCTGATAACGGCGTCATCGCCACTGGCCATGTTGGTGGAGTACTCGAAACAGCGCAACAGGGCACACAGGTCTCGCATGGAGGCCCAGTCATTGGTGGTGAAGTGGTGCTGTTCTGTAGTGCGACTGACCCGTGCGTGCTGCAGCTGAAACTCCACTATGGCCTGCTGCTGCTCGCACAGTCTGTCCAGCATGTGCAAGGTGGAGTTCCACCTGGTGGGCACGTCGCATATGAGGCGGTGAGCGGGAAGGCCGAAGTTACGCTGTAGCGCAGACAGGCGAGCAGCAGCAGGATGTGAACGCCGGAAGCGCGAACAGACGGCCCGCACTTTATGCAGCAGCTCTGACATGTCGGGGTAGTTGTGAATGAACTTCTGCACCACCAAATTCAGCACATGCGCCAAGCAAGGGATGTGCGTCAAATTGGCTAGTCCCAGAGCTGCAACGAGATTTCGCCCATTATCGCACACCACCAGGCCGGGCTTGAGGCTCACCGGCAGCAACCACTCGTCGGTCTGTTGTTCTATACCCCGCCACAACTCCTGTGCGGTGTGGGGCCTGTCCCCCAAACATATGAGTTTCAGAATGGCCTGCTGACGTTTACCCCGGGCTGTGCTGAAGTTGGTGGTGAAGGTGTGTGGCTGACTGGATGAGCAGGTGGAAGAAGAGGAGGAGGAAGCCGAGAAGGAGGAGGTGGCAACAGGAGGCAAAGAATGTTGCCCTGCGATCCTTGGCGGCGGAAGGACGTGCGCCAAACAGCTCTCCGCCTGGGGCCCAGCTGCCACTACATTTACCCAGTGTGCAGTTAGGGAGATATAGCGTCCCTGGCCGTGCTTACTGGTCCACGTATCTGTGGTTAGGTGGACCTTGCCACAGATGGCGTTGCGCAGTGCACACTTGATTTTATCGGATACTTGGTTGTGCAGGGAAGGCACGGCTCTCTTGGAGAAGTAGTGCCGGCTGGGAACAACATACTGTGGGACAGCAAGCGACATGAGCTGTTTGAAGCTGTCTGTGTCCACCAGCCTAAATGACAGCATTTCATAGGCCAGTAGTTTAGAAATGCTGGCATTCAGGGCCAGGGATCGAGGGTGGCTAGGTGGGAATTTACGCTTTCTCTCAAATGTTTGTGAGATGGAGAGCTGAACGCTGCCGTGTGACATGGTTGAGACGCTTGGTGACGGAGGTGGTGGTGGTGGTGTTGGTGGTACATCCCCTGTTTGCTGGGCGGCAGGTGCCAACGTTCCTCCAGAGGCGGAGGAAGAGGCCGAGGCGGCAGCAGCAGAAGAGGCCGAGGCGGCAGCAGCAGAAGAGGTAGCAGGGGGAGCCTGAGTGACTTCCTTGGTTTTAAGGTGTTTACTCCACTGCAGTTCATGCTTTGCATGCAGGTGCCTGGTCATGCAGGTTGTGCTCAGGTTCAGAACGTTAATGCCTTGCTTAAGGCTCTGATGGCACAGCGTGCAAACCACTCGGGTCTTGTCGTCAGCACATTGTTTGAAGAAGTGCCATGCCAGGGAACTCCTTGAAGCTGCCTTTGGGGTGCTCGGTCCCAGATGGCGGCGGGCAGTAGCAGGCGGAGTCTCTTGGCGGCGGGTGTTCTGCTTTTGCCCACTGCTCCCTCTTTTGCTACGCTGTTGGCTCGGTCTCACCACTGCCTCTTCCTCCGAACTGTGAAAGTCAGTGGCATGACCTTCATTCCATGTGGGGTCTAGGACCTCATCATCCCCTGCATCGTCTTCCACCCAGTCTTGATCCCTGACCTCCTGTTCAGTCTGCACACTGCAGAAAGACGCAGCAGTTGGCACCTGTGTTTCGTCATCATCAGAGACATGCTGAGGTGGTATTCCCATGTCCTCATCATCAGGAAACATAAGTGGTTGTGCGTCAGTGCATTCTATATCTTTCACCGCTGGGGAAGGGCTAGGTGGATGCCCTTGGGAAACCCTGCCAGCGGAGTCTTCAAACAGCATAAGAGACTGCTGCATAACTTGAGGCTGAGACAGTTTCCCTGGTATGCATGGGGGTGATGTGACAGACTGATGGGGTTGGTTTTCAGGCGCCATCTGTGCGCTTTCTGCAGAAGACTGGGTGGGAGATAATGTGAACGTGCTGGATCCACTGTCGGCCACCCAATTGACTAATGCCTGTACTTGCTCAGGCCTTACCATCCTTAGAACGGCATTGGGCCCCACCATATATCGCTGTAAATTCTGGCGGCTACTGGGACCTGAGGTAGTTGGTACACTAGGACGTGTGGATGTGGCAGAACGGCCACGTCCTCTCCCAGCACCAGAGGGTCCACTAACACCACCACGACCATGTCCACGTCCGCGTCCCTTACTAGATGTTTTCCTCATTGTTATGGTTCACCACAACAACAAAAATATTATTTGGCCCAATGTATTGTATTCAAATTCAGCGGGATATAAATTTGAGGCCTAGTATTTAGGCGCTGGGTGACAGGTATGGGTTTAGTGACAGAATTAGACTTGGAAATGCACAGTAGCGGGTGTGTGAAGTTATTCTGAATGACCCTATGTGCACCTTCAATATGATCTACCCTTTTAGGGATAGATTTCAAATAGCTCTGATACAGCAGAAACCACTAAATTTTTAAATTGCTAAATTGGGAATTGTTTTTCAACCCAGAACAAAAAATGTGCTTTGACGGACACTAAATAACTTTCCCAGCCACAACAGGACAGCGGTAACGAGAGATTTAGCGGGATATAAATTTGAGGCCTAGTATTTAGGCGCTGGGTGACAGGTATGGGTTTAGTGACAGAATTAGACTTGGAAATGCACAGTAGCGGGTGTGTGAAGTTATTCTGAATGACCCTATGTGCACCTTCAATATGATCTACCCTTTTAGGGATAGATTTCAAATAGCTCTGATACAGCAGAAACCACTAAATTTTTAAATTGCTAAATTGGGAATTGTTTTTCAACCCAGAACAAAAAATGTGCTTTGACGGACACTAAATAACTTTCCCAGCCACAACAGGACAGCGGTAACGAGAGATTTAGCGGGATATAAATTTGAGGCCTAGTATTTAGGCGCTGGGTGACAGGTATGGGTTTAGTGACAGAATTAGACTTGGAAATGCACAGTAGCGGGTGTGTGAAGTTATTCTGAATGACCCTATGTTCACCTTCAATATGATCTACCCTTTTAGGGATAGATTTCAAATAGCTCTGATACAGCAGAAACCACTAAATTTTTAAATTGCTAAATTGGGAATTGTTTTTCAACCCAGAACAAAAAATGTGCTTTGACGGACACTAAATAACTTTCCCAGCCACAACAGGACAGCGGTAACGAGAGATTTAGCGGGATATAAATTTGAGGCCTAGTATTTAGGCGCTGGGTGACAGGTATGGGTTTAGTGACAGAATTAGACTTGGAAATGCACAGTAGCGGGTGTGTGAAGTTATTCTGAATGACCCTATGTGCACCTTCAATATGATCTACCCTTTTAGGGATAGATTTCAAATAGCTCTGATACAGCAGAAACCACTAAATTTTTAAATTGCTAAATTGGGAATTGTTTTTCAACCCAGAACAAAAAATGTGCTTTGACGGACACTAAATAACTTTCCCAGCCACAACAGGACAGCGGTAACGAGAGATTTAGCGGGATATAAATTTGAGCCCTAGTATTTAGGCGCTGGGTGACAGGTATGGGTTTAGTGACAGAATTAGACTTGGAAATGCACAGTAGCGGGTGTGTGAAGTTATTCTGAATGACCCTATGTGCACCTTCAATATGATCTACCCTTTTAGGGATAGATTTCAAATAGCTCTGATACAGCAGAAACCACTAAATTTTTAAATTGCTAAATTGGGAATTGTATTTCAACCCAGAACAAAAAATGTGCTTTGACGGACACTAAATAACTTTCCCAGCCACAACAGGACAGCGGTAACGAGAGATTTAGCGGGATATAAATTTGAGGCCTAGTATTTAGGCGCTGGGTGACAGGTATGGGTTTAGTGACAGAATTAGACTTGGAAATGCACAGTAGCGGGTGTGTGAAGTTATTCTGAATGACCCTATGTGCACCTTGAATATTATATACCCTTTTAGGGATAGATTTCAAATAGCTCTGATATAGCAGGAACCACTAAATTATGAAATTGCTAAATTGGGAATTGTACTTCATCCCAGAACAAAAAATGTGCTTTGACGGACACTAAATAACTTTCCCAGCCACAACAGGACAGCGGTAACGAGAGATTTAGCGGGATATAAATTTGAGGCCTAGTATTTAGGCGCTGGGTGACAGGTATGGGTTTAGTGACAGAATTAGACTTGGAAATGCACAGTAGCGGGTGTGTGAAGTTATTCTGAATGACCCTATGTGCACCTTCAATATGATCTACCCTTTTAGGGATAGATTTCAAATAGCTCTGATACAGCAGAAACCACTAAATTTTTAAATTGCTAAATTGGGAATTGTATTTCAACCCAGAACAAAAAATGTGCTTTGACGGACACTAAATAACTTTCCCAGCCACAACAGGACAGCGGTAACGAGAGATTTAGCGGGATATAAATTTGAGGCCTAGTATTTAGGCGCTGGGTGACAGGTATGGGTTTAGTGACAGAATTAGACTTGGAAATGCACAGTAGCGGGTGTGTGAAGTTATTCTGAATGACCCTATGTGCACCTTGAATATTATATACCCTTTTAGGGATAGATTTCAAATAGCTCTGATATAGCAGAAACCACTAAATTATGAAATTGCTAAATTGGGAATTGTATTTCAACCCAGAACAAAAAATGTGCTTTGACGGACACTAAATAACTTTCCCAGCCACAACAGGACAGCGGTAACGAGAGATTTAGCGGGATATAAATTTGAGGCCTAGTATTTAGGCGCTGGGTGACAGGTATGGGTTTAGTGACAGAATTAGACTTGGAAATGCACAGTAGCGGGTGTGTGAAGTTATTCTGAATGACCCTATGTGCACCTTCAATATGATCTACCCTTTTAGGGATAGATTTCAAATAGCTCTGATACAGCAGAAACCACTAAATTTTTAAATTGCTAAATTGGGAATTGTATTTCAACCCAGAACAAAAAATGTGCTTTGACGGACACTAAATAACTTTCCCAGCCACAACAGGACAGCGGTAACGAGAGATTTAGCGGGATATAAATTTGAGGCCTAGTATTTAGGCGCTGGGTGACAGGTATGGGTTTAGTGACAGAATTAGACTTGGAAATGCACAGTAGCGGGTGTGTGAAGTTATTCTGAATGACCCTATGTGCACCTTGAATATTATATACCCTTTTAGGGATAGATTTCAAATAGCTCTGATACAGCAGAAACCACTAAATTTTTAAATTGCTAAATTGGGAATTGTATTTCAACCCAGAACAAAAAATGTGCTTTGACGGACACTAAATAACTTTCCCAGCTACAACAGGACAGCGGTAACGAGAGATTTAGCGGGATATAAATTTGAGGCCTAGTATTTAGGCGCTGGGTGACAGGTATGGGTTTAGTGACAGAATTAGACTTGGAAATGCACAGTAGCGGGTGTGTGAAGTTATTCTGAATGACCCTATGTGCACCTTGAATATTATATACCCTTTTAGGGATAGATTTCAAATAGCTCTGATATAGCAGAAACCACTAAATTATGAAATTGCTAAATTGGGAATTGTATTTCAACCCAGAACAAAAAATGTGCTTTGACGGACACTAAATAACTTTCCCAGCCACAACAGGACAGCGGTAACGAGAGATTTAGCGGGATATAAATTTGAGGCCTAGTATTTAGGCGCTGGGTGACCGGTATGGATTTAGTGACAGAATTAGACTTGGAAATGCACAGTAGCGTGTGTGTGAAGTTATTCTGAATGACCCTATGTGCACCTTGAATATTATATACCCTTTTAGGGATAGATTTCAAATAGCTCTGATATAGCAGAAACCACTAAATTATGAAATTGCTAAATTGGGAATTGTATTTCAACCCAGAACAAAAAATGTGCTTTGACGGACACTAAATAACTTTCCCAGCCACAACAGGACAGCGGTAACGAGAGATTTAGCGGGATATAAATTTGAGGCCTAGTATTTAGGCGCTGGGTGACCGGTATGGATTTAGTGACAGAATTAGACTTGGAAATGCACAGTAGCGTGTGTGTGAAGTTATTCTGAATGACCCTATGTGCACCTTGAATATTATATACCCTTTTAGGGATAGATTTCAAATAGCTCTGATATAGCAGAAACCACTAAATTATGAAATTGCTAAATTGGGAATTGTACTTCAACCCAGAACAAAAAATGTGCTTTGACGGACACTAAATAACTTTCCCAGCCACAACAGGACAGCGGTAACGAGAGATTTAGCGGGATATAAATTTGAGGCCTAGTATTTAGGCGCTGGGTGACCGGTATGGATTTAGTGACAGAATTAGACTGGGATATGGCCAAAAAATAACCACACTATTGCTGGTTAAATGCACTTGGTGACGGGCGCAGCTTGCCCCTGATGTAGTATATGGCCAAAAAATGAAGAGACTATTGCTGGTTAAATGCACTTGGTGTCACAGCTTGACGAACCACACTACTGAGGGTTAAATGCACTTGGTGACGGGCGCAGCTTGCCCCTGATGTAGTATATGGCCAAAAAATGAACAGACTATTGCTGGTTAAATGCACTTGGTGATGGGCGCAGCTTGCCCCTGATTTAGTATATGGCCAAAAAATGAACAGACTATTGCTGGTTAAATGCACTTGGTGTGATAGCTTGACCAACCACACTACTGAGGGTTAAATGCACTTGGTGACGGGCGCAGCTTGCCCCTGATGTAGTATATGGCCAAAAAATGAACAGACTATTGCTGGTTAAATGCACTTGGTGACGGGCGCAGCTTGCCCCTGATTTAGTATATGGCCAAAAAATGAACAGACTATTGCTGGTTAAATGCACTTGGTGTGATAGCTTGACCAACCACACTACTGAGGGTTAAATGCACTTGGTGACGGGCGCAGCTTGCCCCTGATTTAGTATATGGCCAAAAAATAAACAGACTATTGCTGGTTAAATGCACTTGGTGTGACAGCTTCACCCTGATGTAGGCTTTAGCCAAAAAACAACCACACCATTGAGGGTTAAATGCACTTGGTGACAGGCGCAGCTTGCCCCTGATTTAGTATATGGCCAAAAAATGAACAGACTATTGCTGGTTAAATGCACTTGGTGTGACAGCTTCACCCTGATGTAGGCTTTAGCCAAAAAACAACCACACCATTGAGGGTTAAATGCACTTGGTCGCAGCTTGGATGCACTTGGTCGCAGCACCGCACAAGACACAAAATGGCCGCCGATCACCCCAGAAAAAAGTGACTGACAAACGGTCTGGGCAGCCTAAAAACAGTGAGTGAGCATTTGAATTTCAGCAGCTCAATGATGCACAGCTGCAGATCGATCGATTAATCAAGTGAAGTCCTTTGGAGGAGTTAATCTGCCTAATCTCGCCCTACTGTCGCATCCGCAACCTCTCCCTACGCTAATCAGAGCAGAGTGACGGGCGGCGCTATGTGACTCCAGCTTAAATAGAGGCTGGGTCACATGGTGCTCTGGCCAATCACAGCCATGCCAATAGTAGGCATGGCTGTGACGGCCTCTTGGGGCAAGTAGTATGACGCTTGTTGATTGGCTGCTTTGCAGCCTTTCAAAAAGCGCCAAGAAAGCGTCACAAAAGCGCCAAGAAAGCGACGAACACCGAACCCGAACTTTTACGAAAATGTCCGGGTTCGGGTCCGTGTCACGGACACCCCAAAATTCGGTACGAACCCGAACTATACAGTTCGAGTTCGCTCATCCCTACACTACAGTAAGTGGCTTTTATCATGTACAGAACATTAATGCAAGCCACTTACTAATATATTGTTATTATCCATATTGCTTAATTTGCTGGCTGGATTCATTTTTCTATCACATAATATACTGCTCGTTTCCATGGTTACAGACCACCCTGCAATCCATCAATGGTGGTCGTGCTTGCACACTATATAGAGAATATTCTATTGCTGTATGTAAATACAGCGCTTAACCACCACTGAACGAGCAGCCGGCTGTCAGGAACACTGTTGCATCGGAGTGTCTAAACCTGCCTTTAGGATAGATAATCAATACTAAACCACTGCACAACCCCTCTAAAAACAACAGTAAAAATAGTAAAAAAAAAATAAAAAATTGCAAAACTCTGTGTTAAATGATGCCCTGTATTGAGCCATGCCCCCAATTCACACACCCTTTTACCATGTAACCTTAGAGAGTATTTTTTGTTGGGAAAGGTGGCAACCCTATCTGTAAATGTCTGAAATACTTAAGTATCATGTTATTTATCCCACATAGTGAAGGCTGTAAAGAAGAAAAAAGTCACAAGGCGAGAAGTACACATCAAAATAAGAAACAGTTTGACAAAAAACAAGCCTTTGATGAAAAATGTAAAAGTTATGGTTGTCTAAATATGATAGACAGTTCTCCATCATCCCAATAGAAGTGAATGGAATGGTGGACCAACTTAAAAACTAATACTCCATTCAGAGAGAGGAATCAGAGTCCCCTCATTCTCAAGGATAGGTGATAAATAATGTATATATATATATATATATATATATATATATATATATATATATAAAAAGAAGGACGTATATACAGTACAGACCAAAAGTTTGGACACCCCTTCTCATTCAAAGAGTTTTCTTTATTTTCATGACTATGAAGGCATCAAAACTATGAATTAACACATGTGGAATTATATACATAACAAACATATGTGAAACAACTGAAAATATGTCATATTCTAGGTTCTTCAAAGTAGCCACCTTTTGCTTTGATTACTGCTTTGCAAACTTTTGGCATTCTCTTGAGAAGCTTCAAGAGGTAGTCACCTGAAATGGTCTTCCAACAGTCTTGAAGGAGTTCCCAGAGATGCTTAGCACTTGTTAGCCCTTTTGCCTTCACTCTGCGGTCCAGCTCACCCCAAACCATCTTGATTGGGTTCAGGTCCGGTGACTGTGGAGGCCAGGTCATCTGGCGCAGCACCCCATCACTCTCCTTCATGGTCAAATAGCCCTTACTTTTAATGTTTTCCCAATTTTTCGGCTGACTGACTGACCTTCATTTCTTAAAGTAATGATGGCCACTCGTTTTTCTTTACTTAGCTGCTTTTTTCTTGCCATAATACAAATTCTAACAGTCTATTCAGTAGGACTATCAGCTGTGTATCCACCTGACTTCTCCTCAACGCAACTGATGGCCCCAACCCCATTTAAAAGGCAAGAAATCCCACTTATTAAACCTGACAGGGCACACCTGTGAAGTGAAAACCATTTCAGGGGACTACCTCTTGAAGCTCATCAAGAGAATGCCAAGAGTGTGCAAAGCAGTAATCAAAGCAAAAGGTGGCTACTTTGAAGAAACTAGAATATGACATATTTTCAGTTGTTTCACACTTGTGTGTTATGTATATAATTCCACATATGTTAATTCCTAGTTTTGATGCCTTTATAGTCATGAAAATAAAGAAAACTCTGTGAATGAGAAGGTGTGTCCAAACTTTTGGTCTGTACTGTATGTGTCTGTATGTGTGTATGTTCCGCGATCACTCAACTCGCAACCATCGATTTCAATGAAACTTGGTATACACATCCCTTGCTACCTGGAAATAAATATTGTGGAGGTCATACGCCCCTACACAGCAGCTGCATGGAGTTTGTATGCTCCAACTGTTTTTGCTACACACATATTGCTCTGTAACTCAAAAAGTCATAGATCAATTTCTACTAAACTTGGTGCACATATCACTTACTCTCTGGGAAAGAATACTGTGGAGGTAACATGCCTGTACACAATAAGTTTCTGTCTGTCCCGACGTCTGTCTGTCTGTTCTTTATGCGCGACCAAACGACTAGACCGATCTTCACCAGATTTGGAACACAGGTACATCCGGTGTCCGGGAAGGTTTTAGACTCGGCTCCCAAGGACTTACCGTTCCTGAGATATTCCCCAAAAATGACCTGAATTAGCCAATACAAGCCTGCAGGTCTTTCTCTTCATATCCCAGCTGTCCCTTATCAGCCAATAGAAGCTCCCAGGCCCTTAGTCTCCACATACAAACAGTTTTACTCCAGGTTTCCATAACAACTCAGCCATTTTTCTTCACTGCTGTAGGTCAGCTTTAGGCTAGGGCTACACGATGACATGTGACACGTGACAATAAGTTGCACGACACATAGGGCACAACTACACTGCTACATGTGTCGCGTGACATTGATGTCGCATGACAATTTTTATAATGATAGTCTATGGTGCTGCACTGTGACATGTGACATGCTGCGACCGTCGCAGAAAAATCCATCTTGGATGGATTTTTTTCAACTGTCGTGTCGCAGTCGCAGCATGTCAAATTGTTGAGAAAAAATGTTGCGCAACAGATGTCGTCATGTAGCCCTAGCATTAAAGGGGCAGCGCGCTGTGGAGGTCACTGTTAAAGGGACGGGCACTGTGGAGGTCACTGTTTAAGAGGGACTTTCAATGTGGATGTTACTGTTAAGATGGCAGGCCGCTGTGGAGGTCACTGTTAAGGGGGCAGGAGCCACTATTAAAGGGGCAACAGCTGTGAGGTCACTGTTAAGGGGGAGGGCCCCTGTGGAGGTCACTGTCAAGGGAGTGGGGTGCTGTGAAACTCAGTGTTAAAGGGGCGTGCTGCTGTGAAGGTCAAAGTTAAGGGGATGGGCTGCTGTGGAGGTCCCATTTTAAAGTGGCATGGAGCTATGGGGGGGTCAGTGTTAATGGGTGGGGGACTGTGGAGTTCAGTGTTAAAGGGGCGGGGTGCTGTAGAGGTCACTGTTATGGGGGATACTGTCGATATCTTTTAACGACACACAGAAACATTAAATGAAATACAAGTGAAACTCGAAAAATTAGAATATTGTGCAAAGTTAATTTATTTCAGTAATGCAACTTAAAAGGTGAAGCTAACATATGAGGTAGACTGAGGTATTACATTCAAAACGAGAGAATTCAAGCCTTTATTTGTTATAATTTGGATGATTTTGGCTTACAATTTATGAAACCCCAAAGTCCCAATTTTAAGGTACCCTTTGCTAAAATTTTAAGCTGCATTAATGCAACTCCTTTTAATTTGCATTACTGAAATAAATGGACTTTTGCACGATATTCGAATTTTTCAAGATTCATCTGTAGATGAAATATACCCGTGCAAAGCCGGGTCTTTCTGCTAGTGTGTAAATAAACAAAAAAATATATAATTGGTATCGCTGAATCTGAAAATGTTCGAACTGTTAAAAGATAAAAACATTTATCTCATGCGGTGGATTCCATAACGGAAAAAAAAAAAAAAGGAAAGCACAAAAAAATTTATGCTTTAGGTAAAGTTTTTTAGTTTTTCTTTTTAAGCATTAAAACCTAACAAAAATTATAAACATTTGTTATCACTGTAATTTTTTTCCAATTCCACCCTGTTAAAAATGTTATCCAGCTTAATGCTTTTCAAGCATTAAGCTTTATATGGAATATTAAATGATGCTATTAGAAAGCACAACTTATCACACAAATAAAGCTCTCATACAGCTGTGTGAACTGAAAAATTCCAATATTATAATTTTTGAAAGACTGGGAATAATAAAAAAAAAAAAACTTAAAAACTAAAATTACTTACAATGGGAAAGGGTTAAAGGGGTTGTCCCACAAAAATATTCTACAGTTTTCAAAACAGCACCTGGATCTGCATACTGTTGTAGTTGCATGTAATTCTGAAAAAATAAAATAAAAATAAAACATTGTATAGCCACTGAGTTATTTCATAAAATGTATCTGTATAGCACCACCTGCTGGATTTGTTTTGTATTTCTTTGTCCTGCTCAATGACATGGCCGCACACGCTCAGTTTCATCTTTCAACTGTCCCCTGAGTTGTGATAGGAAAAGCATGGACACGCCCCCTTAGATTCAGCAGAAAAGACAGTCCCCTAAAGCTACAAGCTTGATAAAAATCTTGTATAGCAATAAATGGGAATATCTCTGGGTCCATGTGAGGTACAGGGCTGGTTCAAGCTTTGTAACAAATAGGTTGTCATGTGCTTTAAGATGTCTGATTTGTTTACATTAATCATGGGATAAACTCTTTAACTCCTTAACGAACCAGGACGAGAATGCTCGTCCTAAATGGCTGGTACTTTGCGCCCCAGGACGAGCATTCTCGTCCTGCGGTTGTTCCTCCCCCCCATGTGCGCTGCTACGATCAGCAGCACGGAGCACTGTTACTGACAGCCGGATCCGGCTGCATCCACCAAATTTGGTGATAACGCCGATGACAGTGGTATAACCCCTCATATGCCGCGGTCAGAGCTGACCATGGCATATGGGAGGTTTGCGCTCCCTCTCCTTACCCATCAGGTGTGGCGGGGACCCGATGGTTGCCATGGCCTTCGGAAGCCCAGGAGATCCAGCCTGAGGGCTGGGTCTCCTAGGCAACTGTCAGCATCTAAGATGCTGACAGTTCAATTCAGTACAATACAGAATGTATTGTACTGAATTTAAACAGGGATCAAACCCTGAAAAGGTGAAGTCTCACAGTGGGGCAAATATAAAAAGTTAAAAAAAAAGTGGGAAAAAAGGTTTTTTTTATAATTAAAAAATTTAAAGTTTTATGTAAAAAAAAATAAGCGTCCTTTTCCCAAAATAAAGTTAAAAAAATAGTAAAAAATAAGGAAGAAAATAAAAGTAGACATATTAAGTATTACCATGTCCATATAGACAGATCCGGCTGCATCCACCAAATTTGGTGATAACGCCGATGACGGTGGTATAACCCCTCATATGCCGCGGTCAGAGCTGACCACGGCATATGGGAGGTTTGCGCTCCCTCTCCTTACCCATCAGGTGTGGCGGGGACCCGATGGTTGACATGGCCTTCGGAAGCCCAGGAGATCCAGCCTGAGGGCTGGGTCTCCTAGGCAACTGTCAGCATCTTACTGTGTAAGATGCTGACAGTTCAATTCAGTACAATACAGAATGTATTGTACTGAATTGAAACAGGGATCAAACCCTGAAAAGGTGAAGTCTCACAGTGGGGCAAATATAAAAAGTTAAAAAAAAAGTGGGAAAAAAGGTTTTTTTTATAATTAATTTTTTTTACGTTTTATGTAAAAAAAAAAGGGCGTCCTTTTCCCAAAATAAAGTTAAAAAAATAGTAAAAAATAAGGAAGAAAATAAAAGTAGACATATTAAGTACTGCCATGTCCATATAGACTGGCTCTATAATAATATCACATGACCTAACCCCTCAGATGAACACCGTCAAAAAAAGTAATAAAAACATATTTTTGTCACCTTACATCACTAAAAGTGCAACACCAAGTGATCAAAAAGGTGTATGCCCCCCCAAAATAGTACCAATCTAACAGTCATCCTGCATCCTGCAAAAAATGAGCCCCTAGCTAAGACAATCGCCCAAAAAATAAAAAAAAACTATGGCTCAGACTATGGAGACACTAAAACATGTTTTTTAGGTTTTTTTTTATGCTTTTATTCTGTTAAATGTAATAAAAAAAAAAAAGTTGACATATTGGGTATTGTCACGTCCGTAACAACCTACTCTATAAAAATACCACATGAACTAACCCCTGAGGTCAACACCGTAAAAAAATAAAAATAAAAACGGTGTCAAAAAAGCCATTTTTTGTCACCTTACATCACAAAAAGTGTAATAGCAAGCAATCAAAAAGTCATATGCACCCAAAAATCGTGCCAATCAAACTGACATCTCATCCTGCAAAAATGATGCTCTACCTAAGACAATCGCCCCAAAAATAAAAAAAATATGGCTCTCAGACTATGGAGACACTAAAACATGATTTTTTTTTTTTCAATAATGATATTGTATAAAACTTAAATAAACTAAATCATACATATTAGGTATTGCAATGTCCATAACAACCTGCTATATAAAAATATCACATGACCTAACCTCTCAGATGAACACAGTCAAAATATAAAATAAAAACGGTGTAAAAAAAGCCATTTTTTATCACCTTACATCACATAAAGTGTAATACCAAGCGATCAAAAAGTCATACGCAGCCCAAAATACTACCAATCAAACCGTCATCTCATCTTGCAAAAAATTAGACCATACTTAAGACAATGGCCCAAAAAATAAAAATAAACTAGGGCTCTCAGAATATGTTGACACTGAAACATGATTTTTTTAAATAAAAAAATGCTGTTATAGTGTAAAACATAAATAAATAAATAAAGTAAACATATTAGGTATCGCCGTGTCTGTAAGAACCTGCTGTATAAAATATCACATGAACTAACCACTCAAGTGAACACCATAAAAAAATAAATAAAATAAAAAAACTCTGTTAAAAAGCCATTTTTTGTCACCTTACAACACATATATTGTAATACCAAGCGATCAAAAAGTCATATGCACTCCAAAACAATACCAATCAAACCATCATCTCATCCCACAAATGACACCCCACCTAAGACAATCGCATAAAAAATAAAAAAAAACTAGGGCTCTCAGAATATGGAGACTCTAAACATGATTTTTTTAAATTAAAAAATGCTGTTATTGTGTAAAACTTAAATAAAAAAAGTATACATCTTAGGTATCGCGACATCCGTAAGAACCTGCTATATAAAAATATCACATGATCTAACCCATCATGTGAACACCGTAAAAAATAAATAAAAAGTCTCAAAAAAGCCATTTTTTGTCACCTTACATTACAAAAAGTGTAATACCAAGCGATCAAAAAGTCATATGCACCCTAAAATAGTACCAATCAAACCGTCATCTCATTGCGAAAAAAATGTGACCCTACATAAGACAGACGCCAAAAAAAAATCGATGACTTTTAGAATATGGAGACAGTAAAAAAATCTTTTTTTTCTAAAATGCTTTATTATGTAAAACTAAAACAAACAACCAAATTTTGGTATTGTCACGTCCGTAACAACCTGCTCTATAAAAATAGCGTGTGCCAATGACAGTGCCAAAACAGCTATTTTGTGTTACCTTGCCTCACAAAAATTGTAATATAGATCCACCAAAAATCATATGTACCCTAAAATGGTACCAACAAAACTGCCACCGTATCCCATTTTTTTTTTGTTTCTAGTCTAGGGGTGCATCAGGGGGTCTTCAAACTTGACATGGCAGCTTAAAATTATACCAGTGAAATCTGCTTTCCAAAAACCATATGGCATTCCATTTCTTCTGTGCCCTGCCGCGTGTGCGCGTACAGCAGTTTACGACCACATATGGGGTGTTTCTGTAAACTACAGAATCAGGGCAATAAATATAGAGTTTTGTTTGGCTGTTTACTCTTGCTTTGTTAGTGGAAAAAATTTGATTAAAATAGAAAATCTGCCCAAAAAAGTGAAATTCTGAAATTTCATCTCTATTTTTCATTAATTCTTGTGGAACACTTAAAGGGTTAACAGAGTTTGTAAAATCAGTTTTGAATACCTTGAGGAGTGTCGTTTCTAAAATGGGTCACTTTTTTGGAGTTTCTACTCTAGGGGTGCATCAGGGGGTCTTCAAATGTGACATGGCAGCTTAAAATTATCCCAGTGAAATCTGCTTTTGTAAAAACCATATGGCTTTCCTTTCCTTCTGCGCAATGCCGTGTGCCCTTATAGCAGTTTACGACCACATGTGGGGTGTTTTTGCAAACTACAGAATCAGGGCAATAATTGCACCCCTTGCCATGCTGAGAACCGTGACGTGGTGCTTGGGGCTCCGATATCTTCCTGACAGGAATATATTGGCAAAAGTCTCAGCTTTTAATATCTGCATTTATGACTAGCCAGTATAGTCAGTGGCATATCCGTGTGGTGCATTTTTTCTGTGATTTATGATTATATTTTCATCCGCACAATGCTCCGTTTTGTGTAGGATGCCTTTGTGGTGCATGTGGACCGCGCCGACATCCTCCACCGTATGCAAAATATTTTTTGCTGGGGATAGTCGTTTGCTGCGGTCCACATGCGGTGGGGCTGCTCCCCCAATGAAAAACACGCTACAGTGTTAGGGGTTGAGCAGCTCCCCCAGATTTGCCACTATATTTCTGTGTTTTTGTCTTGTTTTATATGTAGTGTATGTGCCTTTACCTGGCATTTAAACACTCTTTGCACCTGGTAGCCTCCATTACATAGTCTGATATGGGTGTGGCTTACAGTCTGGCTTTGTTCACATTGCACTAGTTGTCCTGCTAGGCGGTTGTGTGGAAGCTTGGCTGTGAGCTGGATTACATCACCTTCAGACCTTGTTCACACCATAGGTAGCTTAGTGGTAGGACCCCTTGCCATGCTGAGAACCGTGACGTGGTGCTTGGGGCTCCGATATCTTCCTGACAGGAATATATTGGCAAAAGTCTCAGCTTTTAATATCTGCATTTATGACTAGCCAGTATAGTCAGTGGCATATCCGTGTGGTGCATTTTTTCTGTGATTTATGATTATATTTTCATCCGCACAATGCTCCGTTTTGTGTAGGATGCCTTTGTGGTGCATGTGGACCGCGCCGACATCCTCCACCGTATGCAAAATATTTTTTGCTGGGGATAGTCGTTTGCTGCGGTCCACATGCGGTGGGGCTGCTCCCCCAATGAAAAACACGCTACAGTGTTAGGGGTTGAGCAGCTCCCCCAGATTTGCCACTATATTTCTGTGTTTTTGTCTTGTTTTATATGTAGTGTATGTGCCTTTACCTGGCATTTAAACACTCTCCTTTGCACCTGGTAGCCTCCATCACATGGTCTGATATGGGTGTGGCTTACAGTCTGGCTTTGTTCACATTGCACTAGTTGTCCTGCTAGGCGGTTGTGTGGAAGCTTGGCTGTGAGCTGGATTACATCACCCTCAGACCTTGTTCACACCATAGGTAGCGTAGTGGTAGGACCCCTTGCCATGCTGAGAACCGTGACGTGGTGCATGATGGGCTCCGATATCTTCCTGACAGGAATATATTGGCAAAAGTCTCAGCTTTTAATATCTGCATTTATGACTAGCCAGTATAGTCAGTGGCATATCCGTGTGGTGCATTTCTTCTGTGATTTATGATTATATTTTCATCCGCACAATGCTCCGTTTTGTGTAGGATGCCTTTGTGGTGCATGTGGACCGCGCCGACATCCTCCACCGTATGCAAAATATTTTTTGCTGGGGATAGTCGTTTGCTGCGGTCCATATGCGGTGGGGCTGCTCCCCCAATGAAAAACACGCTACAGTGTTAGGGGTTGAGCAGCTCCCCCAGATTTGCCACTATATTTCTGTGTTTTTGTCTTGTTTTATATGTAGTGTATGTGCCTTTACCTGGCATTTAAACACTCTCCTTTGCACCTGGTAGCCTCCATCACATGGTCTGATATGGGTGTGGCTTACAGTCTGGCTTTGTTCACATTGCACTAGTTGTCCTGCTAGGCGGTTGTGTGGAAGCTTGGCTGTGAGCTGGATTACATCACCTTCAGACCTTGTTCACACCATAGGTAGCTTAGTGGTAGGACCCCTTGCCATGCTGAGAACCGTGACGTGGTGCTTGGGGCTCCGATATCTTCCTGACAGGAATATATTGGCAAAAGTCTCAGCTTTTAATATCTGCATTTATGACTAGCCAGTATAGTCAGTGGCATATCCGTGTGGTGCATTTTTTCTGTGATACATAAGACAGACGCCAAAAAAAATCGATGACTTTTAGAATATGGAGACAGTAAAAAAATCTTTTTTTTCAAAAATGCTTTATTATGTAAAACTAAAACAAACAACCAAATTTTGGTATTGTCACGTCCGTAACAACCTGCTCTATAAAAATAGCGTGTGCCAATGACAGTGCCAAAACAGCTATTTTGTGTTACCTTGCCTCACAAAAAATTGTAATATAGATCCACCAAAAATCATATGTACCCTAAAATGGTACCAACAAAACTGCCACCGTATCCCATTTTTTTTTAGTTTCTAGTCTAGGGGTGCATCAGGGGGTCTTCAAACTTGACATGGCAGCTTAAAATTATACCAGTGAAATCTGCTTTCCAAAAACCATATGGCATTCCATTTCTTCTGTGCCCTGCCGCGTGTGCGCGTACAGCAGTTTACGACCACATATGGGGTGTTTCTGTAAACTACAGAATCAGGGCAATAAATATAGAGTTTTGTTTGGCTGTTTACTCTTGCTTTGTTAGTGGAAAAAATTTGATTAAAATAGAAAATCTGCCCAAAAAAGTGAAATTCTGAAATTTCATCTCTATTTTTCATTAATTCTTGTGGAACACTTAAAGGGTTAACAGAGTTTGTAAAATCAGTTTTGAATACCTTGAGGAGTGTCGTTTCTAAAATGGGTCACTTTTTTGGAGTTTCTACTCTAGGGGTGCATCAGGGGGTCTTCAAATGTGACATGGCAGCTTAAAATTATCCCAGTGAAATCTGCTTTCTAAAAACCATATGGCTTTCCTTTCCTTCTGCGCAATGCCGTGTGCCCTTATAGCAGTTTACGACCACATGTGGGGTGTTTTTGTAAACTACAGAATCAGGGCAATAATTATTGAGTTTTGTTTGGCTGTTAAAGGGCTTCTGTCACCCCACTAAAGTGATATATTTTTTTTGGGCTAGTGAAATTAGTTATATTGCGATATATGACAATATAATTGTGTTACTTTGATCCAGCAGTTTCTGCAAAAAACAAAGTTTTATAATATGTAAATTCGGTCTCTAACAGCAAGTAGGGCGGCTACTTGCTGGTAGCTGCTGCAGAAATCCGCCCCCTCGTCGTGTTGATTGACAGGGCCAGCCGGGATCTCCTCCTCCGGCCAGCCCTGTCGGCATTTCAAAAATCGCGCGCCTCTGTTGATTCGGCGCAGGCGCTCTGAGATGAGGAGGCTCGTCTCCTCAGAACTCCCTCAGTGCGCCTGCGCCGATGACATCACCGAAATAGAAGACGTCATCGGCGCAGGCGCACTGAGGGAGTGCTGAGGAGACGAGCCTCCTCATCTCAGAGCGCCTGCGCCGAATCAACAGAGGCGCGCGATTTTTGAAATGCCGACAGGGCTGGCCGGAGGAGGAGATCCCGGCTGGCCCTGTCAATCAACACGACGAGGGGGCGGATTTCTGCAGCAGCTACCAGCAAGTAGCCGCCCTACTTGCTGGTAGAGACCGAATTTACATATTATAAAACTTCGTTTTTTGCAGAAACTGCTGGATCAAAGTAAGTAACACAATTATATTGTCATATATCGCAATATAACTAATTTCACTAGCCCAAAAAAAATATATCACTTTAGTGGGGTGACAGAAGCCCTTTAACTCTTGCTTTTTTAGTTGAAAAAAATTAAAATAGAAAATCTGGCATAAAAAAAAAATGACATTTCATCTCCATTTTCCATTAATTGTTGAGGAACACCTAAAGGGTTAATAACGTTTATAAAATCAGTTTTGAATACCTTGATGGGTGTAGTTTCTAAAATGGCATTTTTGGTGGTTTCTATTATGTAAGCCTCATAAAGTGGGTTTTGGAAATTTTCGGAAAAATGTCAAGATTTGCTTCTAAACTTCTAAGCCTTCTAACTAGGGATGAGCGAACCCGAACTGTATAGTTCGGGTTCGTACCGAATTTTGGGGTGTCAATGACACGGACCCGAACCCGAACATTTTAGTAAAAGTTCGGGTTCGGGTTCGGTGTTCGTCGCTTTCTTGGCGCTTTTTGAAAGGCTGCAAAGCAGCCAATCAACAAGCGTCATACTACTTGCCCCAAGAGGCCGTCACAGCCATGCCTACTATTGGCATGGCTGTGATTGGCCAGTGCAGCATGTGACCCAGCCTTTATTTAAGCTGGAGTCACGTAGCGCTGCACGTCACTCTGCTCTGATCAGTGTAGGGAGAGGTTGCATCTGCGACGTTAGGGCGAGATTAGGCAGTGATTAACTCCTCCAAAAGACTTAATTCAGTGATCGATCTGCAGCTGTGGATCATTGAACTGCTGCTATTCAACTGCTCACTGTTTTTAGGCTGCCCAGAGCGTTTTTCATTCACTTTTTTCCGGCGGCCATTTTGTGTCTTGTGGTGCGCCAGCAAAAGCTGCCACCAAGTACATTTAACCATCAATAGTGTGGTTATTTTTTGGCTATATCCTACATCAGGGTCAAGCTGTCACCAAGTGCATTTAACCATTAATAGTGTGGTTATTTTTGGGCTATATACTACATATGGGGCAAGCTGTCACCAAGTGCATTTAACCCTCAATAGTGTGGTTGTTTTTGGCTATATCCTACATATGGGGCAAGCTGTCACCAAGTGCATTTAACCATCAATAGTGTTTTTTTTTTGGGCTATATCCTACATATGGGGCAAGCTGTCACCAAGTGCATTTAACCATCAATAGTGTGGTTATTTTTTGGCTATATCCTACATCAGGGTCAAGCTGTCACCAAGTGCATTTAACCCTCAATAGTGTGTTTTTTTTTTGGCTATATCCTACATAGGGGGCAAGCTGTCACCAAGAGCATTTAACCATCAATAGTGTGGTTATTTTTTGGCTATATCCTACATATGGGGCAAGCTGTCACCAAGTGCATTTAACCATCAATAGTGTGGTTATTTTTTGGCTATATCCTACATCAGGGGCAAGCTGTCACCAAGTGCATTTAACCATCAATAGTGTGGTTATTTTTTGGCTATATCCTACATCAGGGTCAAGCTGTCACCAAGTGCATTTAACCATCAATAGTGTGGTTATTTTTTGGCTATATCCTACAAATGGGGCAAGCTGTCACCAAGTGCATTTAACCATCAATAGTGTGGTTATTTTTTGGCTATATCCTACATATGGGGCAAGCTGTCACCAAGTGCATTTAACCATCAATAGTGTGGTTATTTTTTGGCTATATCCTACATCAGGGGCAAGCTGTCACCAAGTGCATTTAACCATCAATAGTGTGGTTATTTTTTGGCTATATCCCACATCAGGAACAAGCTGTCACCAAGTGCATTTAACCATCAATAGTGTGGTTATTTTTTGGCTATATCCTACATCAGGGGCTTGGCTGTGCTTGCTATTTTATTGAGGGGTGAAATACAATTGCCAAAATAGCAGTATCCTAAATCTGGTGTTTCAGCTGTGGCCAGCCAATTGTAATACTGTCTGCTGTCTGGCAAAGGATATATTTTTGTTCAGGGTTGAAATACAATTCCCAACTTAGCAATTTCCTAAATTAGTGGTTTCTGCTGTATCAGGGCTACTTTAAATCTATTCATTAAAAGGGTATATAAGATTCAAGGTGCAGATAGGGTCATTCTCAATAACTTCACACACACGCTACTGTGCATTTCCAAGTCTAATTCTGTCTGTAAACGTATACCTTTCACCCAGCGCCTAAATACTAGGCCTCAAATTTACATTCATCTAAATCTGTGGTTATTGCTGTGGCTGGTCAAGTTATTTAGTGTCCGTCAAAGCACAGTTTTTGTTCTGGGTTGAAATACAATTCCCAATTTAGCAATTTCCTAAATTAGTGTTTTCTGCTATATCAGACCTACTTTAAATCTATCCCTAAAAGGGTATATTAGATTCAAGGTGCAGATAGGGTCATTCTCAATAACTTCACACACACGCTACTGTGCATTTCCAAGTCTAATTCTGTCTGTAAACGTATACCTTTCACCCAGCGCCTAAATACTAGGCCTCAAATTTACATTCATCTAAATCTGTGGTTATTGCTGTGGCTGGTCAAGTTATTTAGTGTCCGTCAAAGCACAGTTTTTGTTCTGGGTTGAAATACAATTCCCAATTTTGCAATTCTCTAAATTAGTGGTTTCTGCTGTATCAGGCCTACTTTAAATCTATCCCTAAAAGGGTATATGAGATTCAAGGTGCAGATAGGGTCATTCTCAATAACTTCACACACACGCTACTGTGCAATTCCAAGTCTAATTCTGTGTGTAAACGTATACCTGTCACCCAGCGCCTAAATACTAGGCCTCAAATTTATATTCAGCTAAATCTGTTGTTACTGCTGTGCCTTTATTAGTGTAATACGGTACCTAAATAGATAGCCAGATAGTGTTAGGTGTCTGTAAAAAAAGGCCTGAATTTGAATTCAATACATTGGGCCAAATAATATTTTTGCTATTGTGGTGAACGGTAACAATGAGGAAAACATCTAGTAAGGGACGCGGACGCGGACATGGTCGTGGTGGTGTTAGTGGACCCTCTGGTGCTGGGAGAGGACGTGGCCGTTCTGCCACAGCCACACGTCCTAGTGTACCAACTACCTCAGGTCCCAGTAGCCGCCATAATTTACAGCGATATTTGGTGGGGCCCAATGCCGTTCTAAGGATGGTAAGGCCTGAGCAGGTACAGGCATTAGTCAATTGGGTGGCCGACAGTGGATCTGCTGACATGAAGCCTGAATCTCTGTTACGGGACCTCTCTCCTCTGCCTGGGTGCCTGGGCCTAAATATCTGACAATGGACTGCTCCAGTGTTGGGTGAAGTGAAGCATGATTCTCTGCTATGACATGAAGACTGATTCTCTGCTGACATGAAGCCAGATTCTCTGTTACGGGACCTCTCTCCTCTGCCTGGGTGCCGGGGCCTAAATTTATGACAATGGACTGTTACAGTGGTGGGTGACGTGAAGCCTGATTCTCTGCTATGACATGAAGACTGATTCTCTGCTGACATGAAGCCAGATTCTCTGTTACGGGACCTCTCTCCTCTGCCTGGGTGCCTGGGCCTAAATATCTGACAATGGACTGTTCCAGTGTTGGGTGACGTGAAGCATGATTCTCTGCTATGATATGAAGACTGATTCTCTGCTGACATGAAGCCAGATTCTCTGTTACGGGACCTCTCTCCTCTGCCTGGGTGCCTGGGCCTAAATATCTGACAATGGACTGTTCCAGTGTTGGGTGACATGAAGCATGATTCTCTGCTATGACAAGAAGACTGATTCTCTGCTGACATGAAGCCAGATTCTCTGTTATGGGACCTCTCTCCTCTGCCTTGGTGCCTGGGCCTAAATATATGACAATGGACTGTTACAGTGGTGGGTGACGTGAAGCCAGATTCTCTGCTATGGGACCTCTCTCCAATTGATATTGGTTAAATTTTATTTATTTTATTTTTATTTTTATTCATTTCCCTATCCACATTTGTTTGCAGGGGATTTACCTACATGTTGCTGCCCTCTAGCCCTTTCCTGGGCTGTTTTACAGCCTTTTTAGTGCCGAAAAGTTTGGGTCCCCATTGAATTCAATGGGGTTCGGGTTCGGGACGAAGTTCGGGTCGGGTTCAGATCCCGAACCCGAACATTTCCGGGAAGTTCGGCCGAACTTCTCGAACCCGAACATCCAGGCGTTCGCTCAACTCTACTTCTAACGTCTCCAAAAAATAAAATGGCATTCACAAAATGATAAAAACATGAAGTAGACATATGGGGAATGTAAAGTAACAGATTAATTGTGTAAACTGGGATTCATAAAACGTAACATTTACTATGTCATTTAAAATAGTGATTCACACTGGGTGAGAGACGACAATAACAACAAATTACAACAAATTACCTCCACTATATCAAATCATATACTAATGAATGATAAAAAGGGTGGATCTTACCCCGTCTTAGCAGGATCCACAAACCGTAGAGGAAGGTCCTGGCAGTTGGTAATACCTGGGACCGGTGTGACCAGGGTGCTTGTGTCGTAGTTGGCACTGTATCCGCTCCTAATACACCCTATTATGGCTTTCCTACCTTCCTAGGGGTAAGGGGCTGTTCTTATAGCCTGCCTAACACACATGGAGCACCCGCCCCGACAGGGGCGACCCCACACCGAACCTTTCCCTCAGTATGGGTCTAGTGTTCTAAATAGCCCTAATTACAACGCCCTACATGCCATGTTTCTGTCTTTCTTTCCAGACATCATCAGGGGACTTCGCACATGTATTCAAGGGCAACTAAAAATACAAATCACAAACATACACTAAGTACAGGTCACATAAATTTCTGAGTGACGCATATAAAGTAGCTTATCAACAGACTCAGTTTACTTACTAGAGATCAAGGTGGTTCTAGCCTCGTATCATCACTCAGGATAGTAGGTAGTTCTTATCCTTGCTGCAACATGGGAAGTGTCCCATGTCAGTCAGTGTCTCACCACAAATGGCAGTGATTTGGGTGAGCACTCAATAGTTGTTAGCCACCTCATTATATACCTCACTTCTCAGTGAGTGTACGCCCCCCATGATTACTTGCCTCACCTGTCCGTATCCATCAGGGTGCATGTTACTGCATGTGGAACGCACGCCGCTCGCGTGCGTTCCACCGGACCGGAAGCTGCAATCACATGGTGCGGGCTAACCAGAAGTGAAGTCAGAGCCTGCGTCTGAGCGTTGCTAGTTGCATAGCAACCTCTAGGCTCATAACAGCACGGCCCGATCGCCAGGCAAATGATGACTTGCCTGCTCTTTATATGTGCACAATCGCATTCAGGATTTAAAATTGGCAGGACAGCCGAGCCCACGCCACGATACTGAAGATACCAGCTGACAGCTGGACCATGGAGACAGATATATTTACTGGAATACTTAGTATGACATATTTTATCCAGTAACCCCAATTATTATTCTAGCCAAATCAGCCATTAAATCCCACACGCCCATCCTTTAAGATGAGAACGTGTGAGATCCAAGGGAGACTTTGGCCAGACTACACCCATCCTGGTCCTCCTTGCGACAATATTCATAAAAAGCAGCAGTAATTCTGTTGTTCGTTTAGACCGGATGGATGGACCGTTTTGAGATAGAAGATCCACTTCGCCTCACATTGGAGGATCCTCTTGTCAAAATCGCCCCGTCTCATTCTTGGCTTAATTTATTCTATCCCATAAAGGAAAGGCAATCCAGCCTACCATCATGTTCGGTGTTCACATGTCGTGCCACCGATGTGTCTCTGCCATTCCTTATATCGCTCAAATGCTCTCCTATCCTTCTCCTCAATTCCCTACCTGTCTTGCCGACATATTCTTTTCCGCATTCGCATGTGATTTTGTAAACTAGTCCAATGCTTCTGCAGTTAATGATGTTCTTAACTGTGTAAATTTTGCCGGTGTTATTGCTCCTAAATGACTTTGCCTTGGTCATAAAGGGGCACGCCACACATCTTCCACATTTAAAGTTGCCACTAATGCCTCTCTCAAGCCATGTTTTTTTATGAGGCACTGGTGTGTAGTGGCTATGTACCATCATGTCACGGATGCTTCTGCCACGTCTATACGTGATTCTGGGGTGCCCCTTTATGACCCTACAAATGTCACGATCCATCTGAAGCACATGCCAATGTTTAGATATAATCTCTCTGATTGCAGAGGAGCAACCATTGTATGTGCCAATGAGACGGATCTCCCTGTTTTCACTGGAGTTAGTGTACATAGGGGTGGCCACTCGCGGAGCCAGTAGAGACACTCTGTCCTTATTCAGGGCCATCTGGTACGCTGGCGTAAGTACACCTGATGGATATCCACGGTCTAAAAATCGAGTTTTTAAGTCATCCGCTTGTTTGATGAACTCAGAGCGCCTGGAGCAATTCCTCCTCAGTCGCAGGTATTGGCCTCTCGGTATTCCCTTCCTGAGGGGATACGGATGGCTGCTTTCCCACCTCAAGAGGGAATTTGTAGAGGTAGGCTTCCGATATATGGATGTCTCCAGACAACCCATATGATTAATACTCACTCTGATGTCTAGAAAGGGGAGTTTTGATGGATCACATTCCGATGTGAAATGGAGGCCTATCTCATTTTGGTTTAGTTGTTGAACCCAAGCCGAGAAAGTCTCCATGCTCCCCTTCCAGATGAGAAAAACGTCATCTATAAAGCGCGCCCACTTTTGAACGCACTGTAACTCAATTGTAGACTCATCCCTGAATACTATAGTGTTTTCCCACCAGCCCAGGAACAGATTAGCGTACGATGGGGCGCAGGGACTCCCCATCGCAGTGCCCCTGAGCTGGTGGAAAAAACACCCATTGAATAGAAAATAGTTTCTCTTCAATGAGAACTCCAACAGTTCTAGTACAAAGGCACTGTGTGCCTGGAAGTGTCTCCCCCTTGAGGACAGAAAGTATGATATTGCATACAGGCCCGATTTGTGTGGGATAGATGAGTATAGTGCTTCCACATCTACACTCCCCAATATGCAGCCCTCGTCCAGATGGATATCCTCTATCTGTCTAAGGAGGTCCCCAGTATCTTTTACATGAGATGATAGGGAAAGGACAAAAGGTGCCAGGATCTTGTCTATATACACTCCCAAATTTTGGCTCAGGCTATCAATGCCCGATACAATTGGGCGCCCTTTCAAGGGCTCATAACCTTTGTGTACCTTAGGGAGGCTATATAAAGTGGTGATTTGGGGATATTCGGTGTACAAAAAGTCAAATTCCTCCTGACTAATTAGTTTGGCAAGTTTTGCCCTGTCCAGTATATTTTTTAACTCTTTTTTATACACGGGGGTCGGGTCACTCTGTAGGATTTCATAGCATTGGAACTTATCTAAAGAGGTCTGAAGTTGTTTCTCCTTTGTCCCAAAATCCATTTCTTGTGCAAAAGACTGTGTAATCGCTATCTGGTCTCGTAATTTAGGGGGTATGTCGAGCCCTGGTCTAAAAAACCCTGTCCAGCCTTATTGTAATATCCCCCCGGGTATTTTTCCTACCACGCCCTCTACCTTTGGTTAAATTTTTCCGGTTTCCTGTATATTGTTTTTTCTCTGATCCTGATAGATCTGTCTCAGTTGATGAGATGTCAGTATCTCTTTAAGTTAATCTCCTTCTTTCAGTTATTTGCACATATACTTTGTTTTCTTTGAAGTCAGCTAAATCCCGTGTAAACTGTTTATGTTTACGCTCCTTAAGATGATATTGGAACTTATCTAAAGAGGTCTGAAGTTGTTTCTCCTTTGTCCCAAAAGCCGTTTCTTGTGCAAAAGACTGTGTAATCGCTATCTGGTCTCGTAATTTAGTATCAAGTCCTGCCAGGGTCTGTCGTTCTTGTTCAATTAATAGTCTCATAAACCTTAATGAGCTACTGGTCACCTCAGACTCCCATTTGCTCATTAGGAAAGCATTTCTGCAATGAGTCGCAGGAGTGAGATTGATGCGCAGACCGCGCGGAACAATATTATGCTCTAAATAGTGTTCGAGACTTTGGACTTCCCACCAAGAAACTATCTGTTCCTTGTACACTTTTTCCAGCTCCATGAATGCAGCACCATATGATGGAATGTATTTTCTCTGGCAGAATGCTCTGTCGGAGAAAACCTCCTTGGCCTCAGTCAGCCAACTATCAGAGTCGAAACCTGTACTCAGAAATCCTGCCATATCCGATAAATGTACCAATTGAAATAATAATATTAATTCCGGAGTGGTGGTACAATTAATATTATTATTTCAATTGGTACATTTATCGGATATGGCAGGATTTCTGAGCATAATATTGTTCCGCGCGGTCTGCGCATCAATCTCACTCCTGCGACTAGTTGCAGAAATGCTTCCCTAATGAGCAAATGGGAGTCTGAGGTGACCAGTAGCTCATTAAGGTTTATGAGACTATTAATTGAACAAGAATGACAGACCCTGGCAGGACTTGATACTAAATTACGAGACCAGATAGCGATTACACAGTCTTTTGCACAAGAAATGGATTTTGGGACAAAGGAGAAACAACTTCAGACCTCTTTAGATAAGTTCCAATGCTATGAAATCCTACAGAGTGACCCGACCCCCGTGTATAAAAAAGAGTTAAAAAATATACTGGACAGGGCAAAACTTGCCAAACTAATTAGTCAGGAGGAATTTGACTTTTTGTACACCGAATATCCCCAAATCACCACTTTATATAGCCTCCCTAAGGTACACAAAGGTTATGAGCCCTTGAAAGGGCGCCCAATTGTATCGGGCATTGATAGCCTGAGCCAAAATTTGGGAGTGTATATAGACAAGATCCTGGCACCTTTTGTCCTTTCCCTATCATCTCATGTAAAAGATACTGGGGACCTCCTTAGACAGATAGAGGATATCCATCTGGACGAGGGCTGCATATTGGGGAGTGTAGATGTGGAAGCACTATACTCATCTATCCCACACAAATCGGGCCTGTATGCAATATCATACTTTCTGTCCTCAAGGGGGAGACACTTCCAGGCACACAGTGCCTTTGTACTAGAACTGTTGGAGTTCTCATTGAAGAGAAACTATTTTCTATTCAATGGGTGTTTTTTCCACCAGCTCAGGGGCACTGCGATGGGGAGTCCCTGCGCCCCATCGTACGCTAATCTGTTCCTGGGCTGGTGGGAAAACACTATAGTATTCAGGGATGAGTCTACAATTGAGTTACAGTGCGTTCAAAAGTGGGCGCGCTTTATAGATGACGTTTTTCTCATCTGGAAGGGGAGCATGGAGACTTTCTCGGCTTGGGTTCAACAACTAAACCAAAATGAGATAGGCCTCCATTTCACATCGGAATGTGATCCATCAAAACTCCCCTTTCTAGACATCAGAGTGAGTATTAATCATATGGGTTGTCTGGAGACATCCATATATCGGAAGCCTACCTCTACAAATTCCCTCTTGAGGTGGGAAAGCAGCCATCCGTATCCCCTCAGGAAGGGAATACCGAGAGGCCAATACCTGCGACTGAGGAGGAATTGCTCCAGGCGCTCTGAGTTCATCAAACAAGCGGATGACTTAAAAACTTGATTTTTAGACCGTGGATATCCATCAGGTGTACTTACGCCAGCGTACCAGATGGCCCTGAATAAGGACAGAGTGTCTCTACTGGCTCCGCGAGTGGACACCCCTATGTACACTAACTCCAGTAAAAACAGGGAGATCCGTCTCATTAGCACATACAATGGTTGCTCCTCTGCAATCAGAGAGATTATATCTAAACATTGGCATGTGCTTCAGATGGATTGTGACATTTGTAGGGTCGTAAAGGGGCACCCCAGCATCACGTATAAACGAGGCAGAAGCATCCGTGACATGATATTGCATAGCTACTACACACCAGTGCCTCATAAAAAAACATGGCTTGAGAGAGGCATTAGTGGTAACTTTAAATGCGGAAGATGTGTGGCGTGCCCCTTTATGACCAAGGCAAAGTCATTTAGGAGCAATAACACCGGCAAAATTTACACAGTTTCCCAATTTTTTGCGAATTTTGTATTTTTTTATAAATAAAAATGACTTTTTTTTTTACTCAGTTTTACTACTGTCATGAAGTACAATATGTGATGAGAAAACAATCTCAGAATGGCCTGGATAATCACCACAAATGACATGTCAGATTTGATAAAAATGGCCTGGTCCTTAAAGGATAACTGTCACACTTAGACCCTAATTTCAATTTTCATATATGTAGTTACTAATAACATGATATTCCAGAATCAGTTACTATTAGACTGACTTACCCCATATTTAATAGGATTCAGCCCTTAGCAACCAGTCTGCATAAAACTGCAATTTCACTATTCAGTTAAGATGGCCGCCACTGCCCTCACCCTGAGGCTAATCCCGCCTGCCCTCACTAGCCAGTAACAATAGCCCCCCAAAAGTGTCAGTAACCAGAGCCCTCCCTCTAAAGGGTTAATCTCCTGCACCACAAAGGGGTCCTCTTACTACATGTTGCTTTCATTTATACAATGAGCAGACGGCAGATCTCCCTTCCCTGTTCTGCGCTGCTCCAACTATGCATTCTCCAGCTCTGCTGAGTGAGGGAGCGTCTGCCAAGCGCAGGGACAGGGAGAAGTGCACACAGCCCAGGCACTGTTATCAGCTGCTGGGGAGGACCTGGCTTTAATCATTTACTTACAGTCCCTGGCTGTCAGTAATGTGAGCCTCCAAGCTGCTCAGTCCTTCAACAGATAGAAGGACCATGCCTAGCAACCCTATTTTAAGCACAGGTAAAAGTAGGCAGTACAGGGAACAAAAATGTGGAATTAAGGTGTAATTGAATACACAGTGAAAAGTTTAATATTAATCACCACAATCCAATACTCCCAAAAAAAAATATATGACAGTTATACTTTAAGGTGTTAAAGGGGTTGTGTTATCTGGGGAATTGATAGCATAACTCTAGGATATGCCAATAAAGTCATATACTTGCAAGTCCCACCTCTAAAACCAGCACCTATATCCAGCCAACAAGTGAAAAGAAAATATTCAGGTGGCACTCACCGATCAGTGCAACAGGCTTTTTTAATCCTTAGATGGATCGATGGGTACATCAAAAAGCTAAATACATGAGCAATTGTAGCTGAATACATCAGAAGCTTAATACATCAGGAAGCTGGATACATGTATATAGCTGAGTACACAAATAGCTGGATTCAAAAGCTGAGTACATATAAATGTGGCATGGGACGGACTTACATACAAGCATGCAGTGGTAGAAATGGCGACGGCTGTTTCGCACATCAGCGCTTCTTCTAGCCCTTGGTATAACTGCGCGTCCGCGCCAGTTATTCAAGCATCGGCTCCGGCGTCTCACCATTGTGACATCATCCGCTGTGCCACTGACTCGGCGCACTCGTCTGACGTCGCCTTGGAGCCGATGTTACATAGTGTATTGAGACCCAATTATAAAAACAACCAATCTCTTACTGACACGTTAAAGAAACACTTGCCAATCTATTTTGTCATTTAGACCTAGCGGGCCCATAGCGCCTGTGCGTAATATCCATTTGTTTTCTCTCCTTAATAATTTGCGGTGCCTGTCTCCTCCCTGAGGGAGGTTCTGTACCGTTTCTATGCCTGCGAATTTTAATACATTAACATCTCCATTGTGTATGGAATTGACATGTTCTATTACACGTGGGCAACCTTTTCCTGAACTTATAGATAAGACATGTTCCCTGATCCTCTCATTTAAGTTTCGAATGGTTTTGCCGATGTAGAATCTGCCACATGTGCAAAATAATAGATAAACAACAAACTTGGTTTTGCAAGTAGTAAGTGTTTTTACCCTATGTTGGACACCTCCAGAATTTAGGGTTTCCCATTGAGGGTTAAATTTGCAACATATGCAGTCTCCACCCCGGCGATTGCCCTTGGGTTTCTACCCATCTAGCCAGATTTTTGTCTCCTCCCTAAAGCGACTGCGTACTATCTTGTCTTTGAGTGTATGGCACCTGCTTAATGCAATAACGGGGCGAATGCCCTTCATGTTGGTCAATTTGTCATCTCCTTCCAGAATGTCCCAATTGCTGCGTATTACTTTTTTATTTCTGTTCTGCCATGGGACTAAATTTGAAGGAGAAGACAATTGGTTGAGTGTCTTCCTGTTTTTGTTTTTTTGTAATCCTATGAGTGTCACCTGTTTGTGTTACTTTTAACATGGCTTCATTGAGCAAACTGATTGGATATCCTCTGGCCAGAAAGCATTTGTTTAAATCTGAGGCCTGCTTTGCATAATCCTCCTCTGTTCTATTTATGCACCTTAAGCTTAGAAATTGACCATAAGGGACATCCTTTTTGACACTAAAAGGGTGGAAGCTGGAATACTGTAAAAGTGAATTGGTGGCAGTGGGTTTACAATATTCCTCTGTCACCAGCTCGCCATCCCGTGTTCATGTAATGTACCTGGTTCCCTAGAAGGAGGCAGCAAGCATGGCAGAACTACATTTGCAGAGGATGGAACCTTCTTTCCATTCTCTTTTCTCCCTCTGAGGAGTTTAGTTAGTTATAGGTCAGTGGAGAGTACCCCCTGCTAGGGGAAGGAAGCAGGTCCATGTCCCTGCTGGATGCGCCTTGCCCAAGCCAGCCAGAGCACCTTCAGCTCTGCTGGATGTGCAGGCCACAGCTTGGAGCTTCTGAATCCAGGAGGAGTTTTCCCTGGACAAATCTGTCAGACTACAGCAAGCATACAGTTAAAGCTAAGTTATACAGCCAGCCTGTCAGCACAGCAAAGCCAGAGAGCAACAGGTGTACAGGGTTGAGTTTGTTTGCCTGCCAGAGTTAATGCTAATGCCTGCTGGGAACCAAGACAAAGCCTGAAACTGTTAGGATATGTAGGGGTATATAAACAATTGGGAATACTTTATCTATGTGAGGACACATACCACCTGGAGATGTGCAGTGAGGATCATTTTGTCTGAAAAAAGTGGAGGAGAATAATGTAATAATGCTATACGCTGTTCTAATTAAGTGATATTGAATAATATCAATTTTTTCTTCTCCACTTTTTTCAGACAAAATGATCCTCACAGCCCATCCCCAGGTGGTATGTGTCCTCACATAGATATAGTATTCCCAATTGTTTATATACCCCTACATATCCTAATAGTTTTACATAGATGTATCCATATTCACCTCAACCTTACATATCGCCTTGCATTGCCCATAGTAATTTCCACTCTAATATTACATAATTATCACATTCTTGTCCTCTTAATTAGGGATGAGCAAACCCGAACTGTATAGTTCGGGTTCGTACCGAATTTTGGGGTGTCCGTGACACGGACCCGAAACCGAACATTTTCGTAAAAGTCCGGGTTCGGGTTCGGTGTTCGTAGCTTTCTTGGTGCTTTTTGAAAGGCTGCAAAGCAGCCAATCAACAAGCGTCATACTACTTGCCCCAAGAGGCCGTCACAGCCATGCCTACTATTGGCATGGCTGTGATTGGCCAGTGCAGCATGTGACCCAGCCTCTATTTAAGCTGGAGTCACGTAGCGCCGCACTCTGCTCTGATCAGTGTAGGGAGAGGTTGCAGCTGCGACTGTTAGGGCGAGATTAGGCAGTGATTAACTTCTCAAAAACACTTAAGTCAGTGATCGATCTACAGCTGTGGATCATTGAACTGCTGCTATTCAATTGCTCACTGTTTTTAGGCTGCCCAGAGCGTTTTTCAGTCACTTTTTTCTGGGGTGATCGGCGGCCATTTTGTGTCTTGTGGTGCGCCAGCACAAGCTGCCACCAAGTCCATTTAACCATCAATAGTGTGGTTTTTTTTTTTTGCTATATCCTACATCAGGGGCAAGCTGCCACCAAGTCCATTTAACCATCAATAGTGTGGTTATTTTTTTGCTATATCCTACATCAGGGGCAAGCTGCCACCAAGTCCATTTAACCATCAATAGTGTGGTTATTATTTTGCTATATCCTACATCAGGGGCAAGCTGCCACCAAGTCCATTTAACCATCAATAGTGTGGTTATTATTTTGCTATATCCTACATCAGGGGCAAGCTGCCACCAAGTCCATTTAACCATCAATAGTGTGGTTATTTTTTTGCTATATCCTACATCAGGGGCTTGGCTGTGCTTGCTATTTTATTGAGGGGTGAAATACAATTGCCATAATAGCAGTACCCTAAATCTGGTGTTTCAGCTGTGGCCAGCCAATTGTAATACTGTCTGCTGTCTGGCAAAGGATATATTCTGGGTTGAAATACAATTCCCAACTTAGCAATTCCCTAAATTTGTGGTTTCTGCTGTATCAGGCCTACTTTAAATCTATCCATAAAAGGGTATATTAGATTCAAGGTGCTGATAGGGTCATCCACAATAACTTCACACGCTACCGTGCATTTCCAAGTCTAATTCTGTCCGTAAACGTATACCTGTCACCCAGCGCCTAAATAATAGGCCTCAAATTTATATTCAGCTAAATCTGTGGTTATTGCTGTAGCTGGTCAAGTTATTTTGTGTCCGTCAAAGCACAGTTTTTGTTCTAGGTTGAAATACAATTCCCAACTTAGCAATTCCCTAAATTAGTGGTTTCTGCTGTATCAGGCCTACTTTAAATCTATCCATAAAAGGGTATATTAGATTCAAGGTGCTGATAGGGTCATCCACAATAACTTCACACGCTACCGAGCATTTCCAAGTCTAATTCTGTCCGTAAACGTATACCTGTCATCCAGCGCCTAAATACTAGGCCTACAATTTATATTCAGCTAAATCTGTCGTTACTGCTGTGCCTGTATTAGTGTAATACGGTACCTAAATAGATAGCCAGATAGTGTTAGATGTCTGTAAAAAAAAAAGGCCTGAATTTGAATTCAATACATTGGGCCAAATAATATTTTTGTTATTGTGGTGAACGGTAACAATGAGGAAAACATCTAGTAAGGGACGCGGACGCAGACATGGTCGTGGTGGTGTTAGTGGACCCTCTGGTGCTGGGAGAGGACGTGGCCGTTCTGCCACAGCCACACGTCCTAGTGTACCAACTACCTCAGGTCCCAGTAGCCGCCATAATTTACAGCGATATTTGGTGGGGCCCAATGCCGTTCTAAGGATGGTAAGGCCTGAGCAGGTACAGGCATTAGTCAATTGGGTGGCCGACAGTGGATCCAGCACGTTCACATTATCTCCCACCCAGTCTTCTAAAGAAAGCGCACATATGGCGCCTGAAAACCAAGCCCATCAGTCTGTCACATCACCCCCATGCATACCAGGGACACTGTCTGAGCCTCAAGTTATGCAGCAGTCTCTTATGCTGTTTGAAGACTCTGCTGGCAGGGCTTCCCAAGGGCATCCACCTAGCCCTTCCCCAGCGGTGGAAGACATAGAATGCACTGACGCACAACCACTTATGTTTCCTGATGATGAGGACATGGGAATACCACCTCAGCACGTCTCTGATGATGACGAAACACAGGTGCCAACTGCTGCGTCTTTCTGCAGTGTGCAGACTGAACAGGAGGTCAGGGATCAAGACTGGGTGGAAGACGATGCAGGGGATGATGAGGTCCTAGACCCCACATGGAATGAAGGTTGTGCCACTGACTTTCACAGTTCGGAGGAAGAGGCAGTGGTGAGACCGAGCCAACAGCGTAGCAAAAGAGGGAGCAGTGGGCAAAAGCAGAACACCCGCCACCAAGAGACTACGCCTGCTACTGACCGCCGCCATCTGGGACCAAGCACCCCAAAGGCAGCTTCAACGAGTTCCCTGGCATGGCACTTCTTCAAACAATGTTCTGACGACAAGACCAGAGTGGTTTGCACGCTGTGCCATTAGAGCCTGAAGCGAGGCATTAACGTTCTGAACCTTAGCACAACATGCATGACCAGGCAACTGCATGCAAAGCATGAACTGCAGTGGAGTAAACACCTTAAAAACAAGGAAGTCACTCAGGCTCCCCCTGCTACCCCTTCTGCTGCTGCCGCCTCGGCCTCTTCTGCTGCTGCCACCTCGGCCTCTTCCTCCGCCTCTGGAGGAACGTTGGCACCTGCCGCCCAGCAAACAGGGGATGTACCACCAACACCACCACCTCTGTCACCAAGCATCTCAACCATGTCACACGGCAGCGTTCAGCTCTCCATCTCACAAACATTTCAGAGAAAGCGTAAATTCCCACCTAGCCACCCTCGATCCCTGGCCCTAAATGCCAGCATTTCTAAACTACTGGCCTATCAAATCCTGTCATTTAGGCTGGTGGACACAGACAGCTTCAAACAGCTCATGTCGCTTGCTGTCCCACAGTATGTTGTTCCCAGCCGGCACTACTTCTCCAAGAGAGCCGTGCCTTCCCTGCACAACCAAGTATCCGATAAAATCAAGTGTGCACTGCGCAACGCCATCTGTGGCAAGGTCCACCTAACCACAGATACGTGGACAAGTAAGCACGGCCAGGGACACTATATCTCCCTAACTGCACACTGGGTAAATGTAGTGGCGGCTGGGCCCCAGGCGGAGAGCTGTTTGGCGCACGTCCTTCCGCCGCCAAGGATCGCAGGGCAACATTCTTTGCCTCCTGTTGCCTCCTCCTCCTACTCGGCTTCCTCCTCCTCTTCTTCCACCTGCTCATCCAGTCAGCTACACACCTTCACCACCAACTTCAGCACAGCCCGGGGTAAACGTCAGCAGGCCATTCTGAAACTCATATGTTTGGGGGACAGGCCCCACACCGCACAGGAGTTGTGGCGGGGTATAGAACAACAGACCGACGAGTGGTTGCTGCCGGTGAGCCTCAAGCCCGGCCTGGTGGTGTGCGATAATGGGCGAAATCTCGTTGCAGCTCTGAGACTAGCCGGTTTGACGCACATCCTTGCCTGGTGCATGTGCTGAATTTGGTGGTGCAGAAGTTCATTCACAACTACCCCGACATGTCAGAGCTGCTGCATAAAGTGCGGGCCGTCTGTTCGCGCTTCCGGCGTTCACATTCTGCCGCTGCTCGCCTGTCTGCGCTACAGCGTAACTTCGGCCTTCCCACTCACCGCCTCATATGCGACGTGCCCACCAGGTGAAACTCCACCTTGGACGTGCTGGACAGACTGTGCGAGCAGCAGCAGGCCATAGTTTCAGCTGCAACACGCACGGGTCAGTCGCACTGCGGAACAGCACCACTTCACCACCAATGATTGGGCCTCCATGCGAGACCTGTGTGCCCTGTTGCGCTGTTTCGAGTACTCCACCAACATGGCCAGTGGCGATGACGCCGTTATCAGCGTTACAATACCACTTCTATGTCTCCTTGAGAAAACACTTAGGGCGATGATGGAAGAGGAGGTGGCCCAGGAGGAGGAGGAGGAGGAAGAGGGGTCATTTTTAGTACTTTCAGGCCAGTCTCTTCGAAGTGACTCAGAGGGAGGTTTTTTGCAACAGCAGAGGCCAGGTACAAATGTGGCCAGCCAGGGCCCACTACTGGAGGACGAGGAGGACGAGGATGAGGAGGAGGTGGAGGAGGATGAGGATGAAGCATGGTCACAGCGGGGTGGCACCCAACGCAGCTCGGGCCCATCACTGGTGCGTGGCTGGGGGGAAACGCAGGACGATGACGATACGCCTCCCACAGAGGACAGCTTGTCCTTACCTCTGGGCAGCCTGGCACACATGAGCGACTACATGCTGCAGTGCCTGCGCAAAGACAGCAGAGTTGCCCACATTTTAACGTGTGCGGACTACTGGGTTGCCACCCTGCTGGATCCACGGTACAAAGACAATGTGCCCACCTTACTTCCTGCACTGGAGCGTGATAGAAAGATGCGTGAGTACAAGCGCACGTTGGTAGACGCGCTACTGAGAGCATTCCCAAATGTCACAGGGGAACAAGTGGAAGCCCAAGGCGAAGGCAGAGGAGGAGCAAGAGGTCGCCAACGCAGCTGTGTCACGGCCAGCTCCTCTGAGGGCAGGGTTAGCATGGCAGAGATGTGGAAAAGTTTTGTCAACACGCCACAGCTAAGTGCACCACCACCTGATACGGAACGTGTTAGCAGGAGGCAACATTTCACTAACATGGTGGAACAGTACGTGTGCACACCCCTCCACGTACTGACTGATGGTTCGGCCCCATTCAACTTCTGGGTCTCTAAATTGTCCACGTGGCCAGAGCTAGCCTTTTATGCCTTGGAGGTGCTGGCTTGCCCGTCGGCCAGCGTTTTGTCTGAACGTGTATTCAGCACGGCAGAGGGCATCATTACAGACAAACGCAGCCGCCTGTCTACAGCCAATGTGGACAAGCTGACGTTCATAAAAATGAACCAGGCATGGATCCCATAGGACCTGTCCATCCCTTGCGCAGATTAGACATTAACCACCTCCCCTTAACCATATATTATTGTACTCCAGGGCACTTCCTCATTCAATCCTATTTTTATTTTCATTTTACCATTATATTGCGGGGCAACCCAAAGTTGAATGAACCTCTCCTCTGCCTGGGTGCCGGGGCCTAAAAATATCTGACAGTGGCCTGTTCCAGTGGTGGGTGACGTGAAGCCTGATTCTCTGCTATGACATGAAGACTGATTCTCTGCTGACATGAAGCCTGAATCTCTGTTATGGGACCTCTCTCCTCTGCCTGGGTGTCGGGGCCTAAATATCTGACAATGGACTGTTCCAGTGGTGGGTGACGTGAAGCATGATTCTCTGCTATGACATGAAGACTGATTCTCTGCTGACATGAAGCCTGAATCTCTGTTATGGGACCTCTCTCCTCTGCCTGGGTGCCAGGGCCTAAATATATGACAATGGACTGTTCCAGTGGTGAGTGACGTGAAGCCTGATTCTCTGCTATGACATGAAGACTGATTCTCTGCTGACATGAAGCCTGAATCTCTGTTATGGGACCTCTCTCCTCTGCCTGGGTGCCGGGGCCTAAATATATGACAATGGACTGTTCCAGTGTTGGGTGACGTGAAGCATGATTCTCTGCTATGACATGAAGACTGATTCTCTGCTGACATGAAGCCTGAATCTCTGTTATGGGACCTCTCTCCTCTGCCTGGGTGCCGGGGCCTAAATATATGACAATGGACTGTTCCAGTGGTGAGTGACGTGAAGCCTGATTCTCTGCTATGACATGAAGAATGATTCTCTGCTGACATGAAGCCTGAATCTCTGTTACGGGACCTCTCTCCTCTGCCTGGGTGCCGGGGCCTAAATATATGACAATGGACTGTTCCAGTGGTGGGTGACGTGAAGCCTGATTCTCTGCTATGACATGAAGACTGATTCTCTGCTGACATGAAGCCTGAATCTCTGTTATGGGACCTCTCTCCTCTGCCTGGGTGCCGGGGCCTAAATATCTGACAATGGACTGTTCCAGTGTTGGGTGACGTGAAGATTGATTCTCTGCTATGACATGAAGACTGATTCTCTGCTGAGTCGCTGACATGAAGCCTGAATCTCTGTTATGGGACCTCTCTCCTCTGTCTGGGTGCCGGGGCCTAAATTATATGAAAATGGACTGTTCCAATGTTGGGTGACGTGAAGCATGATTCTCTGCTATGACATGAAGACTGATTCTCTGCTGACATGAAGCCTGAATCTCTGTTATGGGACCTCTCTCCTCTGTCTGGGTGCCGGGGCCTAAATATATGACAATGGACTGTTCCAGTGTTGGGTGACGTGAAGCCTGATTCTCTGCTATGACATGGAGACTGATTCTCTGCTGACATGAAGCCAGATTCTCTGCTATCGGACCTCTCTCCAATTGATATTGGTTAATTTTTATTTATTTAATTTTTATTTTTATTCATTTCCCTATCCACATTTGTTTGCAGGGGATTTACCTACATGTTGCTGCCTTTTGCAGCCCTCTAGCCCTTTCCTGGGCTGTTTTACAGCCTTTTTAGTGCAGGAAAGTTTGGGTCCCCATTGACTTCAATGGGGTTCAGGTTCGGGACGAAGTTCAGGTCGGGTTCGGGTCCCGAACCCGAACATTTCCGGGAAGTTCGGCCGAACTTCTCGAACCCGAACATCCAGGTGTTTGCTCAACTCTACTCTTAATGCTTTTTCTTGGGGCGGCACATCATTTTATACATCTCCTGATACTTTTCCTACTGTTATTTCCCTTCCATCAATAGCTCCACTTGCCCATGCCCTGAATCGCCACATTAGCGCTACTGCGCATGTGCGGCGACGCGGCACGTCTAGTGACGTCACGTGCACTGCCGCGATGACGTCAGGCGGACGGCGCTCCACGCCGGACACCGCTCTATTATATTGCACACGTTGCGGGTCAGAGTCCACTGGCCATCCACCGCACCAGACGTGTTTCATATACAGGTATGCTGCTGAATCCTTTTCTTACTGAAGTCATATTATGCCATGTCATATTGTACTATTCGGACCCTTGGGCAATGCACTAGTAGATATTAGATAACTACAATCTTATAATATATGCCTATCGACCAGCATGTTAATTTATGCTTACCAACTAGTATGTGAATATCAATACATCTATGCTATTACACATAGAGACAGTATCCCCCTATGACTAACCTATAATACAAAAAATATAAATATTAATTCTTTTCACAGGATCTCTCTGCATAATAGGAATCTTCTGATCGTTACGTTACTCTGCAATCTGCTTCTGCTTGCAATAATTTTATATGATGTTCATTCAAAACTGTGTATATACTTTTGCACCTTATTATGATCTTTGTCTCTACAATCTGTGGCAATGCTCCATCACCACACTTTGTATGGATTCAAATATATTAATTCAATGTTAATTTTCCTAACATCCATGATCTGATACAATTCTATTACTATACCAATATATGTTTTACAATTACTGTATTATTTTAGGCCGTGAACAAGATCTCGGGATGAGACCGAAACGTTGGCCTTAGCCTGGATCCGATGAAAGCTGTAATGGCACCGGACGGGGTTAAAAGCAGAGTGTGCTTGGCGTGCATGCTGTACCTGCGCTCCCTGGACTTTGTGTGGCTGTCATGGCCCATAAAAGGTAGGAACTAGTGTTAGGGACCACTCATGAAGGCGACCTTGACGTGGTGAGTGGCTTATTACGCTTTGGCCAAAATGTACACCAATGCCTTATTCAACATCCAGCATAAAGGCAGGGCAGAGTGCTGGTTGCAGTGTGCGATTGCATTTTGTGTTTTTGCGTTTGTATAAAAAATTACTAATATTTACTAAAATCGAGTGCCGCGGTCATATATATTATATATTGATGATCATTACCGCTGAGCACCAGAACCCAGTTACGGAGTGCCGTCCAAACGACCTATAAATTGCACCAACATTAAGGGACATTTAGCCCACCCTACACTACTTTGGCATTCCTACACCTGGGTACCATCTATTACATCACTAAAAGGGGCCCTGTGCCCTTGCTGCTTTAAGGGTCCTATGGCCGTTGGCGTGCGTCGCACAAGGGGGTCAGGTCACTGGTGTGGCCAGTCATTGGCTGAAGCAGCATTAAAGCAGGTGTTGGCTGTGGGGTACCCGAGCGAGACAGCCAAGGCTGGGAGCAAAGGAACTAGGACCTAGTGGCAGGGAGCAGGTAAGTATGCTTTCCTTTGCAGGTCTGCCTACGATGGGAGATCTGAACAAAAAACAAAACTAATAGACAGCTAACACCATTAATGCAGAGAAATAAAAAGTTATATCTAGTTCATACCTTGCAAGCAGCCGTGAAAATGTCTGTTTGAAAACAAAGTACCAGGTATATATGAAGATGCTAACAGGTTAGTTCTGTTTATACAGAAAGTTCAGCCCACATTGTTCAGCCTCAGGCTGCACTATGAGAATGGCAGTCTATGTATTAAATAATCCTGAGGAACACAAGGAGACACAAACCTGTTTAACGCCTTCTAGAGGCAGGCAGTTTTCATCTACTTTGCACAGACTGGACTCACTGTACCAACTAACCGGTTAGACTTTGGGCTAACTCTAAGGCCTCTTTCACACGGGCGTCATGATTTTTGGCCGGATGCGTTCAGTGAAAAGCTTGCAATTTTTCATGCGAGTGCTGTAATTTTACTATGCGATTGTGTCGCGTTCTTGCGCGTGTGGCATGCGTTTTTCACGCGCGTAAAAAAAAACTGATCCATCCACTAGATTCATCTGTAACTGCAAAGACAATATAAATAGCCCCAGCATGCAGTGTTTTGTTGGACAGCTCCATTTTTTTTGTGGAGTGGTTTTTGTGTGGTTGGTGTGTGTCTTTGTTTTATTGGATTATCCTTTGCAGGATGTCCACTTTCACCCTGTCATCAACTGACCATGTCTTATCCGGATGCATTGCGTTTTTCACGCAGCCCCATTCACTTCTATGGGGCCTGCGTCGCGTGAAAATCGCACAATATAGAGCATGCTGCGATTTTCGCGCAACGCACAAGTGATGCGTGAAAAACACCTCTCATGTGCACAGCCCCATAGAAATGAATGGGTCAGGATTCAGTGCGGGTGCAATGCGTTCACCTCACGCATCGCACCCGCGCGGAATACTCGCCGGTGTGAAAGGGGCCTAAGGGTATAGCCACACACTCAGGTTTCTGCATGCAGTTTTAGATGCCAAAATCAGGAGTGAATAAAAAAAATAGAGAAGTATAAATTCTTTATATTTTCTCTCCTATTATGATCCACTCATGATTTAGGCTTCCAAAACTGCATGCGGAAACCTGACAGGGTGGCCATACCCTAAGATCGTTATCCTGGTTTTTACCATTTAACCCAGCCACCAGGCCACTACCTCTTGAGGTAGTCCCAGTGTAGTTGGCAGCTGACCCACGGGGTCAGAGACACTAGTGCGTAGCACAGTGGGGGTCCGGCAATATATCTATTCTGGTAACAGGCCAAGGTCTGGGCATGCAGTATACAAGTAATCTGGGAAACAAGTCCAAGGTCATGACAGAATGCAATGGGGCAGTACGTGAAACAGGCTGAGGTCAAGGCATAAAGCTAGGTTGCCTGCCACTGGCTGGAAAAAAATCAGAGAGCACGCTGGCACCCTAAAGACAGCAGTAGGGCGCTTGGCAGCAGGAGCAAGCTGTGGCCTGCGAGGGAAGCACATGGATCACCAGTGCCCGGGCCCATCAGTAGCAGGAGAATGAGATGCGGGTCCGAGCCGCTAAGCAGAAGGGGGACCGACCTGGTGAGTGATATGGCAGACCTCCCAAGTGTCCATCTTTTAGCGGGACAGTCCCTCTTTTTGACCCAAGTCCCTCTGTCCCTCTTTACTCCATAAATGTCCCTCTTTTTGATCTGAGGTATAGATTTTCATTATTGCATTTACAATAGTAATACAGAAAGTGTCTGGTTTCTATCTGTAATATAGGAGGCCACCTTTTATATTATTTGATGCAATTTTTATTTTAGAAATTTTTATATCAGATTAGTTTTCTCTTATGAAAAGGTGCACAAATTTTGAAGTGTATAGATATGCCAAAAAAATGGATCTTTCATGCAATGAACCATAAGTGTTCCTATTTGAACATCCAAAAAGTTAGGAGGTATAATATGGTGCCCATACCTGCCTGGAGGAGCAGGACAGCAGGGCGCATGGGCCACCAGCATAACATTCATTTTGCAAATCTAACATGTGTCTCTTTATGTGGTAATGACTTTGGAATGCTTTTACTTATTCAAGTGATTCTGAGAATGTTGCTTCATGAATCATGACACATCATGATTCCTGTTAGTGGTACATTTGGATCTCTATGTGGTACTTCTGTTGTCATGGCGCAGTGTGTTAAATACACTCCACACTGAACAAGGGAAGGGAAAGGGTATTAGGCCTGGAACCTAGAGAAAGGGAAATGTTCACACCTAGTGAGTCCCTACACCAAGCCCTGACTGCTATCAGTATGAACAGACCTTGATGTTAGGAATGTTCCTACCCAGGAACCTAAGCCCAATCTCATCCTAACAGGGCCCTGCAGATAGTGTCAGGACACGGACCCAGATGAAGAAATAGGAGACCCCCTCAGGCCTAATATCAGCAGGTAAAGGAAAACAACAAACAACAAAGAAGATAAACTTAACTTCCAGAAATATACGGACGAGCAGAAACCCAGAGATAACCAACACCAGGACTTCCACAAACAAGGAGCTATCAACCGCATAGCGTGATGGGTGAGGCCAGACTAAATAGAGGAGAAGGAATGACCACTTAACATACACCTGAGACAAGAGGTGTGGTCATCCTCAGCACCAACACAGAAAAGTGAAACCAATGAGGCTGTCAATCACATGCAGCCAGTCTCATCGATCTTCTAGTCCCTGTCACAGGCGGGACCATGACAGTACCCCGCCCCCCTCTTCTACTGGTGGCCTCTGGACACCCAGGACCATCTTTATCTGGATGAGCCCTGTGAAAAGCTTTCACAAGACGATTATCATTAACCCCTTAAGGACACAGGGTGTACCGGTATGCCCTATTTCCCGAGTCCTTAAGGACACAGGACGTACCGGTACGTCCTAACTTTAAATAGGCATTCTGGCGCCCCAGGGGTTAATCTGAACAGGATGCCGGCTGAAATCATTCAGCCGGCATCCTGTCACAACGCCAGGGGGGGTCATGTGACCCCCCGTGTCGGCGATCGCAGCAAACCGCAGGTCAATTCAGACCTGCGGTTTGCTGCGCTTTTTGCAGTTTCTGATCCCCGCGGTCCCTGACCGCAGGGATCAGAAACTTTAGAGTGCCTAAAATCAAGATTTTTCACCCCCCCCCTGCACCCCTGCACGATTTGATGCCGGCGGGTGGTGCAGGGGGGGGGGTGTCGCAGGCGGTGGGGGCGTTGCGGGAGGCGGGCGGTGCGCCCCGCCCGCCTTCCCTTGAAAATTCGTTGGCTTCTAGTGGGTTATACCAGGGTGTCAGCACATTGCTGACACCCTGGTATAAACGGCTGACATCTGCGCAGATGTCAGCCGTTTAACCCTTTCCATACCGCGGTCCGTACGGACAGCTGTATGGAAAAGGTTAACTGTCATCGGTCAGGAAGCTCCCTCCCTCTCCATCGGGGGGCTGCTGTGCCTTTGCAGCCCCCCGATGGAGAGGGAGAGAGCCCCCCGACAGCCCCCCGCAGCCCCGTCCTCACCCTTCCCCATCTGCAAAGTTGTGGCAGATGGGGAAGGTTCCCATGGCAACAGGACGCCTTCTCAGGCGCCCTGCTGTCCATGGTGCTGAACAGATCTATGCTAAAAGTAAAATACAGTACAGAACCCTATATAGCCATTTTTTGCCATCTTATGTCACAAAAAGTGTAATAGCAAGCGATAAAAAAGTCATATGCACCCTAAAATGGTGCCAATCAAACCGTCATCTCATCCCGCAAAAAATGAGACCCTACTCAAGATAATCGCCCAAAAACTGAAAAATACTATGGCTCTTAGACTATGGAGACACTAAAAATTTTTTGGGGTTTTAAAAATGAAGTTATTGTATAAAACTTACATTAACAAAAAAAATTGTATACATATTAGGTATCGCCACGTCCGTGACAACCTGCTCTATAAAATTACCACATGATCTAACCTGTCAGATGAATGTTGTAAATAACAAAAAAAAAACATGCCAAAAAAGCTATTTCTTGTTACCTTGCCGCACAAAAAGTGTAATATAGAGCAACCAAAAATCATATGTACCCTAAACTAGTACCAACAAAACTGCCACCCTATCCTGTAGTTTCTAAAATGGGGTCACTTTTTTTGAGTTTCTACTGTAGGGGTGCATCAGGGGGGCTTCAAATGGGACATGGTGTCAAGAAACCAGTCCAGCAAAATCTGCCTTCCAAAAAACGCATGGCATTCCTTTCCTTCTGCGCCCTGCCGTGTGCTCGTACAGCAGTTTACGACCACATATGGGGTGTTTCTGTAAACTACAGAATCAGGGCCATAAATAATGAGTTTTGTTTGGCTGTTAACCCTTGCTTTGTAACTGGAAAAAAATATTAAAATGGAAAATCTGCCAAAAAAGTGAAATTTTGAAATTGTATCTCTATTTTCCATTAAATCTTTTGCAACACCTAAAGGGTTAACAAAGTTTGTAAAATCAGTTTTGAATACCTTTAGGGGTGTAGTTTCTTAGATGGGGTCACTTTTATGGAGTTTCTACTCTAGGGGTGCATCAGGGGGCTTCAAATGGGACATGGTGTCAAAAAAACAGTCCAGCAAAATCTGGCTTCCAAAAACCATACGGCGCACCTTTCACTCTACGCCCCGCTGTGTGGCCGTACAGTAGTTTACGGCCACATATGGGGTGTTTCTGTAAACGGCAGAGTCGGGGCAATAAAGATACAGTCTTGTTTGGCTGTTAACCCTTGCTTTGTTAGTGGAAAAAATGGGTTAAAATGGAAAATTAGGCAAAAAAATGAAATTCTCAAATTTCATCCCCATTTTCCAATAACTCTTGTGCAACACCTAAAGGGTTAACAAAGTTTGTAAAATCAGTTTTGAATGCCTTGAGGGGTGTAGTTTATAGAATGGGGTCATTTTTGGGCGGTTTCTATTATGTAAGCCTCGCAAAGTGACTTCAGACCTGTAGTGGTCCCTAAAAATTGGGCTTTTGAAAATTTCTGAAAAATTTCAAGATTTGCTTCTAAACTTCTAAGCCTTGTAACATCCCCAAAAAATAGGTTATGCAAAAAAAAATAACTTTTTTGACCCAATTTTAGCATCGTCATGAAGTACAATATGTGACGAAAAAACAATCTCAGAATGGCCTGGATAAGTCAAAGTGTTTTAAAGTTATCACCACTTAAAGTGACACTGGTCAGATTTGCAAAAAATGGCCTGGTCCTTAAGGTGAAATAAGGCTGTGTTCTTAAGGGGTTAAAGGGGTTGTCCAAGTTAAATTTATTAATGACCTATCCTCAGGATAGGTCATCAATATCAGACACCCGGCACCCCTCCGATCAGCTGTTTGAAGAACCCGGGAGTCCACTATCCTGGCTATTTGAAATTCTAGATTATCGTCCACCATGACAGGCGCGAGAGGCAAGGAGGACGGTTCAACAGGTTCAACATATCTCTTCAACGACGTATGGAACACATTTTGAATCTTCAAAGCCTGATGGAGTTCAAGACGAAAGGCAACTTGATTAACAATGGCAATGATTTTATATGGACCAATAAACCTTGGACCCAACTTGCAAGATCCAATTGGATCAATTTTTCAACTTGTGGATAGCCACACAGAATCACCCACTCTCAGGTCCGTACCATTCATGCGTCTCTTGTCAGCCATACGTTTATACTTATTGCCCATTTTTTTTTATTATTTTGAATCTTCCGCCAAATAGATGACAAAGAAGAGGAAAATCATTCCTCTTCCGGCATACCAGAAGATTTCGTACATGAAAATGTGCTCAGGTGAAACCCATATGCCCCCAAAAATAGTGACTTATCAGTGGACTTTTGTCTACGGTTATTTATGGCAAATTCAGCTAAAGACAAAAATGAAGACCACTCCTCCTGGTTCTCTGAGACAAAACATCTCAAATAACTCTCCAGATTCTTGTTAGTGCGTTCAGTCTGTCCGTTCGACTGAGGATAAAAGGTCGAAGAGAAGGACAATTGTACCCCCAGACGGGTACAGAATGCCTTCCAGAATTTATAAACAAACTGAGTCCCCCTATCAGACACCACATCAGAAGGAATACCATATCATTTCACGATGTTATCGACAAACACTTGTGCAAGAGTTTTAGCATTAGGTAAAGCTGGCAATGCCCTAAAGTAAGCCATCTTACTAAAGCGATCAACAACCATCAAAATCAAAGTTTTTCCTAAAGAATTAGGCAAATCTGTGATAAAATCCATGGACAAATGTGTCCAAGTTCTGGGTGGAATGGGCCACGGAAGTAAAGATCCGGGAGGCCAAGTATGTGTCACCTTAGCACGTGCACAAGTACTACAAGCAGACACATAGTCCTCAACACTCACCAGAATCTACGAGAGATGATATCGACAGTGGATCTGCTCCCAGGGTGTCCTGTGAGAAACATACAGTGATGTTCCTCGAACACCTTGTGACATAATTCAGAAGGAACAAACAACTTCCCTGGAGGACAAGAATCCGGTGCATCTCCCTGGGCCTCCAACACCTCTTCCTCAAGGTTGGGATATAGGGCGGATATGACTATCGGACTAGGATCTTCCGAATCACCCCCCCCCCCCCCTCCCTTTCCCGGGAAGCTACGCGACAAAGCATCAGCCTGGACGTTCTTAACCCCAGGGCGATAGGCGACGATGGAATTAAATCTAGTGAAAAACAACGACCATCTGCCTGCCTTGGATTAAGTCGTTTAGCTGACTCCAGATAAGCCAGATTTTTGTGGTCAGTAAGCACAGTAATAGGATGAATAGCTTCTTCCAACCAATGACGCCATTCCTCAAAAGCCAACTTAATGGCCAGCAACTCTGTATTACCCACGTCATATTTCCTTTCTGCAGCCGAGAGTTTCCTAGAGAAGAAAGCACATGGGCGCCATTTACTAGGTGAAGGACCCTGCAACAAAACTGCTCTTGGCATGCAATTTATTCTCTCTTAGGATCTGTAACACCTGTCTCATGTGATCCAGATTAGTCTCCATATCTGGAGAATAAATGAATATGTCATCCAGATACACAACAGCAAACCTCCCCACCAGATGATGAAATATATCATTAACAAAATGCTGCAAAACAGTGGGCGCATTAGTTAATCCAAACTGCATGACCAGACTCTCAAAATGACCCTCTGGGGTATTAAACGCCATCTTCCATTCATCCCCTTCCTTGATCCTGACCAGATTATATGCCTCCCCTAAGTTCCAACTTGGAGAACACTTTGGCACCAACAATCTGATTAAACAAAAAACAAAATGGCTGCACACCATTATATATACAAACAATAGAGCTAAGAAATGGGGGTCATTCTAGATAAAAGTGGTACAATACCGACTATAAATGAGTATATATGAATAATGGAAGCTCTTAGCGCACATACGTGTCGGACCCATCTACCAGGCGTCAACGTGGCTTCCGGAGATGGGTCCCTATCACTAAAGAAACTACCTCGCTTTGGGCTTACTTAAGCCTACAATATTAAGGGCAGTGTAGGAACCAGCTACAAACATATTCTGCTCAGAAGTCCCATGTAAATAGGCGTGTCCAGTCTAAAAGGGGTGCCACCCACAATATATTGCAAGAAAATTTAGACTAAAACCTTCAGGATCACAGGTGCATATCCATGAAGCAAACATAATTACAAAAAACAAAATGGCTGCACACCGTTATATATACAAACAATAGAGCTTAGAAATGGGGGTCATTCTAGATAAAAGTGATACAATACCGACTATAAATGAGTATACATGAATAATGGAAGCTCTTAGCGCACATACGTGTCGGGCCCATCTACCAGGCGTCAAGGTGGCTTCCGCAGATGGGTCCCTATCACTAAAGAAACTGCCTCGCTTTGGACTTACTTAAGCCTACAATATTCAGGGCAGTGTAGGAACCAGCTACAAACATATTCTGCTCAGAAGTCCCAGGTAGATGGGCGTGTCCAGTCTAAAAGGGGTGCCACCCCCAATATATTGCTTCATGGATATGCACCTGTGATCCTGAAGGTTTTAGTCAAAATTTTCTTGCAATCTAATTCAACGAGTCAGGAATTAAAGGAAGGGGGTACCGATCACAGACCGCAGTACGATTAAGCTCACGGAAGTCCAGGCATGGCATAAGGGTTCCGTATTTCTTCTTTACAAAGAAAAACCCCGCCTGCCACTGGGGACTTGGAAGTCCTAATATGTCCCTTAGCCAAACTCTCGGCAATATACTCTCGCATGGCCGCTCTTTCGGGTTCAGAGAGGTTATATAACCTAGATTTGGGCAACTTCGTTCCGGGAATAAGATTGATAGGACAATCATATTCCTGATGTGGGGGTAACCCCTGGCAACCACTCTCACTCAATACATCAGAAAAATCTGAAATAAAAGAGGGAACAGTGTTAGTGGTCAAGACAGAAAGAGATGTATTAAGACAGTTGTCCATGCAATAATCACTCCAATCGAGAATCTGTCTCACTTGCCAGTCAATGGTAGGATTATGTTTGCTCAACCATGGTAAACCCAGAACTAATGGAGCAGCAGACCATCCAGCACAAAACACGAAATGGATTCCTGATGAAAATCACCTACTCTTAAACGGATGTCTTGCACCATCTGTGACAAACATTTCGTGGTACGGAGTCTATTGCAAACTCCAAAATATTTTTTCTAATGCACTTGTTGTCAACCCATGCATATGGACAAACTGACCATCAACTAGGTTAACCCCTTCCTCACTGTTAATAAACACCTCAATTCCCACAATTCTGGACTCTAGTGCCACTTCGGCAGACAGGAGAAATCGGGTACTACCAGTAAATGGCAAAAGTAAGTTCTCTGACTCCCTACCCACACCACCAAGAGTTACATGGGAAATGTTTTCTTCTTGTTTTCCCCTTGACGCAGAACGTGAGGACAAACATTAACAAAATGTCCCCTTTTTCCACAGAAAAAACATACTCTCTTCTTATGTATAGAAGTCTTGCAAGCAGGCCCAGGGGTAGCTCATCCTAACTGCATAGGTTCGTCACCAGGCATAAACTCAGGAGTCTCTCCTCCCAAGGTGTCAGAGGAAGCCGCCACGTTATATGATAGTTCGTCCTGAGAGTGAGGGACCTTTGATCTCTCTCTCTCTCTCAGGCGTCTATCCATATGTACGGCAAGGGACATAGCCGCTTCCAGTGACTCAGGATTTTCGTGACAGGCCAAGGCGTTGTTTAGCCTCTCAGACAATCCCTGACAGAATTGACTAGGGAGAGCTTGATCATTCCACTCCGTATCCGTAGCCCATCTCCTAAATTCAGAGCAGTAGATCTCCGCAGAACGCTCTCCCCGTCGTAAACCACATAACTTGGTCTTGGCCAGGGAGATCCGGTCCAGGTCATCGTAGATAGGACCTAGAGCTCTGAAAAATTCATCTACCGACCGGAGGGACTGTGATCCGGGCGGCAGAGAAAAAAAACAACACTGAGCGTCCCCTTTAAGCAACAAAATAATAATACCAACTCTTTGACTCCCAGATGAGAGCGGGCGTAACTTAAAGTACAACTTACATGACTCTCTGAACCAAATGAAGTTGTCACTCCCCCCTGAAAACCCATCCCTACGTCCCTACGCCGAGCTTCGACTGCTATCAGTATGAACAGACCTTGATGGGAGGAATGTTCATACCCAGAAACCTAAGCCCAATTTTACCCTAATAGGGCCCTGCAGATAATGTCAGGACACAAATGGCCTATGAAGGAATAGGAGACCCCTTCAGTTCTAATATCAGCAGGTAAGGGAAAACAATAAACAACCACATAGCATGATGGGTGAGACCAGACTAAATAGAGGAGAAGGAATGACCACTTAAACTATACCTGAGACAAGATGTGTGGTCATCCCCAGCAACAACACAGAAAAGTGAAATCAAAGAGGCTGTCAATCACGTGCAGCCAGTCTCTTCGATCTTCTAATCCCTGTCACAGGTGGGACCATAACATCTATCATACATATATATATATATATATATATATATATATATAAAGAAGGAGATATATATGTATGTATGTTCTGTGATCACTCAAAAACATGTCCATCGATTTAAAAAAAATCTTGTGGGGGTCACAGCTCTCTAGGAAGTACCGTTCCTGAGATATTTCCCAAAAATTACCTCCATTAGCCAATACAAGCCTGCAAGTCTTTCTCTTCATATCCCAACTGCCATACACATGGTCACATGTCCCTTATCAGCCAATAGAAGTTTGCACACAGTTTTACACTAGGTTTCTATAACAACCCAGCCATTTTTCTTCACTGCTGTAGGTCAGCTTTAAAAGGGGCAGGGTGCTGTGGATCACACTGTTAAGGGAGCTTTAAGCTACGCCCCCACCCCAAGGCCCCTTTAAGCTACGCCCCCTTCTACTCCGCAGCTGACGGATTGAACAAATCAAAGTAAAAATCAACTTTTGTCTGCTGCAGGGGCGGGAGGGAGGGTGACTTTCTCCCTGCATCTCATGCTCACACAGCACAGTGCTGCTGTCTGAGAGTGAGCTGTTCAAAAGAACACCCCTGTGTCCATCCAGGTCCTGCGCTGGACGGAGGACAGGGAGTCTGAAAGCTGGACTGTCCTGAATAAAACCGTACCTCTGGCTACCCTAGGGGCAGGCTGCTGTGGAGGTCAAAATTTAGGGGACAGTCCGCTATGGATGTCACTGCTAAGGGGGTGGGGTGTTGTGGAGGTCACATTTTAAGGGAACAGAGCTCTGTAGAGATCACTGTTACGGAGGCGGGTTATTGTTGAAATCACTGTTAACGAGACGGGGTACTGTGGAGGTCACTAATAAAGGGGCGGCCGCTGTGGAGGTCACTGTTGAAGGGGCAGGTTACTGTGGGTGTCACTGTTATAGTGGATACTGTCTATCTTTTAACGACACACACAAACATTAAATGAAATAGATTTAATATACCCGTACAAAGCCGGGTCCTTCTGCTAGTTTATAAAATAGAATTACAGTTTTACAGAATATTTGGAGAAATAGGCAATTTAAAAATGTTTTATTTCTCTGCTTTTAAGAAAGATAGTGATAGATCACAAAATAGTTATTAATTAACTTGGAAAAGAGAAGTGGCGCACTGGACTGGTACTGACACAGGAGGTGCTCTCAGTAAAAAGGATATCACCCTTCCTTTAAATAGAAAATCAATAATAAAAAAATACTGGGCACTCTCTAACTAATGGAACCTAATAGTTTAATAAAATACACCATATACACTTCAATACATTAAGCATAAAAATACATACAATAACAATAAAAATAGATTCCTCCACCTATTGGTACCAATTAAAATCTATATGTTTAAAATAGAATAAAGTGGCCTCTGGGTGTTTTTTATTAGTTATTAATTAACATTCACCATATGTCTACATTATGTTAGCAGCATTTTGTAAATGCTTAAAGAGGACCTTTCACCAGAATAAAACTTCTAAACTAACTATACAGACATGTAGAGCGGCGCCCAGGGATCTCCCTGCACTTACTGTTATACCTGGGCGCCGCTCCATTCTCCTATTATAGCCTCCGGTATCTTCATAGTTAGGCTCCACCCAGGGGAACCTGCCGGCGTCTCATTCTCCCATGCTGTAGCGCTGGCCAATCGCAGCGCTCAGCTCATAGCCTAAGAGAAAAAAAAGCCTCTCAGGCTATGAGCTGAGCGCTGTGACTGGCCAGCGCTACAGCCTAAGAGGAGACGCCGGCAGGTTCCCCTGGGTGGAGCCTAACTATGAAGATACCGGAGGCTATAACGGGAGAACGGAGCAGCGCCCAGGTATAACAGTAAGTGCAGGGGGATCCCTGGGCACCGCTCTACATGTCTGTATAGTTAGTTTAGATGTTTTATTCTGGTGAAAGGTCCTCTTTAAGGCTAGATATGGTTGATAGACTGGCACACTATATCTGGAAACAAATAGAGAGCAGACAGAATGTATTTAGGTGAAAGATTTATTCAATCTGAAGAGAAACCAGAGTATGACAGACAGAATGTATTTAGTATAAATTAATTTATTTTCCCTCTTATAATCTAAATTCAAATATATAGATACAAAGTGCAAGAAACATATAGATAAAAAATGAAGGAGATATAAAAAGTGAAAAAAAATGATGAATGAATAAAAAAATGAAAAAGGTAGAAGATCCTCCAGGATGTGTAAAATGGAGGTTTAAGTAAAAAAACTATAAGTAAAAACTGTATCACTGGCGGTGATATAATATTCAAGATTGTCCCTCCTAGGACAAAGCCACTGTTTCTCAGCTGTTAAAAATGTCAGTTCATCAGCAGTGCAATTGCCCCTGGGTTAGTTCTCAGACAATTTAGCCTGTGGATGTTAAAATTGTCATTTGATCAGCGGTATAATTATTATTTGTGCAGACAGGAATGATCCACTGGATATATAATTATAGTGGTGCGATTTCTATATATCCGCAGTGAAATAATGTGCAGAATGTCTCTGATGGACTTGTGCTATTGTGTATCTGCTGTTTCACCTGTAACTATCCAGCTTTACATTAAAATGTTGCGGCTTTTATAACACATTTAATGGTTGAAGTCCTATAGCAGGCAGGTATTGTTTGTATCGCTCCTGTGGCGTCCAGACACGGAGGCAATACACTGCCTGCTGTTACCATTGAGTGTCTTCTGTGTGTGTGTGGCCGCTCCTCTCCAGTAAACGGTCCGGTTAGGGTTCGCTGCTCTCTGTATTCCCGAAGTGCGCACAGCAAGCTTCAACCATTGAATGTGTTATAAAAGCCGCAACATTTATTTAATGTAAAGCTGGATATTTACAAGTGAAACAGCAGATACACAATAGCACAAGTCCATCAGAGACATTGGCCTCATGCACACGTCCGTTGTTTTATTCCGTGTCCGTTGGGCCATTTTTCGTGATTTTCTGCGGACCCATTGACTTTCAATGGGTCCGTTGAAAACTCGGCTAATGCACCGTTTGCCATCCGCGTCCGTGATCCGTGGTTCCAGTCCATCAAAAAAATATAACCTGTCCTATTATTTTCGCGGAAACGGTTCGCAGACCCATTCAAGTCAATGGGACCGCTAAAAAACGCGGAGGCACACAAGATTGTCATCCGCGTCCGTTTTTTTCCTATTATTTGCATGGCAAACTTGACTTAGACTTTTTTTTACTTTCCTTTATGTCTGGTGGTCCTCCAAAAATAAAGGAAGACACACGGAAACAAAAACGGAAATGGATCACGGAACAACAGAACATAACAACAGTCATGTGAATGAGGTCATTCTAATCATTATTTCACTGCGGATATATAGAAATCGCACCACTATAATTATATATCCAGTGGATCATTCCTGTCTGCACATCCAAATAATAATTATACCTCTGATCAACTGACAATTTTAACATCCACAGGCTAAATTGGCTGAGAACTAACCCAGGGGCAATTGCACTGCTGATGAACTGACAACAGCTGAGAAACAGTGGCTTCACCCTAGGAGGGACAATCTTGAATATTATATCACCGCCAGTGATAGAGGTTTTTTTTTACCTAAACCTCCATTTTGCACATCCTGGAGGATCCTTTACCTTTTTAATTTTTTTTTATTTTAATTTTTACTCATTCATCATTTTTTCTTTCACTTTTTATATCTCCTTCATTTTTTATCTATATGTTTCTTGCACTTTGTATCTATATATTTGAATGTTAATTATAAGAGGGGGAAAAAAATTAATTGATACTAAATACATTCTGTCTGCTCTCTATTTGTTTCCAGATATAGTGTGCCAGTCTATCAACCATATCTATCCTTACACATTTTCTACTGGCTGGGTGAGTCAGTCAGACTTAGAGCACCTTACATGACAATAGACGAGTGAGCGTCTATAAAACTCATTGTCCTTGTACTCATTTTGTAAATGCTATTTTATTTTTTTATGACAATAGAAGGCTTAGAAGCAGGTGTAAAAATGAATGCAGATGGTGCAAAGTAAGAATAATTTTTTTTCCACAGATATGTCCACTGCAAGTGTTAATGTCATTGTATTTTGCATTTTGTACACTGTACGCCACAAAGGCTGTATATGAAGAGCGAGAGGTTAATGGTTACTGTTGCTAGGCAGGGCTAGCACCGCCCCTTAGTCTCTAGGAGGAAGTGAATTTAGTCTAGTGTAATCTGTAGATGAGCAAGCATCATAGAGCAGAACTGACAGGGAAAAACCTGTCACCCTGTGGATTAAAAAAGCAGCGAAGCTACAGCATGTGCCAGTGTGCTTGAAGTATAGTTATTGAAAGCAGCAAAAGGCTCAGCAGCCATAGGGTCCAATCACACATCAATATGAATGGGTCCCCATCTGTTCCGGAAAAAAAAAAAGACAGAGCATGTCCTATTCTTGTCCACAGCCATGGACAAGAATAGGCATTTCTATCCGCAAAATGTGGAACACATATGGCCGCTGTCCGTGTTTTGTGGATGCGCAATTTGCATACCGCAAAACACTTGCGGACATGTGAATGAACTCATACAATGAGAATTGCTGTGTATCTGTCTGCAACCTGGCTAAAGGCTTTTCTGCATGTTGTAGCACACAACAGGACTAAAAAGGGACCCTGAGGTACCTGTACAGTGGACATGCCTAATAAGTGGCCCCATTTTGGAAACTGCACCCCTCAGTTATTAATCAAGGGGTGGCGTGAGCATTTTGACACCACTTTTATTTAGCAGAAATTAAGGAGCAAGTGCAGTAAGCCAGATTGGACTAATGCACACTGGCGCAACAATATGCACTGACTGGGTCAGGTGTAAATGATAGTTAAGCGTTTTGTTCGTGACGCCAATTGCAGCGTGCGCAGGTTACAGTCTCAGGGCCCTTTAAGGTGTTGCAACTGACGTACCAGGTAAGGAATGCCAGAGTGGTATAATGTCTCTGTCTAGTAGTAGGTATAGTGTCAACGGTGTCTCCTACCTGGGTACGGCTGGACTCCTGGATCCTGGCTCACTTGCAATAAATGAGTGTGTTGCTAGTAGGAGTAATTGAGGGGTTTTGGTAGCAATAAATGAGATCCAGACTTGGACTATAATTCAACTTGTCTTTACTGGTTGCAGCTTTAATCCATACGAGATACAGCAATAGTCTTGGGTCCCAGCAGGTATTGGCAATGTATGGCAGGGATCGATATCTCTTCTGCTCCTATCATGTGCCTGGAGAATATGGCAGGAATCTGTCTTCTGCTCTGTCTATCTTATGCTATGGGACTGACTAGCTGAGGAGGAATTTGGCTTCTCCTGGTCTCTGGATAGTACTCGCAGTTAGCTCACAGTGAATAGTTCTTCCTGGAGTTCTAGAGGTGGCTGCTTGCTTGTCAACCAGCTGAGGCTGAAGGCTCAGACTGGGGATGAAGATCTTTGATCTCAGCCGAGACACGATCCTGGGCTGGGATCCCTAGAACTGGGTGCTCCTACCAGCACAGCCTTCCCCTAGCCGGGGTGGCTGGCACACTCACTCTAACGTCCTTCCCCAAACCATGAGGCAGGATGTGGGAACATTCCACACCTCCTCAAAGAGGGGGGAGCTAAACTGGAATGTACTATTCCAGTCTAGATATGCTAAACTGTTACTAAGGCCCTGCTAACACATTGCTGCCACGTGCTGGTGTACATGGAAATTACAGCTAAGTACATTCAAACAAGGCTTTCAATGCACATTTGTGAGGAATAGTAAATAAAATCACATTAGATGACAAGGCACATGTTACCAACAAATAGTAGCGGGGAAAGAGTTTAGTAACATAACTCTGGGATGTTACACAAGGGATGATGCAAATGAAAATTGCAAGTTTTCACAGTTTTTCAGTGTCCAATATCTGCCATCTGAGACACAGCATGCTCCTTAAATTGTAAGGCAGGTTCTACTGGGTACTAAAATAAATGTGGATGTAAACTGCTGTTTGGGTATGCTGCAGGGTTCAGAAGAGAAAGATCATCTTTTGGCTTTTGCAGCTTATATTTTACCCCTTAGTGACCACCCACAGTCTAAGTGCTGCACGGGTCCCCTGTGCAGCGGGGTGCAGGGGCCCGGCTCTCACATGAGAGCCGAGGCCCTGCTCTAACAGCCTGGACCAGCAGGAGTGCCGATCCGGGCTATTTAACACTTTACATGCCGCGGGCAATGGCACCCGCCACATGTAAAGTGCTTCCAGAGGGAGCGGACTCCTTCTGTCTTCCATCGGAATACCGCAAATGCGATCGCAGGGTGCCGATGTGTGTGAAGGCAGGTTGGGGTCTTATGAAGGCCCCAGACCAGCCTTGAGCAATTTCCAGCAGGCGTACATTATCCCCTACCGTGAACACCGTAAAATAAAAATAAATAAAAAAATGACAGAATTGCAATTTTTTTTTGCCACCAGAAAATGTAATTATTAAAAATTTCATTATTTACTCCAAAATGATACCAATTAAAAATACAAGTCGTCCCGCAAAAATCAAGCCCTCACACAACTCCATAGAAAGAAAAAAGTTATGGGTCTTGGGAAGCAGCGATGCAAAAACATTATACAATTATACTTTTTGTTGTCTCTGTGTGAGGGCTCATTGTTTGTGGGATGAGTTGATGTTATCATTGATACTACTTTAGAGTACTTTTAGATCACTTTTTATTTTTTGGGGAAGCATGATAAACAAAAGGCAGCAATTCTGCCTCTGCTTGTTTTATTAATGCAGCCCTGTTCAGTATGATTATAGAGATACCATAGAGATAGCAATGTTATCTATATTTTGTAAGTTTTGCTCTTTTACACAACAAAAGCATTTTTGAAAAAAAATCATGCTTTTGTGCCGCCATGTTTTTTTTTTTTTTCCTCTGGATTTTTTATTTTTCAAGGCTTGTGTTTTGTGGGATGAGATGCTGTTTTCATTGGAACCATTTTGGGGTACATAAGACTTTTTGACCTCTTGATCTGTTTTTGGGAGACAAGGTTATTTATCGTAAAGTGTCAACACTGCAATTTAACCCGAATACCAATATAGTATATCTTCCATGTACTTTATCATTTAGTTATAATAGCCTGCCTACATTCAATGCGCTGCCTGTGCTGTTCATAGTGCGCCCTGCGCTGATGAATGGCAGGAAAAGTCTAAGACATATTGGTGCACCATAGACTTTTTCCAGGGTGCGGGTGCCCACAGAGAGGGCTCTGAGTGAAACTTCTGGCACCTGTGTCGTAGGTTCGCCATCACTGCCCTAGGGGACTTCGTTTTGAGCACCGATCGCTTTTACAATTCATTACATTACATATTTGCCGACCAGTGCCATACATGTACAGTGCTGTGTGAGACTTTGAAGATGGCACCCAGTCGCAAGCACAGTGAGCACCATAGCAGCAAGGTGCCTGCTGTCATAAACAGCAGACAGCCGGGACTAATGTATGCAATAGACGATTACGTCAATCCCATATAGTCAGGGGCGTAGCAGTAGGGGAAGCAGGGGAAGCGGCTGCTTTGGGACCTGAACTCAGAAGGGGCAACCCAGAAGGAGGACTAAAAGATTTTATTGTCTGGGCCCCCTGAACAGTATTATAAAATTACATTATATACAGAGACACTATAGGAAATGGATGGAGTGGCTGCTGGGCCTCACCTTGGAGAGCGATCTTGACTAGCCACAGGAGTGGAAGTAACAGGGGAGGAGGGTGTTGCAAAAAAGTTGCCCTGGAGGGTGGTGGGGTTCAAAAATTTGCTGTGGGGGCCAGTCATTTTTAGTTATGCCACTGCATATAGTTAACCCCTCAAATGCCACGGTCAGACGACAAAGACATTCCTAATAGTTAGAGAACACTGACATGCATAGTCACTCATTGATCAGAAACTGACTGTTTAATTCCTCATTAGTTATAGTGAGAGCAGAACTCATACTGATATCAGGAATATATAATCTTTGATAAATTAGGCATATTTCAAGCACAGATTGCGGCACAACAGCTAGTTGTGCTGCAATCTGCAACTACGCCCACTCACGCCAAGTCTAAATAAGGGTGTGTGGCATGGGCAGGGAAGAGGATGGGCTGGCAGGCCTGTCTCATTTACCATTTTCTACCTCTGCTTCAGGCGTAGAAAAAGGTCTAAATGTAAGACAGCTCTGAGGAAAGGTTCACGCCACGGTGGATACCTGGAGCAGCTCTTTTGGGCAGGAACAGTACATGTCTTTCATGGCCTACTGGGTCAATGTTTTTTGCAGCAGCTGCAAGGCAGCACCCCAGCAGCTAGGCTAGGTCCTTTTAACCCCCCAGTTTGTATCAACCTGGTTCCCACACCAGACACATTGGCCTGGGCAATATTAGCCACAAAGGTGAGCAGTTGCTAAGGTACATCAAGCAGAAAACATTCTGCTGACTGTCAACCCACTGACTCCAACTAGGCAAGGTGGTCATCGACAATGGCAACAACATAGTGGCCGCTCTGAACCTGGGGGAAATAACACATGCTTCCTGCATGGCATACGTCATTAACCTAGTCATGCAATGCTTTTTAAATATGTATACTGGCTTGTGCAAGGTGCTGGCAATATCTAGGAGACTGTCCTCGCATTCCAGCCATTTTTACGTGCGGAGGAATGCCCTCCTGGACTTTTAGTAACAGAATGGTCTTCTGCTACACTGCTTTTAATCTGCAATCTTCCAACTCACTGGGATTCAACATTGCACATGCTAGAGTGTCTATACGAGCAGTGGAAAGCCATGAAACATTTTGGTATGGCCAGACCACCTCAGCAGGGAGCATGTGTTGTTTCGAGATCAGACAGTTGCAGCTCATCCAAATCGCCTGTTGGGTGCTGATGCTCTTTGAAGAGTCCACAAAGTTTGTCAGCAGGGAAAACTGCAGCATAAACAATGATATCCCCCTCATACACTACTCCCAAAAAGTTTGCGATATTTGGCTTTAGGGTGAAATTTATGGAAAACGTAAAGTTCACACTATGGTGATATTATATCATGAAAGTTGCGAATATAGAAAAAATGGTAGCTCACTCACTGTTCCACTTTTGGAGAGGTGCACTGCCCTGCAGCACTCCCTATTGCTGATGTAGTGAAAAAGAAAGTGATTGGGTTGGGCGTCAGGCAAACATATATCCAGGTGGATTGTATCAGAATAATTATATATACTGTATATCACACATATAATACAAACAACATGATGCACAAAACTATATACTTTAAAAACAGCTATTTTAAAAAATCAGGATTAAGGCCTCATGCACACAACCGTTTTTTATTCGGGTCCGCAAAAACGGGGTCCATAGGTCCGTGATCCGTGACCTTTTTTTCGTCCGTTGGTCTACCTTGATTTTTGGTGTCCGTCTGGCCGTGCGGAGCCAAATGGATCCGTCCTGAATTACAATGCAAGTCAATGGGGACGGATCCGTTTGACATTGACACAATATGGTGCAATTGCAAACGGATCCGTCCCCCATTGACTTTCAAATGTAAAGTCAGGAGTCCCTTTTATACCATCGGATCTGAGTTTTCTCCAATCCGATGGTATATTTTAACTTGAAGCGTCCCCATCACCATGGGAACGCCTCTATGTTAGAAAATACCATCGGATTAGAGTTAGATCGTGAAACTCAGATCCGACAGTATATTCTAACACAGAGGCGTTCCCATGGTGATGGGGACGCTTCAAGTTAGAAAAGATTAAAAGAACTGTGTACATGACTGCCCCCTGCTGCCTGGCAGCCCCTGATCTCTTACAGGGGGCCGTGATCAGCACTATTAACCCCTCAGGTGCCGCACCTGAAGGGGTTAATTGTGCGTATCATAGCCCCCTGTAAGAGACTAGGGGCTGCCAGGCAGCAGGGGGTAGATCCCCCTCCCTCCCGGGTTTGAATATCATTGGTGGCCAGTGCGGCCCCCCCTCCCTCCCTCTATTGTATTTATATCTTTGGTGGCCAGTGTGCGCCCCCCCCTCGGCCCCCCTCCCTCCCTCTATTGTATTGTCACGGCTGAGGATGGGGAAAACACTCAGCCGTGCGATGACGGAAAATGTTAGTGGCTGCTCAGCTAGGACGACAGAATTAGGAAGCAGGTCACCTCCTAACGCATCCCTAATCCGACCCTAACTCCTAGCTGCATGAGCCGACCTTGAAGGTAGGAGGGCCCATGCTCAGGTACCTTGGATCCCTACTCACCCTCCGCCAATCCCTGAACTAGGAGCTGGGTAGACCACCTGTTCCTCCTGGATGCGGAGAAACAGGAGTCTAAACTGGCCGAGCTGCAATGGGATGTAACCATAAACAGACTATGGATATGGCAGGAGAGTGAAAGACTTCCACCTCTACCTGCCACAGACACACTGACTGGATCCCTGGACACAAGTGCTGGCTGTCCACACACAAACATAAAAGGACACAGCACACATAAACACACATAAACACACAGGGACCCAGAACCATAGCTGAAATAATAACAGACATCACATAGACATAAACTTAACATCACATAAACATATAGTATCACAATTTATGACCAAAAGGGTGGCCCTCACTGGCAGATGGTATATGGGACCAGGAGAGAGCCTCCAGCTTACTACAAGGCTGGAGTACCCCTCAGAACTCAGGTCTCAACTGAAGTTAAATAGCCCATGTAGCCACACCCACACAGACACACCCAGTGCACACACACTAGGAAGGGAATTAACCCTTCTCACACTAGGGAAGGGAAGACAACCACTTAAAGGGGAAAGTGCACACAAAACATGTAACACCCCGTGCACACCGATAAAAGGCACACCTATAAAGAGAGGTTGCCAGGTGCAACCGCATCCACATTGCAACAAGCTGCCTAGCACAGCTCAGGCTGCTTTGCTGCCACATAAACAATGTTGCCAGCGGCAACCACAGGTGAGGCAACATACTTCAGCCCTCACCCGTGATTGACAAGAAAACCAAGACCGCAGGCAACTGCATGCGGTTCAGGAGTCACGACCATGACCATGGTCGTGACATGTATTAATAACATTGGTGGCCCAGTGTGCGGCCTCCCCCGGCCCTCCTCCCTCCCTCTATTGTAATAATAACATTGGTGGCACAGTGTGCGGCCTCCCCCGGCCCCCCTCCCTCCCTCTATTGTAATAATAACATTGGTGGCACAGTGTGCGGCCTCCCCCGGCCCCCCCTCCCTCCCTCTATTGTATTAATAACATTGGTGGCACAGTGTGCGGCCTCCCCCGGCCCCCCTTCCCTCCCTCTATTGTATTAATAACATTGGTGGCACAGTGTGCGCCCCCCCCCCCGGCCCCCCCTCCCTCCCTCTATTGTATTAATGAAGTATGTATCCACCGGGGTCGAGTGGAGGGTGGACCATAGGCGCAAAACACAACCAGAGTTTGTTTCAAACCAATAGTTTTTTAGTTTTTTTTAAAATTATTTTTGTTATCGTGACAACGCATTTCGGGGTTCTGTGGACCCCTTTTTCAAGTCAGTGAGTGCTGCTGATGGAAAATGCTCTGCTCCCAGCTTCGGGCACGTGCGGCGTCCAGATGCGGCACCCTCCACTCGACCTCAGAGTCCAGTGGATACATACTTCATACACTAACCCAGACGGCGGCCTGGCCCCCGCCAAAGGTGAACACAGACGCAACCGACAGCACCTAAACCACTCCTACTCGCCTCCAGTACATTCTTCCTGAATTGGAAGCCTGTTCTGAACCTACTCACCCTATGAGTGCCTTTTTCCTCCTTTGGCCATTTCATTCTCTATTGTATTAATAACATTGGTGGCACAGTGTTATTAATACAATAGAGGGAGGAAGGGGGGGTCTGCCCCCTGCTGCCTGGCAGCCCCTGATCTCTTACAGGGGGCTATGATATGCACAATTAACCCCTCAGGTGCAGCACCTGAGGGGTTAATTGTGCTGATCACGGCCCCCTGTAAGAGATCGGGTTCTGCCAGGCAGCAGGGGGCAGTCATGTACACAGTTCGTAGTATATTCTAACTAGAAGCGTCCCCATCACTATGGGAACGCCTCTGTGTTAGAATATACTGTCGGATCTGAGTTTTCACGAAGTGAAAACTCAGCTCTGAAAAAGCTTTTTATGCAGACGGATCTTCGGATCCGTCTGTATGAAAGTAACCTATGGCCCTGGATCACGGACACGGATGCCAATCTTGTGTGCAGCCGTGTTCTTTCACGGACCCATTGACTTGAATGGGTCCATGAACCGTTGTCCGTCAAAAAAATAGGACAGGTCATATTTTTTTGACGGACAGGATACACGGATCACGGAGGCAGATGACAAACGGTGCATTTTCCGAGTTTTCAACTGACCCATTGAAAGTCAATGGGTCTGCAGAAAATCACGGAAAACGGAACAACGGCCACGGGTGCACACAACGGTCGTGTGCATGAGGCCTTAAAATGGATGAGTAACACTGAATCAATTATGCCAAATGAATTTCAAAGTTTGTGACTTAAAGGAATAAAGTCTCATACAATGTATGTCACTATAAGGCCTCATGCACACAACAGTTTATTTTCACGGTCCGCAAAAACGGGGTCCGTAGGTCAGTGATCCGTGACCGTTTTTTCATCCGTGGGTCTTCCTTGATTTTTGGAGGATCCACGGACATGGCCGTGCGGAGCCAAACGGATCCGTCCTGAATTACAATGCAAGTCAATGGGGACGGATCCGTTTGACGTTGACACAATATGGTGGCATTTCAAACGGATCCATCCCCATTGACTTTCAATGTAAAGTCTGGAGTTCTTTTATACCATCGGATTGGGAACGCCTCTATGTTAGAATATACTGTCGGATATGAGCTACATCGTGAAACTCAGATCCGACAGTATATTCTAACACAGAGGCGTTCCCATGGTGATGGGGACGCTTCAGGTTAGAATACACTACAAAATGTGTACATGACTGCCCCCGATCTCTTACAGGGGGATATGATAGCACAATTAACTCCTCAGGTGCCGCACCTGAAGGGGTTAATTGTACTATCATATCCCCCTGTTAGAGATCAGGGCTGCCAGGCAGCAGGGGGCAGCCCCCCCCCTCCCCAGTTTGAATATCATTGGTGGCCAGTGCGGCCCCCCCCTCCCTCCCTCTATTGTAATAAATCGTTGGTGGCAGTGTGCGGCCTCCCATCTCACCCCCCCCCCCCCCGATCATTGGTGGCAGCGTAGTTCCGGTCGGAGTCCCAGTTTAATCGCTGGGGCTCCGATCGGTAACCATGGCAACCAGGAAGCTACTGCAGCCCTGGTTGCCATGGTTACTTAGTAATAGTACAATAGTAGAAGATTCATACTTACCTGCTTGCTGCTGCAATGTCTGTGACCGGCCAGGAGCTCCTCCTACTGGTAAGTGACAGTTCTTTAGCAATGCGCCGCACAGACCTGTCACTTACCAGTAGGTGGAGCTCCCGGCCGGACAAGAACATCGCAGCAGCAAGCAGGTAACTATGAATCTTCTACTATTGTACTATTGCTAAGTAACCATGGCAACCAGGACTGCAGTAGCATCCTGGTTGCCATGGTTACCGATCGGAGCCCCAGCGATCAAGCTGGGACTCCGATCGGAACTCCGCTGCCACCAATGATCGGGGGGGGGGGGAGATGGGAGGCCGCACACTGGCCACCAATGTTGTTACTGCTATAGAGGGAGGGGGGCCGATGGGGGGCGCACACTGTGCCACCACCGATTTATAACAATAGAGGGAGGAAGGGGGGCCCGATGGGGGGCGCACACTGTGCCACCAACAATTTATAACAATAGAGGGAGGAAGGGGGGGCCCGATGGGGGGCGCACACTGTGCCACCAACGATATTCAAACTGGGGAGGGGGGGTCTGCCCCCTGCTGCCTGGCAGCCCTGACCTCTTACAGGGGGATATGATAGTACAATTAACCCCTTCAGGTGCCGCACCTGAAGGGGTTAATTGTGCTATCATATCCCCCTGTAAGAGATCGGGTGCTGCCAGGCAGCAGGGGGCGGTCTTGTACAAAGTTTGTAGTGTATTCTAACTAGAAGCGTCCCCATCACCATGGGAACGCCTCTGTGTTAGAATATACTGTCGGATATGAGTTTTCACAAAGTGAAAACTTAGATCTGAAAAAGCTTTTATGCAGACGGATCTTCGGATCCGTCTGTATGAAAGCAACCTACGGCCACGGATCACGGACACGGATGCCAATCTTGTGTGCATCCGTGTTCTTTCACGGACCCATTGACTTGAATGGGTCCGTGAACCGTTGTCCATCAAAAAAATAGGACAGGTCATATTTTTTGGACGGACAGGATACACGGATCACGGCCTCGGCTGCAAAACGGTGCATTTTCCGATTTTTCCACGGACCCATTGAAAGTCAATGGGTCCGCCAAAAAAAACGGAAAACGGCACAACGGCCACGGATGCACACAACGGTCGTGTGCATGAGGCCTAAGGCTGTATCACCGTGACCTTAAGTTCCTTCCAAATTTGTGGCCCAGAGAGGTGGAATCTCATACAAATGTATGACACAATGGGCTAACAGCAAAAGTCTAATATTTGTAATATACGTAACGGTGCCCAAGCATATATTAGGGTACTTTACCACTCCTGCGTCTTCTATGATCGTGGGATCTCTTGTACACCTGGCGCTTTAATCCAATGCTCTGTTGTGAGCTGCAAAGACCTGCACGTAGGATTTCTTAGGCTCCTGACCTGCCAGGACCTGTGTGGCGTCCCACGTGGTGCACTAGGCGGTCATGTGATTTATCCTTCCAGGCGGGGATTTCAAATTACATTAGGTGCAGGTGATTTTCTCCAATGTTGCTTTAAGTCCAAAATAGGAGCATGCAGTAACAAGCGCTTCTTTCTTGGTGGTCCCTCACTGTCAATACCATACGTGTTTTCGTGTCCAACGCCCCTAAAGAAACCCAAAGAGCTCCATGTCAGCATTTAAACCCTTTGGGATTAAGGAATCAAATTCAAATATCCTTTTTGATTTGTTTCTAGACATCTGAAGGATATGATTCCCCCCTCTCCATGGGTTTCTAACCCTCTCAAGTGCCATATAAGGGTAGATGGGGTCACTTTTGTGATAGTCCCTATAGTGCTTGGACAGAGAATGCAGCTCATATCCCTTTTTTATATTAGTGACATGTTCAGATACTCTCTTTTTAAGGTCTGTTTAGTCCGTCCTATATATTGTTTCCGAAATGGACATTCTATTAGATATATCACATTGCTCGAGTCACATGTTAGGCCCTCTTTAATGTCCAGTGTGAATGTATTTTGTGTTGAAACTGCTTTTAGAATTTTCTCAGGAAACGTAGTGATTCTGCAGTTAGAGCATCGCCCACATCTGTGGAAACCATTGAAGGATAACCAATTTTGCTTATTTTGTGTGCTTTGGTTTTTATTTTTTATTGAGGGGGCAACCTTTAGGCCCAAACTAGAAGCCCTAGTATAAGTAATCTGGGGGCTACTTGACAGCAATGGTCCGACTGTCTTGTCCCAAGCAAGTTGTGCCAATATTTTCCAATAATCCTCTCCATGCTTTTGTACTGTGCGTGGAAAGGTAGGATCATTCTCAACGTTTTATCGGCCACTTGTTTATGCTTGGGGACAAAAAAATCTTCCCTCTTCATTAATCTGACTTCCCCCAATGATTTTTCTAATTGATGGTCTGGATACTGTTTTTCAATGAATTGCTGCTTTAGGGCCTCCGCTTCTATTTCAAATTGTTGCTCCTGAGTACAATTCCGTTTTAACCTCCTAAACTGACTCTTTGGAACATTAGTGAGCCTCTTCCAGTGAACTGTTTTTAAAGTATATAGTTTTATGCAACATGTTGTTTGTATTATATGTGTGATATATATATACAATTATTCTGATACAATCCACCTGGACATATGTTTGCCTGATATTTGAGTGACGCCCAACCCAATCACTTTCTATATCATGAAAGTAGGGCATTTATGTAGAAGCATGCAATAATGATTTCCTCATCTCAAACAATTTATTGAAACAAAAGCCAACAAAAGTGGTGGGTATACCACCACAACAAATTGTCAATGTCTCAATAACTTGTCATGTGGCCTTGAGCATCAATTACAGCTTGACAACAATGTCTCATGCTGTTCACAAGTCGACTAATTGTCTGCCGAGGCATGGCATCCCTCAGGTCATTGAAGTTCTGGAGTACAGAGTTACAAGCCTCTACATAGTGACTAAGCTGATCCCATAGGTTTTCAATGGAATTAAGGTCTGGAGAAAGTGCAAGACACTCCATTTAAGGTACCCCAGTCTCCAACAGCTGTTCCCTAATGATGTCACCTATATGAGCTGGCGCATTGTCATCCATGAAGATTAAATTAGGCCTTTGTTGTTCATGCAGAGGCACAATGACTGGATTAATGATGTTATTCAAGTAGTATGGGCTTGTTACTGTACCATTCACAAAGTGTAGGGCAGTTCTGCATTGACTAGACACACCTGCCCACACTGTATCACCACCACCACCAAAGGCTCGTCTGGTGACAACAGTGGCTGATGCATAGCGCTCTCCTTGACATCTTCCACATTGTTGACGGACAAAATTTTGACTTTCATCAGTGAACAGTACTGAGGCCCACTGGTCCCCCGTCCAGCGTAGATCCTCCCTGGCCCATGATAGACGATGATGCCTGGTGGTGTGGTCAGGTACCCTAGCAGGTCGTCTAGCACACAGACCACGCTGATGTAAACTGTTTCAAATGGTCTGACGTGACACTTGGGTGCCTCTCACCTCCCTTAAGTGTGCCATGAGTGGTGTGGCATTCATCATCCAGTTCTGCAAGGCATTGTTCGCAATGAAGCGGTCATCAGTTTGGGTATGTGGCCAAAGGATGTCCACTTCTATGCCTTTCTGTGACTCTCTGTATCTGTGTTGCAACCTGTTGATAACACTCTGTGACACTCTAAGCTCAGTGGCCACTTCCGTCTGAGAACATCCTGCTTGAAGCCTCTCAATGGCGAGGTACTGTTGATCAATTGTTAGATGTCGTCTTGGTCTCATAATGTCAAAATGTAAACAGCATGATGAGGACGACTGTTTAAATACCAACTGTAATTGAACTACAAAATGTATTGGGCGATTCATGGATCAAACACCTGTTGTAAATTTTGCTGTTAAGCTCCTTGTTAGAGAACAGCAAGTTGTGCAAAAAGTACTGAAGCACTGAATAGTGGAACATATGCATTCAAACGTTTAGAGAAAGTCACATTACATTCCCCTGTAAAGGTTAGAGTGCATTTTAGGTTCATCCTGAAATTTTACCCACAAGCCAAATATCTATAACTTTTTTGATTACAGTATTTGTCTTAGAACCGACTCTGACTGTCATGCAGCAGGGAACAACGGCGGAAGAAGAACAGCTAATGCATCTTGCTCCCCGCCCTGTAGCTGTTGGGTATCCATACGGAAAAACTGCCATGGAGGAGGCTAAGAAGCTGCCACTGGAAGAGGAGAAAGAGGTGGAGGAGCAAGAGGGTGATGATGAGAATGGCACCGTCCAGGAGACTCAATTGTCTCAGTGGGGGAGTGGAGCCAGAAAGAACTGGCTCCTTGGGCACGCTGGCCAGAATGGCGACCTGTGAGCTCGCTTGTTCACGCAGTTAGTTAGTTATTCCCCCTTTATGCCACCGCACAGTAATTATGCCCGGCTGAGCCCCAGGAATATGCCGTTATGTGCCCCAAGTAATAAGCCTTGTTATGTGCACCAAGTAATGGGCCCTGTTATGTGCCCCCAGTAATATGCCCTGTTATGTGCCCCCAGTAATAGGCCCTGTTATGTGCCTCAAGTAATATTCCCTGTTATGTGCCCCAAGTAATATGCCCTGTTATGTGCCCCAAGTAATATGCCCAGTTATGTGCCCCAAGCAATATGCCCAGTTATGTGCCCCCAGTAATATGCCCTGTTATGTGCCCTGTTACTTCATTCCTAGCAGCAGCAGCAAGACATCGGCTGCTCTGGTCCGTGGAGGAGGCGGAGCCGAGGCTGACTGCAGGCCGGCCCCGCCCCCCGCAAAGACCAGAGGTATGGATAGTCGGCAGGGCGGAGGAATGATGAAGCAGAGAGCCAATGCTAGCTCTTTGCTTCATCATTACAGGCAACTGTCCCTGCTTCCTATGGAAACAGGAACAGCTGCCAGAAAGCGGGACATACCTCCCCCGTACAGGGACAGTGGGACAGCCACTGAAATCTGGGAATGTCCCGCCGAATCCGGGACGGTTGGAAGGTATGGGCCTGTAAGTTGAAGGGGCCCGGCATGGCTGAATGGCCCTACCCCCTCCTGACCATTGTGATCTGCAGAGCCCTTACGGGAAGGTAGTATCTAATTTCCAAAACTATAAGAACCTTGTGGTTCCCTCTCCCACATCGCACAAACACATCAGAAAGTCAGCACATGTTGTGCTACAGGGTGGAAGGGAGGGGGCCGCAGAGTGCGTTTACACTCAGACACTAGTGTGTTGACTGGTTGGGGCAAGGTGTGTGATGTGTAAGACTAGACACCCTAGTGATAAAGTGCCGAGGATAGCAGTACTCACGGTTAAGTTGTCCCTTGGGGCCGGCGTGCAGTGGATAGGAAGACATCACTAAATCTTCTGGGGCACTCTCGGTTGCAGGGGACACCAGCCAGATGGAAGTTGAGGTGCCCTTGATAGTGGTGGTGTTTAGGGTGCTTGTGGCAGCTGGGCCCCTGGTTTGTGATGCCAGCACCGTTGGGTGAAAATATAGAGATGGAGCAGAAGAATGAGGAATGAGGCAGTATTCAAACCAAGCAGGAACTTTACTTGTCAGATGTAGTAAGTGTAGATGGCAAGCTAAGACCTGTCCTAGGTTGGTAATATAGCTTATATGTTTATACACCTAGACCTGCCAATAACCTTAATACAGGTCCTATGTTAATGTGTTAAAGACAAAAGCAGAGTTATTTACTGTGATTTCATGTTTTGGCTGCCATGTAACAGTTATATTTTGTGTTCACAGAAGCAGAAAAGATAATATGCCTGTAAGATTCATTATATAATGTAAGGTAAGCTCAATGACACAGCAGAAACAACAGAAAGCGTATAATTAAACTGTTGTTGCTGGGCAGAAGTCTAGACCAATCACAGCCAGCCTCACACACAGCAGGAGTTTTTACCAATCACAGACAGCCTCACACACAGCCTGTGTGGGAAATTCCCCTAGCTGGAATCATTATTCACCAGAGGAGAGGAGCTGAACAGACATTCACTCCACTAAGAGCTGTGTTTTATGGAAGCAGAGAGGCCAAAATAGGTATTTAAAACAGTTATATAATGTTCCTACTGTTAATATAGTGATTAGAACTGACTGTATACTGAACCAGTTATATTTGTGTTTATTTACAGTTCAACCAATTGCAAACTACAAAGTTCACAATCCAAATTCCACATTGCAATCCAAATTGCATACAACCATACCAGATCATACTCAACCAATCTGCAAATAGTTACTGCTAACGGCATACTGCAAATTGCGACCAAATTCAGCAAGTAGAACTATTAGTTAGACCTCAGATATACAGTTGCAAGAAAAAGTATGTGAACCCTTTGGAATGATATGGATTTCTGCACAAATTGGTCATAAAATGTGATCTGATCTTCATCTAAGTCACAACAATAGACAATCACAGTCTGCTTAAACTAATAACACACAAATAATTAAATGTTACCATGGTTTTTTTTTTAACACACTATGTAAACATTCACAGTGCAGGTGGAAAAAGTATGTGAACCCCTAGACTAATGACATCTCCAAGAGCTAATTGGAGTGAGGTGTTAGCTAACTGGAGTCAAATCAATGAGATGAGATTGGAGGTGTTGGTTATAGCTGCCCTGCCCTATAAAAAACACACACCAGTTCTGGGTTTGCTTTTCACAAGAAGCATTGCCTGATGTGAAGTATCTCCAAAAGCCTTGCTGTTCATCAGTCCACAGTAAGACAAATTGTCTATAAATGGAGAAAGTTCAGCACTGCTGCTACTCTCCCTAGAAGTGGCCGTCCTGTAAAGATGACTGCAAGAGCACAGCACAGACTGCTCAATGAGGTGAAGAAGAATCATAGAGTGTCAGCTAAAGACTTACAAAAGTCTCTGTCATATGCTAACATACCTGTTAGCGAATCTACGATACGTAAAACACTAAACAAAAATGGATTTAATGGGAGGATACCACAGAGTAAGCCACTGCTGTCCAAAAAAACCATTGCTGCATGTTTAAAGTTTGCACAAGAGCACCTGGATGTTGCACAGCAGTACTGGCAAAATATTCTGTGGACAGATGAAACCAAAGTTAAGTTGTTTGGAAGAAACACACACTATGTGTGGAGAAAAAGAGGCAAAGCACACCAACATCAAAACCTTATCCAAACTGTAAAGTATGGTAGTGGGGGCATCATGGTTTGGGGCTGCTTTGCTGCGTCAGGTCCTGGACGGATTGCTATCATCAAAGGAAAAATGAATTCCCAAGTTTATCAAGACATTTTGCAGGAGAAATTAAGGCCATCTGTCCATCAGCTTAAGCTCATTGGAAGATGAGTGTTGCAACAGGACAACGACCCAAAGCAGAGAAGTAAATCAACAACAGAATGGCCTAAACAGAAGAAAATATGCCTTCTGGAGTGGCCCAGTCAGAGTCCTGACCTCAACCCAATTGAGATGCTGTGGCATGACCTCAAGAAAGCGATTCACACCAGACATCCCAAGAATATTGCTGAACTGAAACAGTTCTGTAAAGAGGAATGGTCAAGAATTACTCCTGACCGTTGTTCAGGTCTGATCTGCAACTACAGGAAATGTTTGGTTGAAGTTATTGCTGCCAAAGGAGATTCACCCAGTTATTAAATCCAAGGGTTCACATACTTTTTCAACCTGCACTGTGAATGTTTACATGGTGTGTTTAATAAAAACATGGTAACATTTAATTCTTTCTGTGTCATTAGTTTAAGCAGGCTGTGATTGTCTATTGTTGTGACTTAGATGAAGATCAGATCACATTTTATGACTAATTTGTGCAGAAATCCATATCATTCCAAAGGGTTCACATACTTTTTCTTGCAACTGTACCTCTCAGAGAGATCATAAAGTGTGTAACGGTCATGTACACACACACACTGGGGGAAGGATAGTGACCACTGCGCTCCACCCTCACCCCTGGCCCTGCCTACTTGCCTCGCAAGTCCTAATGACAGGGGACAACTGGACGGCAATACCTAGCTTAGAATACGTGCTGGGAGGACAGACAAGACAAACAATGGATAGTGAACAGACCGAGTCAATACCAAGAGAGCAACAAAGTACAAATGGAGTAAGCAGAGAATAGTCAGGAGAAGGCGGGGTCAAATATCAGGAGAGTAATAAAGTACCACAGGAGTCCGCAGAGAATCGTCAGGTGGACGCCAGGGTCGGAATACAGGGAGAGCAGCGCAGTGCAGGAGGAGCAAGCAGAGAATCATCTGGGAACACAGGAACAATTAAGTATGACAGGTAACAAAATTGCAAATAAACCTAATTAATAGGCAACCTGTGGCTAGCAAGCTGCCTGTTAAATACTGACTAGCTGGGGTCATGTGACGTGGCCACATGACCCAGGCTGCTGAATACAGCTGAGCACCGAGTGCCCAGCTCGGTGCTCAGACCTCGCCTGGTTGCCGGGGGAACTGAGGACGCCGGCCGCGCAGAGGAGACGTGCGCGGCCGTTGTGTCCCGCCCGCTATCACCTAGGAGATGAGGATGCAGCACGCATCCTCGCTCCTGCACAGAGGTTTGACGCTGACGGCGCTGAGGAGAATGACCGCCTTGTCGGCGTCCCATGACAAAGTGCTTATATAACTTAAAGTGAGAGTACAGATACTTAAGAGAGAAATATATCCACCATTTTATGTTGAATGACAAGATTGAACAGTTGAACCACCATCTTATGCATACCGCCATTTTGTGATACCTTTTCAACACGTGTTATGTACATGGACTATCTGCTGCTGAGGCGGCAGTGTTATATATGAAGAAAAGTTGAAGTTAATAAAGAAATAATTTCAAGCATTTGGTGTGCTCTTTAAACCTACTGCTTCCATAGAACGGCGCTAGAGGAATTACAGAGTAATAGACAGTCTGGTTAGCCTAAAAAGTCAGAGATATCAGAAGTCTTCTAATGCCACAGTGCAAAAGGCATTTCATAGTGCTGCACCTGCCACAGTAAGGCATCCAATAACATCACTTTGTCTTTCATACAGATGGCAAAAAGGGTAAAGCTGCAAAATGCTAATTAGCAGGCTACTTATGGTGAAGTGCATAGGTTTCTTCCAGCCCACTTGAGTGAAGGTGATGTTCTTACTTGTGCTTGGTTCCTGGTCTTGCTCTGATCCCTTAACCTTTCACTATTAGTTTAGATCCTCTGTAAATGAGTATTCTGACAGATGGCCTTTCTGTCCTCGATTATGGTGGAGCTGCTGGAAGCTTAGAATCTCTCCACCTGATGCAAAGGAGTCTGAGGTCTGATAAACGACAGTTACCTTCCTTAGCCTATAATCTTTAGCTCAATAATCCAACAACCCAAGGGCGATCTCCCTCATGGCAGGCAAACACTCTGCTTCATTATTTCTTCATAGTAATAATCCACTTGATACTCTGGAAGGGTACTCTACAGCATAGGATCCTATAGTCCTGATCTTTGGACTCAATAATTTAAACCAGTTAGTTCCACTGCGCTAGGCCCAGGAGGACAGAGACAAGACTGTCTCCTCTCCTGCCTTCTAACTCCTCCACTCCTATTCTCTACTTCCCTCTCACTTCCTACGTCTGCACTATATAAGTAGTCTGTTAGAAACCTCTGCCTCATCCTTCCAATCTTTTTATTCTGAACTATATAACCTTCCCTGCTCCTCTCAATCTTGTGAAGACCAGTTCTCTGATCAGACACCTCATACCCCCAAACTATCTGACGTACAATCTGCTAGCTTAAAAACTCCATTTACCAAAGTGAAACTACAATGAAGTTATCAAATCCCTACAGGGGGGTAAGAGCCCCAGTCCTGATGGATTCACAGCCAGCTTTTATAAATCTTTCTCAACTCTCCTCAACCCCTTCCTACTCAATGCCTTCAACACGGTGTCTTCGGAGCACCTCTTCCCTGTGCAGTCCACCAAGGCTCATATTGTAGTCACCTCTAAACCTGGCAAGGACCCGCACTTTTGTGCCAGTTGTCGTCCTATCTCCCTTTTTTTTTTTTTTTCAATATCTCTCTTTATTGGAATAAGAAATCACTCGTACAACAATCAATGACGAGACAGTGCATTGTACAAGAAAGCAGCAAAGCATAATGTACATTCAATACTGATGAAAGTGTGATTTCTTAATTCACCTTTTTACAATTTTATACCCCCCCCCCCATCAACCCATACCCGCCCCCCCCCCCCCATCCCTGAACACCAATCTAACACCACCGGACATGAAAAAGGGCACGGCCCACAACGCCTATCATCTCCTCCAATGGTGCACTCGGCCCAGCGCCAGCTCATAGATCCAATCGCCCTAACTTGCCTGCCAGTTGAGCCTGTAAATACCAACTCGTGAGCTTGAATGGGGCTATGAGTTCCTGAATTTCAACATCAGACAATTGCTTCTCTACAAATCTCCTCCATTTTTTAATGAACTTCTCGACCAAACGCTCCTTATCCTGTTCTACCTCCAGCCTTTCCATATAGAGAACATTTTTCATCGTCCCTATGACCTCTTCCCACACTGGTGCTTCCTTCCCTAGCCAATGTCGCAAGAGAGATTTCTTCACCGACATTAGCAGGAGATGAATACCCGGCTTAGCGACTAATGACCCCATCTCCTCACCCTGGTTCTTAGTAACATAGTGGAATATACATTGCTGCGGCGAGAAACCCACCACATCACCCCAAACGGCTTCTATAAATTCCACGGCCTGCTTCCATACCGGTTGCACTGTTGGGCATTCCCATATGGCATGTAATAATCCTGCCTTCGAGAGGCCACACTTAGGACATTCCCGTAGGTAATGAGCCGGGGCATCTGCATAGGAAAGATTAAAGGCGTACGTCGCTCTATGTAGAAGTCTTAGTTGCGTCTCTCGCCACTGTTCATTATACGTCGCACGTCTGACCAATTCCATCCCTTCCCTCAACTTCTTTGCTATGTTTGGGTCGGATAATTCCCTTTCCCAGGGTTTGTATGCCCCTTTTACCAAACCTATTGTCTGAATGTTATGAAGTCTACGGTGCAGCTCAGAGAGGGGCATGTAAGAGCCATCTTTGCCCAACAAAGCCGCAAACCATGCTAACCTATCCGAGTCGCCCACGGAAGTCGCCTGTGCATTACAGTAACTTTTAATCTGCTGAAAGGGAAGATAATGGGCATCCTGTAATTCAAACTGCGCCTTTACCTGGTCCCAAGTCAACCATTGGAGACTAGGGGTGTGTAGTAGGTCTTGAAGAATCCTGATATTCTTTTCCCTCCATACCTGGAACATGCTACTCTCCCTGCCCTGAGAGAACGCCGGCAGTGTCCATAATGGTAATCTGGGTGACAAATAGTAGGGAAGCCCGTAAATCTTCCTAATCGCCTTCCACGCCAATACGGTATCCTTTAATAGAATAGACTGCCTAATTGACACCGGTATGTCTTTCATCCTGGAGTGTAATAGGGCCTCTAGATTTTCCCCCTCCGCTAATTCCCTTTCAATAGTAATCGCCGAATAGTGCCCTGTGCCCCACACCCAATCACGCACATGTCTGAACAGCGATGCCAGATTATAGTGACGAATGTTCGGCAATTGCAACCCCCCTTCATCCTTCAATAAAGTCAATTTAGCGTAGGCAATACGAGGCCTCTTAGTCTTCCAGAGGAAACGGTTAAACGCTCTCTGCACCCTGACTACATCAGTGTGTTTCAGCAACAAAGGAATAGTCTGAAGTGGGTAGAGTAGCTTCGGGAAACTTACCATTTTGATTAAATGCGCCCTCCCACACACCGATAAGGGTAAGTCCTGCCATTTCTCCAATTCATTTTCTATTTTGAGGAATAGAGGGGGGTAATTCAACTTGTATATTGACGCAGGGGTGCGACCTATCCTAATGCCCAAATAGGTCAGATAGTCTCTCCGGACTTCCACCCTATTTTGTAGCCGTTGCGCTGCAGGCGACCGTTGGTCCAGGAAAAGGAGCTGGCTTTTCCCCACGTTAATCCTATACCCTGTAGCTCTGCCATACATATTCAAAGCCTCCAGAGTCCCGTCCAGCTGAAGTTCCGGAGAACCCAGATATAGCAAGATGTCGTCCGCAAAGCAACTAACTTTCAGCTCTCTTGTCCCTATCTTGATGCCCTCAAAGATGTCCGAATTAATCAGCAATCTCGCTAAGGGTTCCATCGCTAAGTTGAAAAGCAACGGGGACAAGGGACATCCCTGCCGCGTACCCTTCTCCAGCGTTATTGGTTTGGACAGAAAGCCCGGAACACTCACACGTGCCTGGGGGTTACCATAAAGTGCCCTCAGGAAATTCCGGAAGCTCCCCGTGATGTTGACTCTATCCAGAACCATATCCAACCATTGCCAATCGACATTATCGAATGCCTTCTCAGCATCTACTGCCAACAACGCTGGAGAAGGCCCACTTTTAGGACCCCCATATCTACTTAGGACTGCTAGGACCTTACGTATATTAGTCACCGCAGATCTACCCTTCATGAACCCTACCTGATGTGGGCCAATTAGGTCAGGTATACAATTGGCCAATCTATTGGCTAGAATTTTTGACAGGATCTTGACATCCTGATTTATCAGGGAAATCGGTCTATATGCGCTTGGCTGCGTCAAGTCTCTACCCGGCTTCGGGAGGACCTTAATATAGGCCATTTTGCCCGACTCGGGTAAGCTACCCCCGGCCATGATGTTATTATACAGACCAATCAGCGTTGAGGAAAGTTCCGGGGTCATGGCTTTATAGAATTCCGCCGGGAATCCATCCGGACCCGGGGCCTTACAATTTGACAGGGATTTGATTGTCGTCCCTAGCTCCTCCTCAGTGACGTCTCGACAGAGCATGTCCACCGCCTCGTTTGACAATCGTGGCAAATCTACCCTCCCTAAGAGATCCCTTGCTTCTTGGGACCGGGGAGGATCCCCTGCATATAAAGCTCGGAAATAGTCTCCTAGTATCTCCACAATATCCTTCGGCTGAGAGCACAACTTTCCGGATTTGTCTTTTAGGGGGTGTAGGGCCGATTGTTTAACGAATGGGCGTGTCAAATTAGCCAATAGCCGACCAGCTTTATTGCCTACCCGGAAAAACTTAGCTTTTTGGTAGTCTCCAAACCACTTCTCCTTACTTTCCTGACAATAGTCAAAATTATGCTTGGCCGTAACCCATAAAACCTTGTTGGGGGTAGTGGGATTTTGTAAGAACTGAGTGTAAGACTCCCGTACTCTCCGAGTGGCATCCTCAAACTTCTGTCTCGCCTCCCTCTTCTTCCCTATCGAATAGGACATTATACGGCCCCTAAGTACCGCCTTTGCCGCATCCCAGAACAGGTTTTGATTGGTCGCGTGCTCTGCATTATCCTGAGAGTATTCCCACCACCACCCCTTCAGCTTATCTAAAAATTCCTTGTCCCCAGATAAGTGCTGAGGCATCCTCCATGTAAAATCCTGTCCCCTAGGGACTGTATCCACTAGTTCCATTACTACTGGGGCATGGTCCGAGATTAACAGATCAAGGATCTCAACTAGTTTAACTCTGGACAACAGCCCCGGTGATGCCAGGAGATAATCAATCCGGGACCATGACCCCTGAGCATGGGAAAAGTGGGTGTACTCACGATCCATTGGGTGATGGTATCGCCAAGTATCGCAAAGACCAGTATTCTGTAACAAAGGGAGCAACGTCTGGGTCCGTCTGGGCTGAGTAGACTCCTCAAGGGCTCCACGCTTCCTATCCTCCTGCTCATTGTGCACCCTATTGAAGTCTCCCGCCACTAATAGCATTGAGGAATCCTCTCCCAGGATGTCCTTCTCCAAGGACTTGTAAAAGGCAGTCTGGGAGGCATTAGGGGCATAGACATTATATACGACTATCTGTCCCACTGGGGAATCCATACATATACGCATCCATCTCCCTAGATTGTCAGTGGAAATAGAAGAAATATCATAACGTAAACGCTTGTGAAACAGGACCATAACGCCCGCCTTCCTACCCACTGAAGGAGAACCCACTACCTGACCCACCCATAGTCTACTCATCCTAGAAAAATCAGCCTCCTCCAAATGGGTCTCCTGCAGGAACGCCACATCTATATTGAGTTTTTTTAGGTGGCGCAGTACCGCCATTCGCTTCGTAGGGGATCGCAACCCCTTAACATTCCACGAGGCTACTCGCATACTAGTGTCACTTTGTTCGCGTTCTCTGCAGGAAAAGCCACCAGGAGCAGGTCAAAAACTTGCGTAGCATATTGGCACCAAGGCATCCGTAACCTAACCCCTTCAAGATTGGTGATCAAACTCCCCCCCCTCCCCCCTAACCCCCCTACCCAACCCCACAACTTTAATAACTCAATTATCGACTTCACTTTTTTCGCACATCTAGCGGTGTAGTAGTTGTCACTACCCATTGCGGACCGCAACATTAACTCTCTCCTACAGTACCCCATTCACCGACCCTTAAACTTCGGCATAATCATAGGAATCGACACATTAACATAAACGAACTATAAGTCCAAAGGTATCTCACGTGACCCTCCAGGGCGAACTAGGTAATCAAGGATAAAACTCGGGACTGTCTATGTTCAACTCGGATCTCCTTCCCTAGGATCCAATTCAGCTGATCTGGGCTCCGGTCTCCCCGACCTCTGGTTAGCTCCTCTACCTCTGCCCGAGGAAGTGGAACGCTGGGAGGATGACGGCATAAAGTCGGCGAACAAGGGGTCCGACTCCAGCACTCCCATTGCTTCTCCCGGCGACAGGAAAGTGTCCACCGTCCCATCTTGACGAAAAACCCTCAGGGTTGCAGGGTAATGCAAGGCGAACTTGACCTTATTTCGAGCCAGAGCCGAGCAAACTTGCGAGAATTCCCTCCTGCGCTTGGCTACCTCTGCAGAGTAATCGCTGAATAGGAGAATCCTGTTACCCCGAATCATTAAGGGCCGCGCATTGCGTCGGAATTTCGCCAAAATAGCTTCCTTTGCGGCATAGTTCAAGTATTTTACAATCGCGGCTCTAGGTCTGGTGTTACTGTTCCTCTGTCCCGAGGATAATGGCGGCCCTAAGCGATGAGCTCTCTCCACCGTGCAAGTGCCCCGCAGACCCAGCGCTTGTGGGATCTCTACCTCACATATATCCGCCAGTTGCGTCGGAGGGATCGATTCTGGGAGGCCTATAATACGCAAATTGCTCCTCCTGGACCTGTTCTCTAGGTCGTCCAACTTCTCCTTCAGGTATTGGTTGTCACGCAGGAGGTCTCGGACGCTACTCTGGGTCTTTGCCAGATCATCTTCCACTACTGCCACTCTCTGTTCCACCTCTGCAATCTGTGAGGTATGTTGCGCAACATCAGACTGCAATTGCTGCAGGGCCGACGAGACTGTGGCTTCCAGCGAAGCTTTAATGTCTGGGGCGAGAAGTTTAGCCACTTCTATGGCCATAGACTTGCATGAGGCTGTTAACTCCTCAGCCGAAGTGAGACAGCACTCCCCATCTTCCTCCTCTGATCCTGATGCCTCTGCACTCTTCTGGGTCGACTGAGAGGATGATCGGGTGAACCTATGCCGTTTCTCAGTCGCCGGCGCCATCTTGCCCCTGACTTTCAAGTCGTCCCCTGGCGGGAGCGGTGTCCGCGGCTCCTTCTGAGAACCGCCTCTGACCACGAACTTCTCCATAAGTGACCCCTACAACTCTAGGGGAATCTATGGGTACCTTCCGGCCCCGAAGTACGGCGGTTCTCAAGGTGTTCGGGCCGGTCAAACGGAGAGCTCCTTACACGCGTCTCTCCATGTGCACGCCGGAACCGGAAGTCCTATCTCCCTTTTAAATGTGGACCTCAAAATATTTGTCAAACTACTGACTAATAGACTAAATGTTTTTATGCCCTCTCTCATCCATCCTGACCACGTGGGGTTTGTACCAGGGAGGGAGGCTTGCGACAACACTTTGAGGACACTAGATACCATTTACTATGCAAAAACTAACAACGCCCTTCTCATGATTTTGTCTTTAGATGCCAAGAAAGCCTTTGATCGCATTTAATTGCACTCTATCCATACTGTCCTCTCACGATTGGGAATAGGCCCGGGATTCATGGGGAAAATCCTTAGTTTATATCAGCAACCCTCAGCACGTGTCAAGATCAATGGCATCTTCTCTTCCCCTTCTCCATCCACAACAGCATGCAACAGGGATGCCCGCTGTCTCCCTTACTCTATGTTTTGGTCATGGAACACCTAGACATATCTAGCACCAACCTAGACATATCTAGGATCAAGATTGCAGACACTGAGCATAAATATGCATCCTTCGCGGATGATCTTCTGCTCTACATAACTAACCCTCCCATCTCCTTACCGTTGCTTCGTGAGATGGCAAATGGACAAACTTTAAAATCAACATGACTAAATCTGAGGCCCTAAACATCTCCCTGCCTTGCACCTTGGTCTCTTCTCTTAAAACCTCCTTCCTATTTGTCTGGCCACTTACAGGTAGAGTTGAGCGGACACCTGGATGTTCGGGTTCGGCAGGTTCAGCCGAACTTAAAAAAAAAGTATGGGTTTGGGACCCGAACTTGACCCGAACTCCATTGAAGTCAATGGGGACCCAAACTTTTTGACACTAAAATGGCTTTAAAATAGCCCTGGAAAGAGCTAGAGGGCTGCAAAAGGCAGCAAAATGTGCTTAAGAGCATGGCAAATGCTCTGCAAACAAATGTGGATAGGGAAATTAATAAAAAAAAACATAAAAGACCTTAACAAAATAAAAACTAGGAATGATGTAGGAGGAAGAGTTTGAGGAGGCGGTGAATGGGTGGATGTGGCAGTGTAGGCTCACGTGGCGGTCTAGGTAGAAGCGGTGGCGAAGGAAGAATAGGTAGCCAACACAGATGTGTGTTATTTTGCATTTTTACATAGGGGTATCCCCCAAAATATTGGGACATATAAAAAAAATTTTTTAAAAGAAAGGAATAAGTACAAGGATGGATGGTTGAGGCTGTTAGAACTGTCTATTCTGCACAAGGTACAGACAAGTCTTGTGGGATCCAGGCCTGGTTCATTTTAATGAACGTGAGCTTGCCACGTTGGCTGTGGACAGGCGGCTGCGTCTGTCTGTAATGACGCCTCCTGCCGTGCTAAATACACGTTCAGAGAGTACACTGGCTACAGGGCAGGCCAGCACCTCCAAGGCATACAGGGCAAGCTCTGGCCATGTGGACAATTTAGAGACCCAGAAGTTGAATGGAGCAGAACCATCAGTCAGTACGTGTAGGCGTGTGCACAGGTACTGTTCCACCATGTTGTTCAAATGCTGCCTCCTGCTAACACTCCATATCAGCAGTTGGGGCTGGTTGTTGCGGCGAGGTGACAAAGTTTTCCACATGTCGGCCATGCTAACCCTGCCTTCTGAGGTGCTGGCGCTGACACAGCTGCGTTGGCGACCTCTTCCTCCCCCCCTGCCTTCGCCTTGTGCTTCCACTTGTCCCCCGGCATCAGTCGGGAATGCTCTCAGGAGCGCGTCTACCAGCGTGCGCTTGTAGTCGTGCATCTTCTGATCACGCTCCAGTGAGGGAATTAAGGACGGCACATTGTCTTTGTAACGGGAATCCAGCAGGGTGGCCACCCAGTAGTCAGCACACGTTAAAATGTGGGCAACTCTGCTGTCGTTGCCCAGGCACTGCAGCATGTAGTCGCTCATGTGTGCCAGGCTGCCCAGAGGTAAGGACAAGCTGTCCTCTGTGGGAGGCGTATCGTCTGCGTCCTCCGTATCCCCCCAGCCACGCACCAGTGATGGGCCCGAGCTGCGTTGGATACCACCCCGCTGTGAACATGCTTCATACCCACCCTGCTCCTCCTCATCCTCCAGTAGTGGGCCCTGGCTGGCCAAATTTGTACCTGGCCTCTGCTGTTGCAAAAAACCTCCCTCTGAGCCACTTCTAAAAGACTGGCCTGAAAGTGTTAGAGATGACCCCTCTTCCTCCTCGTCCTTTGCCACATCCTCTTCCATCATCGCCCTCAAGGAGACATAGAAGTGGTATTGTAACGCTGATAACGGCGTCATCTCCACTGGCCATGTTGGTGCAGTACTCGAAACAGCGCAACAGGGCACACAGGTCTCGCATGGAGGCCCAGTCATTGGTGGTGAAGTGGTGCTGTTCCGCAGTGCGACTCACCCGTGCGTGCTGCAGCTTAAACTCCACTATGGCCTGTTGCTGCTCGCACAGTCTCTCCAGCATGTGCAAGGTGGAGTTCCACCTGGTGGGCACGTCGCATATGAGGCGGTGAGCGGGAAGGCCGAAGTTACGCTGTAGAGCAGACAGTCGAGCGGCAGTAGGATAAGAACGCCGGAAGCGCGCACAGACGGCCTGCACTTTATGCAGCAGCTCTGACAAGTCGGGGTAGTTGTGAATGAATTTCTGCACCACCAAATTCAGCACATGCGCCCGGCAAGGGATGTGCGTCAAACCGGCTAGTCCCAGAGCTGCAACGAGATTTTGCCCATTATCGCACACCACTAGGCCGGGCTTGAGGCTCACTGGCAGCAACCACTCGTCGTCTGTTGTTCTATACCCCGCCACAACTCCTGCGCGGTGTGGGGCCTGTCCCCCAAACACATCAGTTTCAGAACGGCCTGCTGACGTTTACCCCTGGCTGTGCTGAAGTTGGTGGTGAAGGTCTCTCGCTGACTGGATGAGGAGGTGGTAGAAGAGGAGGAGACAGCCGAGTAGGAAGAGGAGGCAACAGGAGGCAAAGAATGATGCCCTGCGATCCTTGGCGGCGGAAGAACATGCGCCAAACAGCTCTCCGCCTGGGGCCCAGCCGCCATATCTGTGGTTAGGTGGACCTTGCCACAGATGGCGTTGCGCAGTGCACACTTGATTTTATCCGATACTTGGTTGTGCAGGGAGGCCACTGCTCTCCTGGAGAAGTAGTGGCGGCTGGAAACGACGTACTGTGGGACAGCAAGCGACATGAGCTGTTTGAAGCTGTCCGTCTCCACCAGCCTGAATGGCAGCATTTCAAAGGCCAGTAGTTTAGAAATGCTGGCATTCAGGGCCAGGGATCGAGGGTGGCTAGGTAAGAATTTACGCTTTCTTTTCAAGGTTTGTGAGATGGAGAGCTGAACGCTTCTGTGTGACATGGTGGAGATGCTTGGTGACGGAGGTGGTGGTGTTGGTGGCACATCCTCTGTTTGCTGGGCTGCAAGTGCCAACGTTCCTCCAGAGGCGGAGGAAGAGGCCGAGGCAGCAGCAGAAGAGGGAGCAGGAGGGGCCTGAGCCCTTTCGTGGTTTTGAAGGTGCTTACTCCACTGCAGCCCATGTCTCGCATGTAGATGCCTGGTCATGCAGGTTGTGCTAAGGTTCAGAACGTTAATGCCTCGCTTCAGGCTCTGATGGAACAGTGTGCAAACCACTCGGGTCTTGTCATCAGCACATTGTCTAAAGAAGTGCCATGCCAGGGAACTCCTTGAAGCTGCCTTTGGTGTGCTCGGTCCCTGGTGACGTTGGCCAGTAGCAGGCGAGCTGTTTTGGCGACGGCTGCTCTGCTTTTGCACCCTGCACCCTCTTTTGCAACGCTGTTGGCTCTGTCTCACCCCTGCCTCTTCCACTTAACTGTAATGACGGCAACACGCACAGGGAGGAAAACAGGGAAAGCCCTGCCCAAGGGAGAGGGAAAGGTGGTGACCCCTAACTCACCTTGCAGCTGGCACCTGACTGCCCTGACGTCCCTAGACGGGTTCCTCACCCGTGCGGCGATCACGTGCCTAAACCCTGGCTTTCCCTGAAATGAGCCCTAGATAATGAACGGGCCGGTGGGATCGCTAGTCCTCACCACTGCACTAAGAGGGAAACACCAGGGAGAGGACAGACAAACACAGACAAACACAAACACCCAGGTGGATGGCAACAATTGTCCACAAAGGTCCAACAGGGATCCGGAGGGTAGCGTTCTAAGGCAACACTCAGAGAATGCAGCAACACAGCTCCAGTGGGTCAGAATAGATGTCCAGGCAGGAAGCTCTATATCTGGCAACCAGAGAAGTGTGAGAGGGGAATATAAGGAGGATTGGGAGTGCTGGACAAGGAACAGCTGAGAGAAGGAGCTACGGATCCCTGAGTGAGCCAAAAGGGTTTGTAAAGCAAACCCAGAAAGCTACAATAAGGAAACTTCCCTATCTGACATAGAGCGTGCAGCCAACCGCTGCGACCTCCTGACCCCGGGTACAACGGAGTCAGGCGTGGCTCTTGACACCCTCGTGACAGTACCCCCCTCTCTACGAGGGGCCTCCGGACACTCAGGACCAGGTCTCTCAGGATGAGAGGCATGAAAAATCTGAACTAGCCTGTCGGCGTTTACCTCAGACGCAGGAACCCACATTCTTTCCTCGGGACCGTAACCTCTCCAGTGCACCAGATATTGGAGAGAGCGGCGGACCCGACGAGAATCAATAATTTTGGATATCTGAAATTCCAAACTACCATCCACGACAACAGGAGGGGGTGGCAGCGGTGACGGTTCTAGAGGTGGAACATATTTTTTGAGTAACGACTTATGAAAGACATTATGGATTTTAAAAGTCTGAGGTAACTCCAGGCGAAAAGCCACGGGGTTGATGATGGCTACAATCTTGTAAGGACGAATAAACCTAGGACCCAGTTTCCAAGAGGGAACCTTCAACTTGATATTCCTAGTAGACAACCACACATAGTCATTCACTCCTAGGTCCGGACCTGGCGACCGTCTCTTATCAGCCATGCATTTGTATTTACCTCCCATATTTTTCAAGTTAGCTTGCACCTTCTGCCATACTGATGAAAGAGATGACGAAAACCGTTCCTCTTCGGGAACCCCAGAAGACCCCCCCTCTTTGAAAGTACAGAATTGGGGATGAAAACCATATGCACCAAGAAATGGTGACTTGCCAGTGGATTCCTGACGGCGATTATTTATGGCAAACTCATATAACGGTAAATATGACGACCACAACTCTTGGTTTTCAGACACAAAACATCTTAGATATGTCTCCAGGTTTTGGTTGGTACGCTCAGTCTGTCCATTCGACTGAGGATGGAAAGCTGAGGAAAAGGACAAGTGAACCCCCAAACGGGAACAAAAAGCTTTCCAAAATTTAGAAATAAACTGGGTTCCCCGATCCGAAACAACATCGGAGGGGACCCCGTGAAGCTTCACGATCTCACTGACGAATACCTGAGCAAGAGTTTTAGCATTAGGTAGTGCGGGTAACGCAATAAAGTGTGCCATTTTGCTAAACCTGTCCACTACTACCAAAATCACTGTTTTACACGCAGACAAAGGTAAGTCAGTGATAAAATCCATAGACAGATGTGTCCATGGTCTATTGGGAATGACGAGTGGTAATAGAGACCCTGCAGGACGTGTATGTGAAACTTTTGCGCGCGCACAGGTAGAACAAGAAGACACAAAATCCAATACATCCTGACGCAACCTTGGCCACCAAAAACGACGAGACAATAGCTCTAAGGTTGCTTTACTACCCGGGTGCCCAGCAAGTGCCGAATTATGATGTTCCTTTAATAATTCGAGACGTAGGTTCAACGGTACAAACAATTTCTCTGAGGGGCAAGAGACCGGGGCGTCCCCCTGGGCCTCTAACACCTTCCCCTCCAAAGCATAGTGTACCGCAGAGACAACCACTCCTCTTTGTAGAATGGGTACCGGATCACTCACATTACCCCCTCCAGGGAAACAACGAGATAGTGCGTCTGCCTTAGTATTCTTTACCCCAGGACGATAGGTAATCACAAAGTTAAACCTGGTAAAAAATAGCGACCACCTAGCCTGTCTAGGGGTGAGACGCTTAGCTGATTCGAGGTACAGCAGATTTTTGTGGTCCGTAAACACAGTGACGGGGTGGACTGCCCCCTCTAAAAAGTGACGCCACTCCTCAAACGCAAGTTTAATAGCTAACAGTTCCCTATTGCCAATATCGTAGTTCTGTTCTGCTGCAGATAGTTTTTTAGAAAAGAAAGCACAAGGACGCCATTTGCCAGGAGACGGACCCTGAGACAGTACAGCCCCCACTCCCACCTCTGATGCATCGACTTCAACAATAAAAGGCTGAGAGACATCAGGTTGGACTAGTACAGGTGCTGAGGTAAACCTCTCTTTTAGAGAGGAAAAAGCAACTTTAGCGGCGTCAGACCATTTAGAAAAATCAGTCCCCTTCCTAGTCATGTCAGTAAGGGGTTTTACGATCACCGAATAATTTTTAATGAATTTCCTATAGAAATTTGCGAAGCCCAAGAACCGTTGTAGTGCTTTAAGGTTCTCAGGAAGATCCCAATCCAAAATTGCCTGGACCTTCCTAGGATCCATACGGAAACCTGACGCAGATAAATAATAACCTAGGAATTGTATCTCCTGAACGGCAAAAACACATTTTTCAATTTTAGCATATAATTCATTCGTCCGTAGGACCTGTAGTACTTGTCTGACATGCTCCTCATGTGTTCTCAGATCAGACGAATAAATTAAGATATCATCTAGGTATATTACCACAAACCTGCCGATTAGATGACTAAAAATGTCATTAACGAAATGTTGAAAGACGGCAGGAGCATTGGTCAGGCCGAAAGGCATAACTAGATTTTCATAATGCCCCTCAGGGGTGTTAAAAGCTGTTTTCCACTCATCCCCCTCTTTAATACGAATCAGATTGTAGGCCCCCCTAAGATCGAGTTTGGAGAACCACCTAGCACCCGCAATCTGGTTAAACAGGTCAGGAATGAGAGGAAGAGGGTATGGGTCTCGGATGGTTATCCGATTTAATTCACGAAAATCTAAGCAAGGACGCAGGCCCCCATCTTTCTTTTTAACGAAGAAAAACCCTGCAGCCACGGGTGAAGAAGAGGGTCTGATGTGTCCCTTTGCCAAACTCTCGGAGATATAATCCTTCATGGCTTGTCTCTCTGGACCTGAAAGATTATATAACCTGGTCTTGGGTAATTTTGCGCCGGGAATAAGGTTAACCAGGCAATCATAAGGACGATGAGGTGGTAACTTCTGACAACCCTTTTCAGAAAAAACGTCCTCAAAGTCCGAAACAAATGTAGGTAGGGTAGCTATGGAGGCGACTAAGCAATTGCTATTTAAGCAATTTTCTCTGCACGGCTTACTCCACTCCAATATCTCCCTGGCCTGCCAATCCACCACTGGATTGTGCGCTACCAACCAGGGAAGACCCAGCACTACCGGAGCGGGAAGCCCCTCCAGAACAAAACATGAGAGCATCTCGTTATGGTGGTCCCCTACCCGAAGGTGTAAGTTATGAACAATGTGGGTGAGATATCTCTGAGACAGAGGAGCAGAATCTATAGCAAATATGGGAATAGGTCTCTGTAGTGTACAGAGAGACAAACCCATAGTGCGGGCAAAATGGGCATCTATCAAATTTACCCCTGCTCCACGGTCTAGAAAGAAAGAAATAGTCTCTGTCTTATCACCAAAAACAATAACCGCTGGCAACACAAATTGCGATGTACGTATGGAGGAAACGTATACCCCCCGGCTGACATCCTCCACACAGCCTGGGGTTAGTAGTTTTCCGACGTTTTTTTGTTTCTGAGGAAAGAAGGACAGACATTAATGAAATGACCCCTCTCCCCACAAAAAAAACAACCCCCACGCCTACGGCGAACCTCAGGAGGACGGACCTGACGAGTAGTTCCTCCTAGCTGCATAGGCTCGTCTAAGTCCGTACAGACTAACTGCTGCTTGGGAGGGGTTACCAATGGCTCCGGTTTTTTCAACCTGTCCCTAAGGCGTCTATCTATACGGATAGAAAGGGACATAACTGCATCAAGGGAAAAGGGGGTCTCATACAATGCAAGCGCATCCTTAACCCTTTCGGATAACCCAGAGCAGAACTGACTCCTGAGAGCCGGGTCGTTCCATTGGGTATCCGTAGCCCACCTACGGAAGTCAGAGCAATACTCCTCTACCGGCCGCTCTCCTTGTAGGAGTCTCCGTAATTTTGATTCAGCCAGTGCGACTCGGTCAGGGTCGTCATATATGAGACCCAAGGCCCCGAAAAACTCATCCACTGACCGAAGAGCCTGGGAATCAGTAGGTAAAGAGAACGCCCAGGACTGCGGGTCCCCCTGCAGCAGGGAAATAACAACACCCACCCGCTGTTCTTCATTACCAGAGGAGTAAGGACGCAGTTTAAAGTATAGTTTACAGGCCTCACGAAAAGTCAAAAACTTGTACCTTCCCCCAGAAAATCTGTCAGGGAGAGGGACCTTGGGTTCCGCAACAACCTGGTTACCAGTAGCAACCGCTGGGCTTGCGGTCTGTTGTAATTGCTGCTGTTGCTGGAGGACCGACGCCTTCAATCCTGCCACCTCCAAAGACAGGCCATGAAATTGTTCGGACAGAGCAGCAATTGGATCCATACTGGATTCTAAGTAGGTAAAAAATGTTTTTTTTTTTTTTTTTTTTTACCTACACAAAAATAAGGGCCAGATATAATGTAATGACCGGCAACACGCACAGGGAGGAAAACAGGGAAAGCCCTGCCCAAGGGAGAGGGAAAGGTGGTGACCCCTAACTCACCTTGCAGCTGGCACCTGACTGCCCTGACGTCCCTAGACGGGTTCCTCACCCGTGCGGCGATCACGTGCCTAAACCCTGGCTTTCCCTGAAATGAGCCCTAGATAATGAACGGGCCGGTGGGATCGCTAGTCCTCACCACTGCACTAAGAGGGAAACACCAGGGAGAGGACAGACAAACACAGACAAACACAAACACCCAGGTGGACGGCAACAATTGTCCACAAAGGTCCAACAGGGATCCGGAGGGTAGCGTTCTAAGGCAACACTCAGAGAACGCAGCAACACAGCTCCAGTGGGTCAGAATAGATGTCCAGGCAGGAAGCTCTATATCTGGCAACCAGAGAAGTGTGAGAGGGGAATATAAGGAGGATTGGGAGTGCTGGACAAGGAACAGCTGAGAGAAGGAGCTACGGATCCCTGAGTGAGCCAAAAGGGTTTGTAAAGCAAACCCAGAAAGCTACAATAAGGAAACTTCCCTATCTGACATAGAGCGTGCAGCCAACCGCTGCGACCTCCTGACCCCGGGTACAACGGAGTCAGGCGTGGCTCTTGACACCCTTGTGACATTAACTCTGAAAGTCAGTGGCACAACCTTCATTCCATGTGGGGTCTAGGACCTCATCGTCCCCTGCATCGTCTTCCACCCAGTCTTCCTCCCTGACCTCCTTTTCAGTTTGCACACTGCAGAAAGGCGCAGCAGTTGGCACCTGGGTTTCGTCATCATCAGAGACGTGCTGAGGTCGTATTCCCATGTCCTCATCAGGAAACATAAGTGGTTGTGCGTCAGTGCATTCTTTGTCTTCCTCCCCTGGGGAAGGGCTAGGTGGATGCCCTTGGGAAACCCTGCCAGCAGAGTCTTCAAACAGCATAAGAGACTGCTGCATGACTTAAGGCTCAGATAGGTTCCCCGATAGGCACGGGGGTGATGTGACAGACTGATGGGCATGGGTTTCAGGCGCCACCTGTGCGCTTTCTGCAGAAGACTGGGTGGGAGATAATGTGAACCTGCTGGATTCACTGTCGGCCACCCAATCGACTAGCGCCTGTACTTGCTCAGGCCTTACCGTTCTTAGAACAGCATTAGGCCCGACCAAATATTGCTGTAGATTCTGGCAGCTACTGGGACCTGAGGTAGTAGGTTCAGTAGGACGTGTAGCTGTGGCAGAATGGCCACGTCCTCTCCCTGCACCAGAGGCTCCACCAACACCACCACCACCACGACCGCGTCCCTTATTAGATGTTTGCCTCATAGTTAGCGTTAACCAAGCAAAGTAAAAAGTGGTTAAGTCTGTTAAAAATAATTAACCGCCAATAAAAACCCTGATGTAGGGTATTGCACAAAAATTGTTTTTTTTAACTCTATATGACAGCGGTATTTGTGGCCTAAATTTCACAGTAACTTATGCACCTCTAATCCCAGATGTGCAGTATATCAGAGTTGTTGTTTTTTTTAACCCCAGTAAGCAAAAGCTGTATTTGTGGCCTAAATTTCACAGTAATTTAGGCACCTCTAATCCCAGATGTGCAGTATATTAGAGGGTTTTTTTTAACCCCAGTAATCAAAAGCCGTGTTCGTGGCCTAAATTTCACAGTAATTTATGCACCTCTAATCCCAGATATGCAGTATATCAGAGTTTTTTTTTTTTTTTTTTTTACTCGACTAAGCAAAAGCCGTATTTGTGGCCTAAATTTCACAGTAATTTATGCACCTCTAATCCCAGATGTGCAGTATATCAGAGGTTGTTTTTTTTAACCCCAGTAAGCAAAAGCTGTATTTGTGGCCTAAATTTCACAGTAACGTGTGTACCTCTAATCCCAGATGTGCAGTATATCAGAGGGTTTTTTAACCCCAGTAAGCAAAAGCCGTATTTCTGGCCTAAAATGAACAGTCCCTTATGCACCTCTAATCCTAGATGTGCACTATATGAAACAGAGGGGTTTGTTTCACCCAGTATGCCCCAGTATGCAAAAGCCGTATTTCTGGCCTAAATGTGACACTCACTTATGCACCTCTAATCCTAGATGTGCACTATATGAAACAAATCTTATTTTTTTCACCCCAGTATGCCCCAGTATAAGAGAGCCGTATTTGTGGCCTAAATGTGACACTCACTTATGCACCTATAATCCTAGCTGTGCACTATATGAAACAGATGTTTTTTTTCACCCCAGTATGCCCCAGTATGAGAAAGCCGTATTTGTGGCCTAAATTTCACAGGAATTTATGCACCTCTAATCCCAGATGTGCAGTATATCAGAGTTTTTTTTTTTTTTTACCCCAGTAAGCAAAAGCCTGTATTTCTGGCCTAAAATGAACAGTCCCTTATGCACCTATAATCCTAGATGTGCACTATATGAAACAGAGGGGTTTGTTTCACCCAGTATGCCAAAGCTGTATTTCAGGCCTAAATGTGACACTCACTTATGCACCTCTAATCCTAGATGTGCACTATATGAAACAGATGGTTTTTTTTCACCCCAGTATGCCCCAGTATGAGAAAGTCGTTTTTGTGGCCTAAATGTGACACTCACTTATGCACCTCTAATCCTAGATGTGCACTATATGAAACAGATGGGGTTTTTTCGCTCCAGTATGAGAAAGCCGTATTTCTAGCCTAAATTGAACAGTCACTTATACAGCGATAATCCTAGATGTGCACTATATGAAAAAAAGGTGTTTTTTTTAACCCCAGTGTCTCAAAGCAGTATTTCTGGACTTGCAGACATGCAGATATCCTGTGCTGGTGCACTATTGTTGCATAAAATGGCTGCCGATTATGTATTGATATTGACTAACTGAAGGAAAAAAAGTTCGTTTTCAGTAGTAGTTGGCTCAGGGCAGGCTTAAAACAATGGTGCACTGCACCAACAAAACACATTTGCTGTAGATCGCTGAGTAAAGAAGCAGTTCTTCATAAGATTCCTCCCTGATCTCTCCCTCACAGCTGCTGCAGCCTCTCCCTACACTAATCCGAGCAGAGTGACAGGCGGCGCTACATGACTCCAGCTTAAATAGAGGCTGGGTCACATGCTGCAGTTGGCCAATCACAGCCATGCCAATAGTAGGCATGGCTGTGATGGCCTTTTGGGGCAAGTAGTATGACGCTTGTTGATTAGGTGCGGTGCAGCCTTTCAAAAAGCGCCAAGAAAGCGGCAAACACCGAACCCGAACTTTACAGTTCCGGTTCGCTCAACCCTACTCACGGGCATAACATATTTGGGAATTAAGATCTCCGCTGACCTGTCACATCTCTTCAGAATGAACGTTACCCCTCTCCTTCAAAAATTCCAAAAAGAGCTGGAGTCTTGGAGCCGACGGGACTTCTCTTGGTTTGGCAGAATCAGTATTTTAAAAATGAACTTGTTACCAAAGCTGCTTTATCTTTTGCAGATCATCCCCATCCGTATCCCATCAATATTCTGGTCGCAACTACGTCGATGCTTTACACTTTTTGTATGGTCACCTGGTAAACCACGGTGGGAAACAATGACTAGCTCCAAGGAGCTGGGCGGGGTTGGTCTGCAAGACTGTATTATCACTCTATGGCATACGCTAGGCTCCTGGATATTCTGCAAATTGATTCTTTCAAATTCTGGGTTCATATAGCACGAGACTCCTCTTCCTGCTCACTCAGTACTCCCCTGGTTAACAGGTGTACCACACTCTATCACCTCTAAGTTATCCTTTATGACTAACCACACATTTGCAACAATAGCATCCATAAACTGTCACACCTCTCTAATCGACACTAAGGGCCCCCTGACCCCAATCACCGACCATCCGTGCTTCCTGCCGGGACACTCGTTCAACCCCTTTCTTAAAAGGTACCAAAATCCTCCCTCTCCGATTTCATCATGTTCTCTTGGGGTTCATCCCAGATGGCCTCTAGCCAAACTGGTAGAACTTCTGCATTTCCAATCTAGACATACCTTTGAATACCTACAACTCCAGCACTTTTATTTTTCTACACACTAGACTCACCCTAACTAGACGCCTCACCACATTTGAACAAATGTGCATAGCCCCGTCAGCGGTACTCAGGGATATCTCAACCATTTATAAATTACTTATCCTCGAATGCTCCCCACATTCCTCTCCCTTTTGTCAAGCTTGGGAACAATACCTGGGCGTACAGCTTACTACCTCTCAATGAAACAGGAGTTTCCTTCTTCCCCACAAAGCGCTGATCTCCACTAAGGTGCAAGAAACAAGCTATAAAATCCTCTCCAGATGGTACAGGGTTGCCTACACAAATGGCTACCAACAGTGTCGAATTGCTCCTGGAGATGTCACACAGAGGCGAGTACGATGATTCACATTTGGCATTGTGCTATACTGCGCCCATTTTGGAACTTCGTACATAAAACAATACAGGAGGTAACGGGTATCCCTATATCAAACTCTCCTGAATCCCTACTACTGTTTGTATTCGATTTGAATATCCCAGCCTATAAAACCTCACTTCTAAAATACATGGTCCAGGCGGCAAAAACGGTCATCCCTGACACTGGAAATCTCCCTCCCCCTACACTGGAGGAATGGTTTGAAGAAATTGCTCTTCACCAGAGAATAGAAGATCTCATTAGCATTACTCCCTCAGACTCCACCCGCTTTGTAAAAACTTGGGGTCCATGGGAAACATTTTGTACTTTGGATGCGTTTTGAAATGATCATTTGTGATCTGCATACCCGACAACTCCCTCCTTCCCTCACCCACCTTTTTCTCCCTTCCCTTGCTTTCTTATTGGATTCACTGTAGATATCTTACAAGGTTAATGCTTATAATGGGGCTGCACCCATATTGGTAGATATTCTATTGTAACCTTCTTTACAAGTTGTCAGATATCCCCTCAGATTGTTTGTCACTTTGAACATTAATGTAGTCATTGTTAAGGAAATACTTTCTTGAAAATCTCAATAAAAACCTGAATGAGAAAAAAACTATAGGACTGGCCCACTAACTTTTAGATTCCTCAATAACGTCTAGTTGCAGCATTAGCTGAACTTCCTCCGAGATAGCTTGTCGCCAAGCCTCGGGTACCCGGTATAGTTTTAACAGGACTTTTGCCTGAAGCTCAGTGACAATGTCATGCTGAATTGTGGAAGTGCGTCCGGGGAGGTCTGAGAACACATCTGTGTTTCTGCTGACGAACTCCCTGGCCTCCTGAGTCTGTTTAGAGGAGAGGCTGTCAGCAATCTTCACTGTGGCAACCGCTTCCCTTGCATCAGACCAAGGGGCCGGAACCTCTTCAACTAGAAAACTCAGCCGCGGGCTGTCGTCAGTACCGGTCTCCCTATTTCTCCAAGGTTTGAGTAAATTCACATGGTATACCTGCTCCGGTTTTTGCCGCCCTGGCTGGTGTACCTTGTAGTTTACCTCTCCAACTTTTTTGATTACTTTGTAGGGTCCCTGCCCTCGGTACCAGAACCAAAATTCGTTCTCCTGGGTTAAAGATCCGGACCCGAGCCTGCCGATTATAGACCCGACTTTGCGTTCGCTGAGCTGCCTCCATCTGCTCTCCTACAAGAGGCAACACTATTTCCATATGTTCCTGCATCTGGGTGACGTATTCAATAATACTTTTGTACGGGGTGGGTTGTTGCTCCCACGCCTCTTTGGCTATGTCCAACAAACCACGAGGATGTCTGCCATATAGCAGTTCGAAGGGCGAGAACCCAGTAGAGGCCTGGGGCACCTCTAGCACTGTGAACATAAGATAGGTCAGAAGGAGGTCCCAGTCCTTCCCATCCTTAGACAACACTCTTTTTAACATGTTTTTTAATGTTTGGTTAAACCTTTCTACCAGGCCATCAGTTTGCAGATGATAAACGGACGTCCGTAGCTGTTTCATGTGCAGCAACTTACAGAGTTCCCTCATGACCTTGGACATAAAAGGGGTCCACTGGTCAGTCAGAACGTCTTTAGGTAGCCCTACTCGGGAAAACATCTCCATTAACTCTTTAGCTATAAGTTTGGCCGATGTATGTTGCAGTGGCACCGCCTCCAGATACCGAGTGGCGTAATCTAGGATGACCAAGAAGTGTTAGTGTCCTCTAGCGGACTTCGGTACTGGGCCTATGAGGTCCATAGCGATTCGCTCAAACGGTACCTTGATAATCGGGAGAGGTACTAAGGCACTGCAGAAAAGGTGCTGGGGGCTAGTTGTTTGGCAGGTCGGACAAGACTTGCAAAATTCGTCCACCTCTCTAAACATACTGGGCCTGTAAGACCGTTGTAATATCCGGTCCTGTGTTTTCTGCATTCCCAGATGACCCCCGAGAACATGTTGGTGGGCTAACTCTAAAACGAGCTTGCGATAAACCTGGGGCACCAACAACTGTTCAATATGTTCACCCTGCAGCTGGTTTACCCAATATAGCATTTTCTGATGAACCACAAAACGGGGAAACATCGACTCGGCCCCAGGTTGTTGTGGTTTACCATCAATTACTAGCACATTCCCCAGGCTCGGGATAGGGTTGGGTCCCGAGGTTGTGCTGTACCAAAATTTTCCCCGGAGTCGTTGAGGTCTGCCAACTCAGGATGCGGTGGCAAGTCCTCCACGTGTCCCACCATTACACACAGCGGGGTCGTCTCCCCCCTCTTCCACCCTTCGGCCTCAGGTTCCCAGGGTTCTGGCCTTCCTCCTGAACAAGGCCAATCTCCTGGATTTACCCCTGCCTCACGGATATCAGTAACTCTCACAACCGGCCATAGGGAAGCCCGGAAAGTCTCTCCCTATTATGAGTTCGTAGTGTAGATTTGTGGCGATTGTCACCTCGTGGGTCCACCTGCCGGCTACCGTGGTTAAAGACACCAGCGCGGTAGGGTAGTCTTTTAAGTCTCCATGGATGCACATCACCCCGACTTTCCGGACAGTATACTCAGTGGACCACACTAGGGTAGCTCTTTCTAGGGTCACCAGGCTCCCTGAGTCCAGCAGCGCCTCCGCTTGAGTGTCTCCCACTTCCACCTGGTGGTTTAGAGATTCCGGGGTGAATAATTTGGAAGAACCAATACGTTGCCACAAAACCTTGCAGCTCCAGGTCCCAAATGCGAAGTGGGCTCAATTCACAGTATCCGTATGCCTTTCTGTGGGACCGCACGATTTCTTGATATTTAGCGAAGTAACCTCATAAAGCAGAACCTTCCAATTGTATATATACCTCCAACTCCTGTGGCACATCAAAAACCGCACCAATAGTAAAGTACTGCAGATAAGTACGGCTCACATTCTGTGCTGATATACTCACAAAGGCAGGTGGAATGCAGGCACATCAAACAAATATACTGTCTTCAATTTCTCTTATATTCTCTTCCCACACATTTCCTATGGAATATTAGAAACCGCTCCCATAGTGAAGAATCATCATTAAATTTTAAAAAAATCAGAGAATCGGATGCCAGGAACAGAGCGACGACCTCAGCTCACTGGTCTCGGGGTAGCTTCTCCCTTGTGGGCACCTTCTTGTTCCTGCCGTCTGTATGGCCATCCCTTGTTGTAAGAGCAGCTGGTTTGTTTCGTTTCTTGCTGCTGCCTGTTAGCCTCCCGTTGTTGCAGGCTGGTTTCTTGCTGCTGCTGGTTAGCCTCCACAAGAGCCTTCATTATTGGCCTCCATTTTGTCGAGGGTCACAGGTTGAAATTTAGCGGGTTTAATGCAAGACATACAACCATGCCCGGAGCACAAATGAAAAACAATACTTTGGCAATCACGCCTGCCTCACTGCGCTTGCACGCATCCTCCACCAATTGTGGGGTTTTGCTCTGGTAGATAGGGTAAGCGAACGCAGTACGGAGGCAAAAAACAAGTTCTTAACGCAAAACTTCAGTGTTTATTCACACTTGAGGCAAATGCACAAATGCCACCACCCTGTCTGGAAATTTACATGTCTGCTGAAAAAGACTCCGCCTCCCCCATGTTGGAGTACCCGGGGGGCGGCCTCCCGGAGCATTGGGAGGTCGCAGGCAAAATATTGGGTGCCGCCCTGTCGCTCTCCAGAGAAGGATCGAGCATGTTGGCGAGTGAGGACTACTTTGAACTGCTGTCAGCACCCACTGGATCTAAAATGAATACCGCTACTGAGGAGCGTGAGGATGCTCCACCGGCCTACTCTCCGGGACCGGAGAGAACCACCTGCCTGCCACAGAGGATGCAGCCTGAGCCCCACTACGGCTCATGGAAGGACTTTTACCAGCCCTTGTTTAAATGGTCGACGTTGATGGCAGAGATACGGGAGGCCGCGATAAAGAGGACGACCAGGACCAAAATTTACTTTGAGGAACTGGCAAAGACCGTGCACGAACGCCACACTGACAACCAACCCCGCCTGGAAAGGAAAATGGGGTTGGTAGTGGCCTTTGATAAAGACAGAGGCTTCGGCTTCATAAAGGATTATACTACCGGCAGGGATCTCTATGTTAATCGGAGGTCCGTCAAGCGGAACTTCCTCCCGGAACACATGCACAACCTCCGCGAGGGCGAGGAGGTAGAATTTACCCCTGCCAAGGGCCTGTGAGGCCCCTACGCCACCGCTGTGACCCGTCCTAAAAAGAAACCGGAGTACTGGGAAGAAGATGAGGACTATACTGGCAGCGAGCGCAAACCTGGGCTCTCTCCAGAACCGGCACATAATACCTTTCAGAAGCGAGGCTCCTTCGTTGGCCCGAACGTCTTCTGGCAACCAACAGTGGTGGAAAAATGGGTGAGCCCGTTTCCTTCCCCTGAGCTGCCTCGCTGAGAGAAAACTATTCGGGACTTTGAAAACCTAGAGCGAATCCATGCTGCCCTGGATAATATCCGCAAAGGGAAAAGAGCAGACGCATCACATGAACATGCAGCGGTTGCGCAGGATGCACCAACTTCTCCACCTGTGGCGGCGGCGACATCGGAGGACAGCGACGCTGAGCCCGAGAGCCTGGATGATCAGATCGTCCGACTGGAGCTACAGCTACGAGGCCTACGCCAGCTTGCTACCGCCAGGATCCAGTCCCCGCCTAAGAAGGAGGAAAGTAGACTTAAGGACTCAGACGTCTCTGGGTCTGAGGTAAGGGTACCTGTCCCTGCCAGCTGGCCACCTATAGTGTCTGCAACTGCGGTGGGGCCCCCAAGGAAACTCTCCTATACGGGACACCGCCGTGTAGAGTCAGTCATCCCTGAACCTACAGCACCGCTTGCAGCGGCGGTATCCAGACCAATGGAGCAGCCTACGATTATCATGCCTGGGCCGATGCGGCCACCGACCGTAATTACCCCTAGGCCTATGGGGCCAATACCAATTAGGGGTCCCTTCATGCTGCAATTACCCCCCAATACTGTTTTGTGGGCCCATGCGCCTGTTGACTCTCAATACAGGCCTAATTCACAAATGGAACCAGGGAGTGCCACTGTTGTACCAAGTGGATTTGATATACCCCTGTGAGTAGGCCTGCTAGGCCATTGTGTGATTTTCTTTTGCCAAGGGACCCTATTAAAGAGGATTTAACCCTTTTCCACTGAAAATACCAAATGCATTAAGGCCATATTGTTAACAGGATTCCCTGCCTGCTTTCAGAACTTAAAACCAAGTTGTGCCTGTTTTTGATTTGCACCTTAACCCTCCCCCCCCCCCCTTTTTAGGTTGATCAAGGGACATTGCAGCACTTGTTTTGTATGCCATTTAAAATAATGTGGACATCTTTTATGTGCTGTGACTTTTACAGTTGCAAGAAAAAGTATGTGAACCCTTTGGAATGATATGGATTTCTGCACAAATTGGTCATAAAATGTGATTTGATGTTCATCTAAGTCAGAACAATAGACAATCACAGTCTGCTTAAACTAATAACACACAAAGAATTAAATGTTACCATGTTTTTATTGAACACACCATGTAAACATTCACAGTGCAGGTGGAAAAAGTATGTGAACCCCTAGACTAATGACATCTCCAAGAGCTAATTGGAGTGAGGTGTCAGCCAACTGGAGTCCAATCAATGAGATGAGATTGGAGGTGTTGGTTACAGCTGCCCTGCACTATAAAAAACACACACCAGTTCTGGGTTTGCTTTTCACAATAAGCATTGCCTGATGTGAATGATGCCTCGCACAAAAGAGCTCTCAGAAGACCTATGATTAAGAATTGTTGACTTGCGTAAAGCTGGAAAGGGTTATAAAAGTATCTCCAAAAGCCTTGCTGTTCATCAGTCCACGGTAAGACAAATTGTCTATAAATGGAGAAAGTTCAGCACTGCTGCTACTCTCCCTAGGAGAGGCCGTCCTGTAAAGATGACTGCAAGAGCACAGCACAGACTGCTCAATGAGGTGAAGAAGAATCCTAGAGTGTCAGCTAAAGACTTACAAAAGTCTCTGGCATATGCTAACTTCCCTGTTAGCGAATCTACAATATGTAAAACACTAAACAATGATGGATTTCATGGGAGGATACCACAGAGGAAGCCACTGCTGCCAAAAAAAAACATTGCTGCACGTTTACAGTTTGCAGAAGAGGACCTGGATGTTCCACAGCAGTACTGGAAAAATATTCTGTGGACAGATGAAACCAAAGTTGAGTTGTTTGGAAGAAACACACAACACTATGTGTGGAGAAAAAGAGGCACAGCACACCAACATCAAAACCTCATCCCAACTGTGAAGTATGGTGGTCGGGGCATCATGGTTTGGGGCTGCTTTGCTGCGTCAGGGCCTGGACGGATTGCTATCATCGAAGGAAAAATTCATTCCCAAGTTTATCAAGACATTTTGCAGGAGAACTTAAGGCCATCTGTCCACCAGCTGAAGCTTAACAGAAGATGAGTGTTGCAACAGGACAACGACCCAAAGCATAGAAGAAAATCAACAACAGAATGGCTTAAAACAGAAGAAAATACGCCTTCTGGAGTGGCCCAGTCAGAGTCCTGACCTCAAACCGATTGAGATGCTGTGGCATGACCTCAAGAAAGCAATTCACACCAGACATCCCAGGAAAATAGCTGAACTGAAACAGTTCTGTAAAGAGGAATGGTCAAGAATTACTCCTGACCGTTGTGCACGTCTGATCTGCAACTACAGGAAACGTTTGGTTGAAGTTATTGCTGCCAAAGGAGGTTCAACCAGTTATTAAATCCAAGGGTTCGCATTCTTTTTCCACCTGCACTGTGAATGTTTACATGGTGTATTCAATAAAAACATGGTAACATTTAATTATTTGTGTGTTATTAGTTTAAGCAGACTGTGATTGTCGTGACTTAGATGAATATCAAATCACATGTTATGACCAATTAGTGCAGAAATCAATATCATTCCAAAGGGTTCACATACTTTTTCTTGCAACTGTATATGTAACTTTTACTTCAAGGAAATGCACCCAGAGATGACTCTAATGTATGTGGCCTCTGAGATTTTGCTACTTTAAGGAAATGTGCCCAGAGATGACTCTAACATATGTGGGCCTCTGAGATGCTTCTCTGCTATACTATCTTGGCAATCCTCCAGTATTTATCACTTGCACTAGCTATCTATAAAAACAGGAAACCTGGGTACGGACTCATTTATATACCTTGAGCCTCCAAAAACTTACATTTGTTCTGCATTTTCTATGGACTATCCTGGTATTATTGATACGCTGCACTAGGTCAGCGCCCCCTGTTCCCTTACATTATCCTGAGAGAGGAGAACGATGCCCCTTTTCACCGAACTTGTACCTAAGCCAGTGGAACTGCCTGATATATATGTATTTTGCAAATGTAGATCTATTTTCCTGCTTTGCACTCTTTTTCTCTTTCAGGTGCAGTATCCAGCTGGGCAGACCCCCTTTTATGTTGCGCCAAGGACGGGCAACGTCATAGCATGGGGGTATGTAGTGTCCCACTAGGTAGGGGTGGGCACTACACAAGGGTCAATTGGGTCACGTGTTACTCCTACTCCTAAGGGACAGTGGCATAATGTTTATCCATGCATTTTCATGTATTTTCTATGTGCTTTTACATGTGTAGTTTCCCCTGTGACATGCATAGCAGGCCTATTGGGGTGTAGTTAGGCATCCTAGACACTAGAGGGAGATAGAGAGCCCTTAGTATAAATGTTGAGGCCCAGACAGGGAGGGTTGGGTCTGTAGTCAGGAGTCTGTGAGGACAGAAGTGAGAAGGCACCAGCCAGAGATATGCTGAGGGCCTGCTCCTGACATGCAGCTAGATAGTCCAGTCTTCTAGTTGCCACCAGGAGGCTAGTGGAAAAGTACAGCCTGCCTGGAGATCTTGAATCCAGCTAGCACAGAAGAAGTAACCCCAGTAGTAGGGATGGTCCTCCTGGGAACAACCGGCAGCTACCTTCAAGCCAAGCAGTGCCAGTGCAACCAGCTCAGATAAGTAAGCTGATGGGCAGAGGAACTACAAGGTAGAGCAAGGGTCAATACGGGAGGAAGACTAATTTCCAAGGATAAAAGCCAGCATTTAGGCATACGGGCCTTGGGATACAGCCAGCCAGGATAGCTGTGAAATAGTGCAGACTGGTCTAAGAAGCATTGATTATTTACCCTCCGAGTATCTTGCAAGATTATTACCTGCCATTGTTATCATAAGCCTGCTTGTGGAGTATTGATATAAGGGACTGCATTACTATCTGAATGTGCAAAGTTGGACTGTTACCAGTAAAGCAACGTTTGGTTCACCATACCATCTGCGTACCTCACTTATTGCTACTGGAAACCGGTGTGCCACTGTTACAGGCACTGGTGTCACGATCCTTAAAGGGACCTTGCCCCAGGCACTCAAAACACCTGCAGCATCCAGGGCACCTCATCCACCATCAGGCCTGGTCCCTACATACAGAGTGTGCCCCAGAGGAACTTGTGTCAGCCTCTCCTTCACTGCCGCATGCCTGCCCAGGGTTCTCCTCCAAAAAGTGAGTAACCCTCGATTGCCCATAACTGTGGCCTCACTTCGCAATACTCTGCAGGTCTGGCGTGCTGCAGTTCAACCAAGGGATGGGGGTGGATGCGAATCCCAAAAGGAATTGAGACTCAGATTTCTACTCGTTTTCATAAGCATTAATGTTTTTTACTTTTAAGAATTTGTCTAAACCCTTTTTGAAACGGTCTACTGTTCCTTCTGTGACCACGTCCTGAGGAAGTCTATTCCACAGATTCACAGTCCTCACAGTAAAGAAGCTTTGACGCTTCAAAAGACCCCCCCTTGTCTTTTGAGTGCATTTTACATGAAACAGCTTTTCACCGTATTTTTTGTATAGCCCATTTATATATTTGTATAGGTTAATCATGTCCCCCATTAGACGTCTCTTCTCAAGACTAAATAAATTATGTTTTTTAAATCTTTCTTCATAACTGGAAAAGTACCTCTGTACTTTTCCCAGCTGCAGTGCGTCCTTTCTATGTACTGGTGTCCAGAACTGAACTGCATATTCCAGATGAGGCCACATCAGCGCTTTGTAAAGTGGTAATATTACATCCCTGCCCCGCGAGTCCATGCCTCGTTTAATGCATGACAATATCCTGGTGGCCTTAAAAGCATCTGATTGACATTGTATGCTGTAATTTAATCTACCATCCACAAGGACCCCCAAATCACTCTCTATAAGTGACTCTCCCAGTGCTACATCACCTAGGACAGTGGTCAGCAACCTGTGGCTCTAGAGCCACATGCGGCTCTTTAGCCCCCTGATATTGGCTCTTCCAGGTGCGGGCTCACATGTACAGTGCGATAGCATTTTCTTTGCCCGTAGCACAAATAGGTAGGAGGGTGAAGACCAGGAAGCGGTGAAGGCTCTGTACTCACCGCTTCCTGGTCCTCGGTTGTAGGCTGTGCAGGGCTGTGCACAGTGTGAGGCGCTCTGTGACGTCACTCTGTGCACGCCAGTTCACAGCACAGCCGACAGCAGGAGGAACACAGAGCGCGGGTGGTGAGGAGCAGCGGCATCCAGGAGCCGGAGAGGTAAGTGCTTTTTTATTTTATGAAACTTGGGGCTGATCTGAGGCAATGAGGTGATGAGAATCATAATGGGGGATATGAGAGGCATCATGGATGATGAGAGGCATCATGGATGATAATGGTGATGATGAGAGGCATCATGGTTGATAATGGGGATGATGAGAGGCATGGGGCTCTTATCTGAGGTCTGATTGAGGGGGTCATTTACTTTGGGGTCTGAGGTGACATCTGATCTCAGGGAGGTCTTATTAACATTGAGGTTCTGCTTAAGTGCTTGAGGTATAAGGTCACTGACTTTTTGAATGTTCGTATTGCGCTTCAAACAATACCTTCATGGGAATAGGGGTTCTAAGTTAGTCTCCAACCTTATTAAGAACCAAAGAAATAAATCCTTTATTCAAGCCATCAAATCAGCCTCAGGCCCCCGACTTATTAATACTCCAGCGATAGCTCAGGAGTTTTGCTCCTTTTATTCAAATCTGTATAACCTCCCAATACCCCTAACCAGCCAGCAAATCGAGACACGCACCTCGGAGTTCCTTAGCTCTATTAACATCCCAAGAATTTCTGAGGTCGATATACATCAGCTGCTTCAACCGTTTACAGCGGAAGAGGTAGAAAAGGTTCTAATGTCTATCCCTTCAGGCAGGAGTCCCGGACCTGACGGTTTTCCAAGCTCATATTACAAAAAGTATAAAGATATTTTAGTCCCACATTTTGTCACGGCATGCAATCTCCTCCTTACAGGTGGCTCTCTGACCCCACAAGCCTAGGAAGCGCACATAACGATTATCCATAAAGAAGGGAAGGATAAGGAAGAATGTGGAAGTTACAGGCCGATTTCACTGCTGAACACCGATTTGAAGTGGTGGGCTAAACTGCTTAACAGCAGGATGTCAGGGTTGCTCCCTGGGCTTGTGGGTGAAGAACAGGTAGGTTTCGTTGCAGGTAGAGAGGGTAGGCATAATATCAGTAGAGTCATACATGCGATCACCCACGCCATCAAATCTAAGTCCCCTCTTGTACTCCTGGGCACAGATGCGGAGAAGGCGATCGATAGGGTTAGCTGGGCCTATATGGAGAAAGTACTACAAGCCTTTGGCTTCCCTGAAGGCCTCATCAGAGCTATCTATACTCTATACTCTGCACCATCTGCGAGAGTACTAGTCAACGGCACCCTATCGAACGCCTTCCAAATTAGAAACGGTACTCGTCAAGGATGCCCATTATCCCCCACCTTGTTTGTACTCACCCTACAGACGCTTCTTCTTAAGTTCCGCCAATCCCCCACGATCAAAGGAGTGAAACTAGGCAGATTTACTGCTCCTGTTGTCAAATCCTGAAGAGGCTTTGCTGGAGGTTATTCAGATTTTCGAAACTTTTGGGGTTATCTCAAATTTTAAGATAAATTTCGATAAGTCGGAGGCCCTTGGCGTTTCCCTCCCAGCTGTCCTGCGTACTAAGGTCAAAGCCCTCACACCATTCAAGTGGCCTACACAAGCAATAAAATATTTGGGGGTGACGATCCCGATGGACCCCAAGTTGTTGTTTAGTCTTAATTCCCCCCCGCTACTCTCCAAAGTCACCTCTATTCTCTCTAAGAGCAGCTCTCCTTTCCTAACCTGGCTAGGCAGGAAAAATGTCCTCACCACCTACATCCTGCCGCTGATAATGTACACCTTGAGAGCCCTACCCATATCGTTACCTGTTAGTTTCATTAATAAAGTACAATCCATCATGAGCAGTTATTTGTGGGATAAGAAGCGCACTAGAATGTCCTTTCACCTTCTTTCCCAAAGAAAGAAACATGGGGGTATCTCCCTCCCTGACCTATCAACCTATATACAGGCTATTAGTTTGGAAAGGTGGCTTAAACTGGCCAGACAAGAGACATTCTGTATGCATGTAGATTTAGAATTGGCCCTGTTGGGTAAGGAATTGTTCCATAGGTTATGGACACCTGAGAGGACAGGAGAAGGGACCAAAGTAGATAGCGTACTCACCAGAGGAATGCTGCATATTTGCCATAAGTCTTTGGTCTTAACATCTGCTCAGGACAAGATTTCTCCCTTAGCTCCTATCTCAGTTATCCCCACACTACTGTTCCCACAAATTAAGTCTCCATCAGACGTTTGGCTATCAATGTCACATCACAGATTAGGAGATTTGAAAGGGTTACAGATCACTTCCGACTTCTATACTGCCCTCTCGGGTGTACCTGCCCTTGGTAAAGATTTCATTCAAAGAAATGACTTTGAGAATGCTTGTAGGCAGTTTATGATTTCCAAATTTACCCCTCTCCCTGATCCATCATGGTTGGAGAATTATGTTCTGCTGCCAAATTTACCTCATAAATGCACCACCCTCATTTATAGGCAGATTCTAAGTGAGAGCTATTCTAGCGTACCACCCTGGGTTGCTGAGTGGGGAAAAGAACTCCACCTTGAATTTAGTGACACTGACAGTAAATGGATTCAGAAATCTTCGCACGGCTTTTCCAAGTGCATAAAAATTCAAGAAAACTCTGCTAAAACAGCGTTGCGTTGGTACAGAACCCCCGAGTTCCTTTTTAAAATCCGGTTGCTCTCTACGGATCTTTGTTGGAGGTGTGCTGCTGCCACCGGATCCTTATCCCACATCTGGTAGTTATGTCCTGCCATCAGATCCTTCTGGACAGATGTAGAAAGTGCCATTAACAGGATCTGTGCAATGACCCTGAAACTTTCAGCCCAGCTAGTACTACTCTGGATCCCTACCCCAGATTTTCGCCCCGGAAAAAAATAACTTGGCCACGCATCTGCTTATGGCCGCAAAGCTCTTAATCCCAGTAAAATGGAGATCAGTTGACCCACCAACACTGAAGATGTGGCGGAGTAGGGTCCAACAAATATGCCAGATGGAGGAACTGATAGGCTGGACATACCATAGCAGAAATAGATTTTTACAGATCTGGCAACCGTGGTTAGATTATAGGACAAACCTTCTCAACGCTCAACAGTTGGGACTCTGATTAAGGATATGGGAAGACGGTCACTTCTTTCAATCAATCTGCAGAACCCCCCTTTTTTTTTTTCTTTTATTTCTTTTTAATTCATTACATTCCTTCTTTTCGGCATGCCTCCTATCCTCCCCTGTAGTTGTCTCCATTGATATAGTCAAAACTTGTTTGTGCCAGGTTATAGATAAATATACATAACCCTAGATAAATATAACTAGTCTTAGTTATATAGATGTTCCTGAGCGGGACCCTAACTGCACCTTGGGTTGACACACTGTTAGGGCTGTTATCCCCATCCCACCTCCCCTCCCCTTACTGTTATGTATCTAATGTTACCCGCATTCGTTTTGTAAGATCAATCACTTTAAGGGCCCCTTGCCCTAGCTGAGTGGTTGTCACATCCTAACCTGTATTGTTAGGCTATGCCTTCGATGATCTATGACTAGATTTGATTGTGATGTGTCACCCGCTGTACTGCGCTACATGTGATTTGGTGATATTTCTTTGCTTGTCTAATAAAAAGAGATTTCAAACATTGAGGTTCTGATTAGTGGTCTGACCTGAGGTGTAATGAAAAATATTTTTTTCCATATTGTCCTCCTCTAAAACCTAGGTGCGTCTTATAGGGTAAAACGTTGTGGAGTGAAAGAAGATGTAGTGTCGAGGATTGAGAAAGGTATGTTCAGATGGTTAGGAATACCCTTATGAAGTAAATAACAATGTACCTTCCTATATATTTGAAGTAAAAAAAATGTGGCTCTCAAAAAAATAAAAATCGCAGTTTTGTCGATATTTGGCTCATTTTACTAATAAGGTTGCCCACCACTGACCTAGGACATATGAAGCACAGAGATTATTACTACCAAGAGCATTACTTTACATTTGTCCACATTGAACCTCATTTGTCAAGTTGATGCTCAATCACTCAGTGTTCAAGTCAGCTTGTAGTTCATGGACATCTTCCATAGACTGTACAGTTCTACACAGCTTAGTGTCATCTGCAAAAATAGATATGGTGCTATTAATCCCGTCCTTAATATCATTAATAAATAAATTAAATAATAAAGGCCCACCCACCACTTGTAACCTTGGACCATCCTGAATAGGAATCATTGACCACAACTCTCTGGTACGGCATACATATTAGGACATCGTCAGACATCATCCACAACTCCATCCTCCGTCAGGCAAAACTCCATCAGCCCTCAGACATCAGACAAAACTCCGTCCTCCGTCAGGCAAAACTCCATCAGACATCAGACAAAACTCCGTCCTCCGTCACCCAAAACTCCATCAGACCTCAGACATCAGACAAAACTCCATCCTCCGTCACCCAAAACTCCATCAGACCTCAGACATCAGACACAACTCCGTCCTCCGTCACCCAAAACTCTATCAGACCTCAGACATCAGACAAAACTCCGTCCTCCGTCACCCAAAACTCCATCAGACCTCAGACATCAGACAAAACTCCGTCCTCCGTCAGGCAAAACTCCATCAGACCTCAGACATCAGACACAACTCCGTCCTCCGTCACCCAAAACTCCATCAGACCTCAGACATCAGACAAAACTCCGTCCTCCGTCACCCAAAACTCCATCAGACCTCAGACATCAGACAAAACTCCGTCCTCCGTCAGGCAAAACTCCATCAGACCTCAGACATCAGACAAAACTCTGTCCTCCCTCAGACATCAGCCAAAACTCCGTCCTCCCTAACTCAAAATACGCCCTACTACACACACTCTTCACCTGACGGAGCTGCTAGCTGCTGGAGAGGCAAAGGACCTGTGATGACGTCATGACCATGTGACGAGTCACGTGTGTGGGAGGGGTCAGATGTGCACAGCAGCTGGTAGAGTGTACAGAACAGTAGCCATCAAATAGAGCTCTGTACTAGAGATGTGTGTGTAACCTGCATGTAGCAGAGCTGTGTACTGTGTTACAGAGATGTATGTGTAACCTGCATGTAGCAGAGCTGTGTACTGTGTTACAGAGATGTATGTGTAACCTGCAGGTAGCAGATCTGTATGTGTAACCTGCAGGTAGCAGAGCTGTGTACTGTGTTACAGAGATGTATGTGTAACCTGCAGGTAGCAGAGCTGTGTACTGTGTAGCAGATCTGTATGTGTAACCTGCAGGTAGCAGAGCTGTGTACTGTGTAGCAGATCTGTATGTGTAACCTGCAGGTAGCAGAGCTGTGTACTGTGTTACAGAGATGTACGTGTAACCTGCAGGTAGCAGAGCTGTGTACTGTGTAGCAGATCTGTATGTGTAACCTGCATGTAGCAGAGCTGTGTACTGTGTAGCAGAGCTGTATGTGTAACCTGCATGTAGCAGAGCTGTGAACTGTGTAGCAGAGCTGTATGTGTAACCTGTATGTAGCAGAGCTGCGTACTGTGTTACAGGGATGTATGTGCAACCTGCAGGTAGCAGTGCTGTGTACTGTGTAGCAGAGATGTGTACTGTGTTACAAAGATGTGTGTGTAACCTGCATGTAGCAGAGCTGTGTACTGTGTATATAGAGCAGTGTGTGTAACAGCATGTAGCAGAGCTGTGTACTGTGTTACAGAGATGTGTGTGTAACCTGCATGTAGAAGTGCTGTGTACTGTGTAGCAGAGCTGTATGTGTAACCTGCATGTAGCAGAGCTGTGTACTGTGTTACAGGGATGTATGTGCAACCTGCAGGTAGCAGAGCTGTGTACTGTGTATATAGAGCAGTTTGTCTAACCGCATGTAGCAGAGCTGTGTACTGTGTTACAGAGATGTGTGTGTAACCTGGGAACTATAAAAAAGTGTAAAAAAACCCCATAAATATTCAGATCACCCCCCTTTTCCCAAAATTAAAATAAAAGACACATCATGGGTTTCGCAATGTGTAAAAACGCCCATTGTATAAAAATATATTCCCCATACGGCAAACAGCAAAACAGAAAAAAAAAAAGAGTCCAAATGTCCGATTCGCCGTTTTTGGTCACTTCATTTGCTACAAAAATGTAAATAAAAAGTGATCAAAAAGTCTTAAACACCCCAGAATGGTATCAGTAAAACGTTTAGATTGCCCCGCAAAAAATGAGCCCCCATCCAGCTCTGTACACATAATTACAAAAAAGTTATGGGGCTCAAAATATGGCGACAAAAAAAATCGGATATTTTAATTTTTTTATCACTATTAAAACGCAAGAAAAACTATACATATAAGGTATTGCCGGATTTGATCTGACCTGTAGAATAAAAGTAACCATTCAGTTTTATCGCACATCGAATGTTGTTAATAAAAATCACGTAAAACTGTGGTGGAATTGCTTTTTTTTTTCAACAGGAAGAATGGGCAGTTTTACCATCTGAGAAAATAAAGAGCCTCATCCATAACTACCACAAAAGACTTCAAGCTGTCATTGATGTTAAAGGGGGCAATACATGGTATTAATAACTGGGGTGTGTAAGCTTCTGATCAGGGTCATTTGGGGAGTTTGTGTTGTGATTATGATTTATAAAGAGTAAACACCGTTGTTTGACATAAATGGCTTCAGCCGACCACTAACCGTGAGCGAGAGAAAAGTGTCTGTGGTATCATTCATATTCTCTGCACAATGGTTAAAGGGGTATTCTCATCTTAATGATCACTGTTAAATCTGTTAATGATTTGACAGTGATAATTTTTCTAAATACATTTTATTACCCAATTCCCATCCTTTTTTAGAAAATAAGTCCCCTCTTACCTGATGTTGTCTTTGGTCTCCCCTGGTCACGGCCACCTCTCCTGTCGAATCCAGCCGGGCCACGCTTGCGCAGAAGACGGAAAATTCTCTCGCGGCTGGGCCGCGCAATGTCCTGAACGCGCATGCCGCCGCGCATGCGCCATGATGACTTCTTCCTGGCCAGTATAGTACAGAGCCGCGAATGCGCACGCCGACTCTGTACTATACAGGCCAGGAATAAGTCACCATGGCACATGCGCGGCGCTGTGCGCGTTCAGGACATTGCGCGGCCCGGCCGGGAGAGAATCTTCAGTCTTCTGCGCAAGAGCGGCCCGGCCGGGAGAAGAATACAGGAAGTGAACGTCACGCTTAACCACCTCCCGACCGCCTAACGCGCCGATGCGTCCGGGAGGTGGTTGATTTGTTCTTCCTGGACGCATCGGCGCGTCATTTCGCGATACCTGAGATTTCCTGTGAACGCGCGCACGCAGGCGCGCGCGCTCACAGGAACAGAAGGGAAGCGAGTGGATCTCCAGCCTGCCAGCGGCGATCGCTCGCTGGCAGGCTGGAGATGTGTTTTTTTTTAACCCCTAAAGGTATATTAGACGCTGTTTTGATAACAGCGTCTAATATACCTACTACCTGGTCCTCTGGTGGTCCCTTTTGTTAGGATCGACCACCAGAGGACACAGGTAGGTCAGTGAAGTCGCACCAAACACTACACTACACCCCCCCCGGTCACTTATTAACCCCTTATAAACCCCTGATCACCCCATATAAACTCCCTGATCACCCCCCTGTCATTGATCACCCCCCTGTCATTGATCACCCCCCTGTCAGGCTCCGTTCAGACGTCCGTATGATTTTTACGGATCCACAGATACATGGATCGGATCCGCAAAACACATACGGACGTCTGAATGGAGCCTTACAGGGGGGTGATCAATGACAGGCGGGTGATCACCCATATAGATTCTCTGATCACCTCCTGTCATTGATCACCCCCCTGTCATTGATCACCCCCCTGCAAGGCTCCATTCAGACGTCCGTATGATTTTTACGGATCCACTGATACATGGATCGGATCCGCAAAACACATACGGACGTCTGAATGGAGCCTTACAGGGGGGTGATCAATGACAGGCGGGTGATCACCCATATAGATTCTCTGATCACCTCCTGTCATTGATCACCCCCCTGTCATTGATCACCCCCCTGCAAGGCTCCATTCAGACGTCCGTATGATTTTTACGGATCCATGGATACACGGATCGGATCCGCAAAACACATGCAGACGTCTGAATGGAGCCTTACAGGGGGGTGATCAATGACAGGCGGGTGATCACCCATATAGATTCCCTGATCACCCCCTGTCATTGATCACCCCCCTGCAAGGCTCCATTCAGACGTCCGTATGATTTTTACGGATCCATGGATACATGGATCGGATCCGCAAAACACATGCGGACGCCTGAATGGAGCCTTACAGGGGGGTGATCAATGACAGGCGGGTGATCACCCATATAGATTCCCTGATCACCCCCAGTCATTGATCACCCCCCTGTCATTGATCACCCCCCTGCAAGGATCCATCCAGACGTCCGTATGATTTTTACGGATCCATGGATACATGGATCGGATCCGCAAAACACATGCGGACGTCTGAATGGAGCCTTACAGGGGGGTGATCATCCCATATACACTCCCTGATCACCCCCTGTCATTGATCACCCCCCTGTAAGGCTCCATTCAGACGTCCGCATGTGTTTTGCGGATCCGATCCATGTATCCATGGATCCGTAAAAATCATGCGGACGTCTGAATGGAGCCTTACAGGGGGTGATCAATGACAGGGGGTGATCACCCATATACACTCCCTGATCACCCCCTGTCATTGATCACCCCCCTGTAAGGCTCCATTCAGACGTCCGCATGTGTTTTGCGGATCCGATCCATGTATCCATGGATCCGTAAAAATCATGCGAACGTCTGAATGGAGCCTTACCAGGGGGGTGATCAATGACAGGGGGTGATCACCCATATACACTCCCTGATCACCCCCTGTCATTGATCACCCCCTGTCATTGATCACCCCCCTGTAAGGCTCCATTCAGACGTCCGCATGATTTTTACGGATCCATGGATACATGGATCGGATCCGAAAAACACATGCGGACGTCTGAATGGAGCCTTACAGGGGGGTGATCAATGACAGGGGGTGATCAGGGAGTGTATATGGGTGATCACCCGCCTGTCATTGATCACCCCCCTGTAAGGCTCCATTCAGACGTCCGCATGTGTTTTGCGGATCCGATCCATGTATCCATGGATCCGTAAAAATCATACGGACGTCTGAATGGAGCCTTACCAGGGGGGGTGATCAATGATGGAGGTGATCAGGGAGTCTATATGGGTGATCACCCCCCTGTCATTGATCACCCCCCTGTCATTGATCATCCCCTGTAAGGCTCCATTCAGACTTTTTTTGGCCCAAGTTAGCGGAAATATATATTTTTTTTGTTTGTTTTTTCTTACAAAGTCTCATATTCCACTAACTTTTGTCAAAAAATAAAATCTCACATGAACTCACCATACCCCTCACGGAATCCAAATGCGTAAACATTTTTAGACATTTATATTCCAGACTTCTTCTCACGCTTTAGGGCCCCTAAAAAGCCAGGGCAGTATAAATACCCCACATGTGACCCCATTTCGGAAAGAAGACACCCCAAGGTATTCGCTGAGTGGCATATTGAGTCCATGAAAGATTGAAATTTTTGTCCTAAGTTAGCGGAAAGTGAGACTTTGTGAGAAAAAAACTAAAAAAAATCAATTTCCGCTAACCTATGCAAAAAAATATAAATTCTATGAACTCGCCAGGCCCCTCATTGAATACCTTGGGGTGTCTTCTTTCCAAAGTGGGGTCACATGTGGGGTATTTATACTGCCCTGGCTTTTTAGGGGCCCTAAAGCGTGAGAAGAAGTCTGGGATCCAAATGTCTAAAAATGCCCTCCTAAAAGGAATTTGGGCCGCTTTGCGCATCTAGGCTGCAAAAAAGTGTCACACATCTGGTATCGCCGTACTCAGGAGAAGTTGGGGAATGTGTTTTGGGGTGTCATTTTACATATACCCATACTGGGTGAGAGAAATATCTTGGTCAAATGCCAACTTTGTATAAAAAAATGGGAAAAGTTGTCTTTTGCCAAGATATTTCTCTCACCCAGCATGGGTATATGTAAAATGACACCCCAAAACACATTCCCTAACTTCTCCTGAGTACGGCGATACCAGATGTGTGACACTTTTTTGATGCCAAGGTGGGCAAAGGGGCACATATTCCAAAGTGCACCTTTCGGGTTTCGCCGGTCATTTTTTACACATTTTGATTGCAAGGTACTTCTCACACATTTGGGCCCCTAAATTGCCAGGGCAGTATACCTACGCCACAAGTGACCCCATTTTGGAAAGAAGACACCCCAAGGTATTCCGTGAGGGGCATAGCGAGTTCCTAGAATTTTTTATTTTTTGTCACAAGTTAGCGGAAAATGATGATTTTTCTTTTTTTTCCTTTTTTCCTTACAAAGTCTCATATTCCACTAACTTGCGACAAAAAATAAAACATTCTAGGAACTCGCCATGCCCCTCACGGAATACCTTGGGGTGTCTTCTTTCCAAAATGGGGTCACTTGTGGCGTAGTTATACTGCCCTGGCAATTTAGGGGCCCAAATGTGTGAGAAGTACCTTGCAATCAAAATGTGTAAAAAATGACCGGCGAAACCCGAAAGGTGCACTTTGGAATATGTGCCCCTTTGCCCACCTTGGCAGCAAAAAAGTGTGACACATCTGGTATCGCCGTACTCAGGAGAAGTTGGGGAATGTGTTTTGGGATGTCATTTTACATATACCCATGCTGGGTGAGAAAAATATCTTGGTCAAATGCCAACTTTGTATAACAAAATGGGAAAAGTTGTCTTTTGCCAAGATATTTCTCTCACCCAGCATGGGTATATGTAAAATGACACCCCAAAACACATTCCCCAACTTCTCCTGAGTACGGCGATACCAGATGTGTGACACTTTTTTGATGCCAAGGTGGGCAAAGGGGCACATATTCCAAAGTGCACCTTTCGGATTTCACAGGTCATTTTTTACAGATTTTGATTGCAAAGTATTTCTCACACATATGGGCCCCTAAATTGCCAGGGCAGTATAACTACCCCACAAGTGACCCCATTTTGGAAAGAAGACACCCAAAGGTATTCTGTGAGGGGCATGGTGAGTTCCTAGAATTTTTTATTTTTTGTCGCAAGTTAGTGGAATATGAGACTTTGTAAGAAAAAAATAAAAAATAAAAATCATCATCATTTTCCGCTAACCTGTGACAAAAAATAAAAAGTTCTATGAACTCACTATGCCCATCAGCGAATACCTTAGGGTGTCTACTTTCCGAAATGGGGTCATTTGTGGGGTTTTTCTACTGTTTGGGCATTGTAGAACCTCAGGAATCATGACAGGTGCTCAGAAAATCAGAGCTGTTTCAAAAAGCGGAAATTCACATTTTTGTACCATAGTTTGTAAACGCTATAACTTTTACCCAAACCATTTTTTTTTTGCCCAAACATTTTTTTTCATCAAAGACATGTAGAACAATAAATTTGGCAAAAAATTTATATATGGATGTCGTTTTTTTTGCAAAATTTTACAGCTGAAAGTGAAAAATTTCATTTTTTTGCAAAAAAATCGTTACATTTTGATTAATAACAAAAAAAGTAAAAATGTCAGCAGCAATAAAATACCACCAAATGAAAGCTCTATTAGTGAGAAGAAAAGGAGGTAAAATTCATTTGGGTGGTAAGTTGCATGACCGAGCGATAAACGGTGAAAGTAGTGTAGTGCTGAAGTGTAAAAAGTGCTCTGGTCATGAAGGGGGTTTCAGCTAGCGGGGCTGAAGTGGTTAAGGAAGGTAAGTATGAAAAAGGGAAGATGAGAATACCCCTTTAAGAAATCATAAATTCTGCAAGGGTATGTAAACTTATCAGCACAACTGTAAGTAGCTGTGTGATATAAATCTGTGGAATATGGGAAGCACAAGAGGATGTGCACCATAAATCCCATCTTTGTAAGGCCTCTTGCACATGGTCGCTGTGTGCCTGTGGTCGTATTGTGGACCACATACGGCGGTTCCGCAATACACAGGGCACCAGCCGTGTGCATCCCGCATCCGTGATGTCGACCCATTCACTTGAACGGAACAGAAACACGGATCGGATCCCCACAGAAGCACTACAGAGTGCTTCCGTGGTGTTTCTGGCCATGCCTCCGCACAGCAAAAAAGTAGAACATATTCACGGACCCATTCAAGTTGAATGGGTCTGGATCTGTCCCGGCCGCTGCACGCACGTTGCCCGTGCATTCGGGACTGCAAATTGCTGTCCCCAATGCACGGAATGGACCAACAACATTCATGTGCAAGAGGCCTAACACTTGTGATCTGTGTGAAGCGGCATATATGCATTCATGTTGCATGTATTTATTAATTAGGGTTACCAATTCTGAGTAACTCAGAGTGACAGGAGATTTACAGAATCAGATTTATTTTTTTTGTCGTCATATTTTGAGCTCTATAACTTTTTTGTAATTATGTGTACAGAGCTGGATGGGGGCTCATTTTTTGCAGGACAATCTGAACTTTTCACTGATACCATTCTGGGGTGTTTAAGACTTTTTGATCACTTTTTATTTACATTTTTGTAGCAAATGAAGCGACCAAAAACGGCGAATCGGACATTTGGACTCTTTTTTTTCTTCTGTTTTGCCGTTTGCCGTATGGGGAATATATTTTTATACAATGGGTGTTTTTACACATTGCGACACCCATGATGTGTATTTTTTAAGTTCTTTTATTTTCATTTTGGGAAAAGGGGGGTGATCTGAATTTTTATGTTTTATTTTACACTTTTTTATAGTTCCCAGGTTACACACACATCTCTGTTACACAGTAAAAAGCTCTGCTACATGCGGTTACACACACATCTCTGTAACACAGTACACAGCACTGCTACATGCAGGTTGCACATACATCCCTGTAACACAGTACACAGCCTGCTACATGCAGGTTACACATACAGCTCCGCTACACAGCACACAGCTCTGATACATGCAGATTACACATACAGCTCTGCTACACAGTACACAGCTCTGCTACATTCAGGTTACAAATACAGCTCTGCTACACAGTACACAGCACTGCTACATGCAGGTTACACATACAGCTCTGCTACACAGTACACAGCTCTGCTACATGCAGGTTACACATACAGCTCTGCTACACAGTACACAGCTCTGCTACATGCAGGTTACACATACAGCACTGCTACACAGTACACAGCTCTGCTACATGCAGGTTACACATACAGCTCTGCTACACAGTACACAGCTCTGCTACATGCAGGTTACACATACAGATCTGCTACACAGTACACAGCTCTGCTACCTGCAGGTTACACATACATCTCTGTAACACAGTACACAGCTCTGCTACATGCAGGTTACACATACAGCTCTGCTACACAGTACACAGCACTGCTACATGCAGGTTACACATACAGCTCTGCTACACAGTACACAGCTCTGCTACATGCAGGTTACACATACAGCTCTGCTACACAGTACACAGCACTGCTACATGCAGGTTACACATACAGCACTGCTACACAGTACACAGCTCTGCTACATGCAGGTTACACATACAGCACTGCTACACAGTACACAGCTCTGCTACATGCAGGTTACACATACAGATCTGCTACACAGTACACAGCTCTGCTACCTGCAGGTTACACATACAGATCTGCTACACAGTACACAGCTCTGCTACCTGCAGGTTACACATACAGATCTGCTACCTGCAGGTTACACATACATCTCTGTAACACAGTACACAGCTCTGCTACATGCAGGTTACACATACATCTCTGTAACACAGTACACAGCTCTGCTACATGCAGGTTACACACACATCTCTAGTACAGAGCTCTATTTGATGGCTACTGTTCTGTACACTCTACCAGCTGCTGTGCACATCTGACCCCTCCCACACACGTGACTCGTCACATGGTCATGACGTCATCACAGGTCCTTTGCCTCTCCAGCAGCTAGCAGCTCCGTCAGGTGAAGAGTGTGTGTAGTAGGGCGTATTTTGAGTTAGGGAGGACGGAGTTTTGGCTGATGTCTGAGGGAGGACAGAGTTTTGTCTGATGTCTGAGGTCTGATGGAGTTTTGCCTGATGGAGGACGGAGTTTTGTCTGATGTCTGAGGTCTGATGGAGTTTTGGGTGACGGAGGACGGAGTTTTGTCTGATGTCTGAGGTCTGATGGAGTTTTGGGTGACGGAGGACGGAGTTTTGTCTGATGTTTGAGGTCTGATGGAGTTTTGCCTGACGGAGGACAGAGTTTTGTCTGATGTCTGAGGTCTGATGGAGTTTTGGGTGACGGAGGACGGAGTTTTGTCTGATGTCTGAGGTCTGATGGAGTTTTGGGTGACGGAGGACGGAGTTTTGTCTGATGTTTGAGGTCTGATGGAGTTTTGGGTAACGGAGGATGGAGTTTTGTCTGATGTCTGATGGAGTTTTGCCTGACGGAGGACGGAGTTTTGTCTGATGTCAGAGGGCTGATTGAGTTTTGCCTGACGGAGGATGGAGTTGTGGATGATGTCTGACGATGTCCTAATATGTATGCCGTACTCTGGACACGGTCTTTAAGACAGTTTTCAATCCAATTACAAACTATATTTTCCAAGCCTATAGACCTTACTTTACCTATTAAGGGTCTTTGAGGGACAGTATCAAAAGCATTTGAAAATCCAGAAACACTACATCCACAGCCACCCTTCTGTCCAGGCTACTACTCACCTCCTCATAAACACAAATCAGGTTAGTCTGACAACTTCTGTCCTTGGTAAACCCATGCTGGTTATCACTTATAATATTATTTATAGTCACATACTCCTGTACATAGTCCCTTAAGAGTCCTTCAAACATTTTTCCACAACAGAAGTTAAACTAACTGGTCTATAATTACCTATGGAGGACCTTGATCCTATTTTGTAATATGGGCACCATGTTTGCCTTGTGCCAATCACTTGGCACTGTACCAGTACCTAGAGAATCTTTAAAAATTATAAACAGGGGCACAGCAATGACTGAACTGAGCTCTTTAAGCACTCTTGGGTGTAATCCATGTGGACCCGGAGCCTTGTTCACATTTACCCTATTAACTTCTCTTGGACCATATCTACAGTTAGTCAATTGAGTATATCACTGGCGCCACAGAAATCAGCTCCTCTCTCTTCTTTTGTATATACAGAGCTAAAAAATCTATTTAGGAACTCTGCCTTTTCCTTATCTTGTCCTTATCTTCTCCAAAGATCTTTCTTTAACCTCTTAAGAAAGCCCGGTCCCTAAACATGGCGCCCACTTGCACGTGCAGCGGGCACCATAGCTGCCGGATTTCTGCTATTTTAAATAGCAGAGATTCACGGCACATGTATGCGATCAGCCTTAAGGCTGATCGCATACATTTTCCCCTTCAGATGCCGTGGTCAAATGTGACCACGGCATCTGGTCAGTCTGGAAGCAGAAGTCGCAAGCTTCCGCTCCGGTAACAGCGTTCCCCGTCTGAAATCGAGGAACCTGTTACATGGCTGAAATAGACCGAAGCCTCAAGCAGGCTTTGTCGTCTATTTCAGGAATATACCAATACAGGCCACTAGGTGGGAGCATTGTATTGTTATATTGAAAATAAAGTGTGTTTAATGATGGCTATATAGCCATCAATGAACACAATGGACAATCTAATGATTGCCAGTTATTGTCACCCAAGGTGACTTAAAAAAAGTAAAAAAAAAAGTTTTTACAAATAAAAATAAAAAAGTCAAATCACCCTCCTTTCCTTAAAATAAAAATACTTAACCAACAAAAAAAATAAAAATCATGGGCATCGCCATGTGTGAAAATGGCCATACAATTAAAATATAACAATATTAATGGCATACGGGAAAAAAAATTAAAACAGCAAATTTGCCATTTTTTTGTCACTTCAACTACCCAATCATTTTTTTTTTTAAAAGTGATCGAAAAGTCACACAAAATGAGCCCTCACATGGCTACAAAAAAGTTATAGGGGTCAGAATATGGTTATAATATTTTTTTTTTCCTCAGATGTTTAAAAAAAAATTGTATTAAAATGCAAGAAAAATTATACAAGTGTGGTACCGTTGTAACCGTACTGACCTGGAGAATGAAGATAATTTTACCGCATAGTGGACAGTGTAAAAAATAAATAAATAAAAACCTTTATCAGAATTGTGTTTTTTTCCCAAATTTACCTAATTTGGAAAAAAAAATCAGCTTCTTATTACATGGTATGCAACCGTAAGGGCTGTTTCACACGAGCGGATGCCGAGCGTGACATCTGCTCCGTGAATGACAGCCAAGACCCGATGCAGACTGCAGAGACACGGAGCATTAACATGATTGATAATGCTCCGTGCCTCTCTGTAATCTCTTTACTACAAAATCACAGTGAGATAAAGTTGTCACCGTGATTTCGTAGTAACGAGATCACAGAGAGGCACGGAGCATTATCAGTCATGTTAATGCTCCGTGCCTCTGCAGTCTGCATCGGGTCTTGGCACTCTTTCACGCAGCGGATGTCACGCTCGGCATCCGCTCGTGTGAAACAGCCCTAAATGGTGCCATTAGAAATTACAACTTGTCCCGCAAAAAATAAGCCCTCATAAGGCTATGTGAATCTATATATAAAGAAGGACATATACAGTTGCAAGAAAAAGTATGTGAACCCGTTGGAATGATATGGATTTCTGCACAAATTTGTCATAAAATGTGATCGGATCTTTATCTAAGTCACAACAATAGACAATCACAATCTTCTTAAACTAATAACACACAAATAATTAAATGTTACCATGTTTTTATTGAACACACCATGTAAACATTCACAGTGCAGGTGGAAAAAGTATGTGAACCCCTAGACTAATGACATCTCCAAGAGCTAATTGGAGTGAGGTGTCAGCCAACTGGAGTCCAATCAATGAGATGAGATTGGAGTTGTTGGTTACAGCTGCCCTGCCCTATAAAAAAACCACACCAGTTCTGGGTTTGCTTTTCACAAGAAGACTTGCCTGATGTGAATGAGGCCTCGCACTAAAGAGGTCTCAGAAGACCTACGATTAAGAATTGTTGATTTGCATAAAGCTGGAAAGGGTTATAAAAGTATCTCCAAAAGCCTTGCTGTTCATCAGTCCACGGTGAGACAAATTGTCTATAAATGGATAAAGTTCAGCACTGCTCCTGCTCTCCCTAGGAGTGGCCGTCCTGTAAAGATGACTGCAAGAGCACAGCACAGACTGCTCAATGAGGTGAAGAAGAATCCTAGAGTGTCAGCTAAAGACTTACAAAAGTCTCTGGCATATGCTAACATCCCCGTTAGCGAATCTACAATACGCAAAACACTAAACAAGAATGGATTTCATGGGAGGATACCACAAAGGAAGCCACTGCTGTCCAAAAAAAACATTTCTGCACGTTTACAGTTTGCACAAGAGCACCTGGATGTTCCACAGCAGTACTGGCAAAATATTCTGTGGACAGATGAAACCAAAGTTGAGTTGTTTGGAAGAAACACACAACACTATGTGTGGAGAAAAAGAGGCACAGCACACCAACATCAAAACCTCATGCCAACTGTGAAGTATGGTGGTCGGGGCATCATGGTTTGGGGCTGCTTTGCTGCATCAGGGCCTGGACAGATTGCTATCATCGAAGGAAAAATTAATTCCCAAGTTTATCAAGACATTTTGAAGGAGAACTTAAGGCCATCTGTCCACCAGCTAAAGCTCAACAGATGATGGGTGTTGCAACAGGACAACGACCCAAAGCATAGAAGTAAATCAACAACAAAATGGCTTAAACAGAAGAAAATACGCCTTCTGGAGTGCCCCAGTCAGAGTCCTGACCTCAACCCGATTGAGATGCTGTGGCATGATCTCAAGAAAGCGATTCACACCAGACATCCCAAGAATATTGCTGAACTGAAACAGTTCTGTAAAGAGGAATGGTCAAGAATTACTCCTGACCATTGTGCACGTCTGATCTGCAATTACAGGAAATGTTTGGTTGAGGTTATTGCTGCCAAAGGAGGTTTAACCAGTTATTAAATCCAAGGGTTCACATACCTTTTCCACCTACACTGTGAATGTTTACATGGTGTGTTCAATCAAAACATGGAAACATTTAATTATTTGTGTGTTATCAGTTTAAGCAGATTGTGATTGTCTATTGTTGTGACTTAGATGAAGATCAGATCACATTTTATGACCAATTTGTGCAGAAATCCATATCATTCCAAAGGGTTCACATACTTTTTCTTGCAACTGTATATGTGTGTATGTATGTTCCACGATCACTCAAAAACGCAACCATCAATTTCAACGAAACTTGGTAAACACATCCCTTGCTACCTGGAAAAAAATCTTGTGGGGGTCATACGCCCCTACACAGCAGCTGCATGGAGATATTCCCCAAAAATGCCCTGCATTAGCCAATACAAGCCTGCAAGTTTTCCTCTTCATATCCCTACTGCCATACATGGTCAAATGTCCATTATCAGCCAGAAGCTTGCAGGCTCAGTCTACACATACACACAGTTTTACTCCAGGTTTCCATAACAATCCAGCCATTTTTCTTCACTGCTGTAGGTGAGCTTAAGGCTAGGGCTACATGGTGACAATAACTGAAGTTCGACACATAGGGCACAACTACACTGCTACATATGTTGAGCAACATTGGTGCGACAATTTTTTATAATGATAGTCTATGGTGTTGCATTACAACATGTGACATGCTGCGACTGCAAAGTATCAGCTGGAGAAAGTGTCACATGTCGCAGTGCGACACCATAGCCTATCATTAGGGATGAGCGAATCGACTTTGGATAAAACATCCGAAGTCGATTAGCATAAAACTTTGTTCTAATACTGTACCGAGCAGGAGCTCCATACAGTATTAGACTGTATTGGCTCCAATGAGTCTCAAATCTTTTGCAGCCTCTACCAGGTTTTCCTTCAGGATTGCCCTGTATTTAGCTCCATCCATCATCCGATCAACATTGACCAGCTTCCCTGTCCCTGTAGAAATAAAAGCATCCTCAAAGCATGATGCTGCCACCACCATGTTTTATGGTGTGGATGGTGTGTTCAGGATGATGTGCATTGTTAGTTTTCCACCACACATAGCATTTTGTATTTAGGCCAAAAAGTTCAACTTTGGTCTCCTCTGACCAGAGCACCTTCTTCTACATGTTTACTATGTCCCCCTACATGGCTTGTGGCAAACTGCAAACGGGACTTCTAATGGTTTGCTTTCAAAAATGTAATTCTTCCCTTTCCATAAAGGCCAGACTTGTGGAGTACACAACTAATAGTTGCCCTGTAAGCTGCTTTCACACTAGCGTTCGGTATTCCGTTCGTGAGCTCCGTTTGAAGGAGCTCACGAGCGGACCCGAACGCAGCCGTCCACCCCTGATGCAGTCTGAATGGAGGCGGATCCGCTCAGACTGCATCAGTCTGGTGGCGTTCAGCCTCCGCTCCGCTCGCCTCCGCACGGACAGGCGGACAGCTGAACGCTGCTTGCAGCGTTCGGGTGTCCGCCTGGCCGTGCGGAGGCGTGCGGATCCGTCCAGACTTACAATGTAAGTCAATGGGGACGGATCCGTTTGAAGATGCCACAATGTGGCTCAATCTTCAAGCGGATCCGTCCCCCATTGACTTTACATTGAAAGTCTGGACGGATCCGTCCCAGGCTATTTCCACACTTAGCTTTTTTTTGCTAAAATAATGCAGACGGATCCGTACTGAACGGAGCCTCCGTCTGCATTATTATGGGCGGATCCGTTCTGAACGGATCCGCCCGAACGCTAGTGTGAAAGTAGCCTAAACAGATTCTCCAACCTGAGCTGTGGATCTCTGAAGCTCCTCTATAGTGACCATGGGCCTCTTGCTTCTTTAATTCATTCTCTCCTTGCCTGGGCTGTCAGTTTAGGTGAACGGCCATGTCTCGGTAGGTTTACTGATGTGCCATACTCCTTCCATTTTCAGATGACAGATTGAACAGTGCTCCCTGAGATGTTCAGAGCTTGGAATATTTTTTTTCAACCTAACCCTGCTTTACACTTTCCCACGACTATATCCCTGACCTGAGATATCACCATCATACATACGTGATACAGGTCATTTCTTATCTGAAATTCATCTCTTGAAAATTGATAGGGACTGCATACTGGTCACGTTTGACATATGCAGTCTCTATACCTCTATAATGCATGAGAAGGGACTTATGGCAGTCACAGAACTGTTAGAAGCGAGTTCATATGCTATTGCTTTTGAGTATAGTACTTGAAGAGAATTATTTTCTATTCCAGGATTCTTTTTATCAGCAGCGCCACGGGACAGCGATGGGATCGAATGTCGCACCGCCGTACGCAAATAGCTATATTCCATATTTTGAGAGTCATTTTGTCTACTCTGACCCATTATACATACAACATTGTATTTTTTGGCGTCATTTTATCGACGACATTTTTTGCGTATGACGGGGCGATATTCGATCCCTCACAGAGTTTGCTACCTACCTAAATTCAATCTGGGCGGAGCTACAGTTTGTCATGCATCATGACATGCATAAAATTTATTTTCTAGACACGTGGGTTCTGAAGGGGGAAGAGGGTGGACTGTATACAGATTTATTTACAAAGGAGACAGATCGCAATAGCCTACTTGCATTTTCAAGCAGTCATCCGGTCCCCACAAAAAATCCATCCCCTTCTCTCAATTTCAGCGAGGCAGGAAAATAGTCAGCAATACGGAGGTCGGTGAGATTAGGTTACAGGAAATGGAGAACAAGTTCATAGCTAGAGGTTACCCTAGGCCACTTTTACAAGAGCAGAGGGACAAATCAGATATTTTAGGAAATATTAGGACAGAGAAGCCACCGCGTATCCCATTGGTGGTTAAATACCACCCATTGACTCAACAACTAAGGGGCATTGTCAATAAACATTGGCATACGGAGTCCAAATCATATCCTCAGATTGAGGAATTTCAGATACCCCCTATGTTATGCTTCAAAAGGGCAGATAACATCAAGGATAGAATAGTCAGGGCCGACATTGGCAGCAATAAACGGGATTTTAAACAGAGTGTACTATCTTCTCCCAGACAGGGTACATTCCCCTGCCTTAATTGTGTAAATTGCTCAAGTGTGATTAGGGGGACCCACTTTTCATACCAGCATTCTGGAGAGAGAATCCCCATAAGAGGCGTATTCACGTGTGACAGCAGATTTGTTGTATATATTTAGAAATGTCAGTGTGGACTACTATATGTGGGGGAAACCTCTATGAGAATAAAGGATAGGTTGAGCAAACACAAATCCACTATTAGAAAAGGTAATTTACTGCTCCCTATACCGCATCATTTCCATCCAAAAAAGCACACTATAGCGCAATTGCGTTACCAGGTGATTGAAGGTGTTCCACTGCCTCGCCATGGCGGTGATCGCAATAAATTACTTACAAACAATGGATCCAAGAGGCCTAAACCGCGAATACAATATAAGTAGTCTGATGTGATGTTTAAAATTACTTTGTTTTTCTTGCAGCGGAATTAATTATGGGACTTTTTTCATTTGTAACAATTGGAAACAAGTGAAAGCTATCCTGCCTGAGTATATCTGATCAGGGGGAGGAGTCAGTGGTATGACGTCAGTTCCTTTGTATTTTTTTTCATTTCTTTGTTATTTAAGACATGTTTGAGGTTATGTGAATATAGTCTGATGAAAGCACGGACATGTGCTGAAACGCGTCACTAACTAATGAAATAAGAAGTGACTGAAAATACATTTCTGCATTTGAAAATCAAGAGCGAGTGCCGGTAATTCCTTTACAGCTATATCCCTGACCTGTCTGGTGTGTTCCTTGGTTTTAATGATGCTGTTTGATAACTAATGTTCACTAACAAACCTCTGAGGCCTCCACAGAACAGCTGTAGTTATACTTAGAATAAATTACACACAGGTGGACTCTATTTACTAATGAGGTGAATTCTCAAGGCAACTAGTCACACTGGATTTTATTTAGGGGTATTCGAGTACAGGGGGCTGAATACAAATGTACGCCATACCTTTAAGATTTTTAGTTATACAAAATTTTGAAAACCATGCATCATTTTCTTTTCATCTCACACTTACTTTGCATTGGTCTGCCACATAAAATCCCAATAAAATACATTTAAGTTGGTGGGTGTAAAGTGGAAAAATGTGCAACACTTTCAAGGGGTATGAATACATTTTCAAGGCAATGTAAAATCTACAATAAGGTACAGTATCTTTTTCCTGTCCACATAACAAATGTGTCAGTTAAATAACCATAGTGTCATTCACATGGCACAGCTGAGAACCAGAAAGTAGATAATAGTGATGAGCGACAGGGGCAATATTTGAATTCGCAATATTTCGTGAATATTTTGTAGAATATTCATCATATATTCACAAATTCGAGATTTTGCAATTATTTTCTTGGATGCGAAAATCTGCAATGTAATATTCGCGTAATGTGCGCGCAATACAGGCGTAGGTGGGTCACTTTTGCTACATTTTCCAAGCTGCTAGAAGTTGACCGAGACTGGAGAAAATGGTTGGCACGACGGAACATTAAAATGGCTTTATATGCAGCTAGAGTGCTCCAATATATTCGCGATTGCGCTAATCGGCACGAATGATGCGAATATTTTGGCGCAATATGTGAAACTTCACATTTTAGCAGGTCTGACAACATATTACTGATTGGTGCACTATGTATTGTTGTGACATCATAGCACTATGTCTGTGGCATATACAGGGAGTGCAGAATTATTAGGCAAATGAGTATTTTGACCACATCATCCTCTTTATGCATGTTGTCTTACTCCAAGATGTATAGGCTCGAAAGCCTACTACCAATTAAGCATATTAGGTGATGTGCATCTCTGTAATGAGAAGGGGTGTGGTCTAATGACATCAACACCCTATATCAGGTGTGCATAATTATTAGGCAACTTCCTTTCCTTTGGCAAAATGGGTCAAAAGAAGGACTTGACAGGCTCAGAAAAGTCAAAAATAGTGAGATATCTTGCAGAGGGATGCAGCACTCTTAAAATTGCAAAGCTTCTGAAGCGTGATCATCGAACAATCAAGCGTTTCATTCAAAATAGTCAACAGGGTCGCAAGAAGCGTGTGGAAAAACCAAGGCGCAAAATAACTGCCCATGAACTGAGAAAAGTCAAGCGTGCAGCTGCCAAGATGCCACTTGCCACCAGTTTGGCCATATTTCAGAGCTGCAACATCACTGGAGTGCCCAAAAGCACAAGGTGTACAATACTCAGAGACATGGCCAAGGTAAGAAAGGCTGAAAGACGACCACCACTGAACAAGACACACAAGCTGAAACGTCAAGACTGGGCCAAGAAATATCTCAAGACTGATTTTTCTAAGGTTTTATGGACTGATGAAATGAGAGTGAGTCTGGATGGGCCAGATGGATGGGCCCGTGGCTGGATTGGTAAAGGGCAGAGAGCTCCAGTCCGACTCAGATGCCAGCAAGGTGGAGGTGGAGTACTGGTTTGGGCTGGTATCATCAAAGATGAGCTTGTGGGGCCTTTTCGGGTTGAGGATGGAGTCAAGCTCAACTCCCAGTCCTACTGCCAGTTTCAAGCAGTGGTACAGGATGAAGTCTGCATCCTTCAAGAAAAACATGATTTTCATGCAGGACAATGCTCCATCACACGCGTCCAAGTACTCCACAGCGAGGCTGGCAAGAAAGGGTATAAAAGAAGAAAATCTAATGACATGGCCTCCTTGTTCACCTGATCTGAACCCCATTGAGAACCTGTGGTCCATCATCAAATGTGAGATTTACAAGGAGGGAAAACAGTACACCTCTCTGAACAGTGTCTGGGAGGCTGTGGTTGCTGCTGCACGCAATGTTGATGGTGAACAGATCAAAACACTGACAGAATCCATGGATGGCAGGCTTTTGAGTGTCCTTGCAAAGAAAGGTGGCTATATTGGTCACTGATTTGTTTTTGTTTTGTTTTTGAATGTCAGAAATGTATATTTGTGAATGTTGAGATGTTATATTGGTTTCACTGGTAAAAATAAATAATTGAAATGGGTATATATTTGTTTTTTGTTAAGTTGCCTAATAATTATGCACAGTAATAGTCACCTGCACACACAGATATCCCCCTAAAATAGCTAAAACTAAAAACAAACTAAAAACTACTTCCAAAAATATTCAGCTTTGATATTAATGATTTTTTTGGGGTTCATTGAGAACATGGTTGTTTAATCCTCAAAAATACAACTTGCCTAATAATTCTGCACTCCCTGTATAGCTTGGAAGAAAGACGAGACAGAGGGGATATGATAGAAACTTTTAAATACATAAAGGGAATCAACAAGGTAAAAGAGGAGAGAATATTTAAAAGAAGAAAAACTGCTACAAGAGGACATAGTTTTAAATTAGAGGGAAAAGGTTTAAAAGTAATATCAGGAAGTATTACTTTACTGAGAGAGTAGTGGATGCATGGAATAGCCTTCCTGCAGAAATGGTAGCTGCAAATACAGTGGAGGAGTTTAAGCAGGCATGGGATAGGCATAAGGCCATCCTTCATATAAGATAGGGCCAGGGGCTATCCATAGTATTTAGTATATTGGGCAGACTAGATGGGCCAAATGGTTCTTATCTGCTGACACATTCTATGTTTCTATATTGAATGTTTAACCTTCACTTTACTAGCAGACTTTTTCTGTCTATTCGGTAGATATGATAAATCTTGGTTATGTATCTCGTACTGTAACTTTTTATTGTCATTACATAACTTCTTGCATTCTTTTTCTAACTCTGATTTTAATTGTTGACATCCTGACAATTCTCTAGCGACTTGATTCAAATCTCTTTCCAGAGTTCTGATCATCTCATAATTCTGAATATTTCTGTTTTCATATTCTGATAATTTAGCAGACAATTGTGCTAATTCACCAGAAACCGTGGCAGCTTTGATTTCAATCTCACTTATTTATTTCTGTAACTAATCTATTTCATCAGCCCATTTTTATATTTCGCCTTTTCTAACCGGTTTGCTAATTCACAAATTACAAGCATAAATTCCGGCCAAGATTGAAGGATCATCAAATCATTGTCCTTTTTGTGTTTAGTTAGAGCAATGCTACAGATATAAATCAGCAAACCTGGATTCTTTAGCCCAAACATCATCAGGATACCCTGCAACTGTCTTTTCTAGAATACCTCCCCAGACTCTTAAATCCTCTTTGATCTTTAATCTATCTTGAATATGCAGTAACACATGATCTTTCATTGCTGCTTGCCTTTCTTTATTATGCATATCCGGCTTTGCTTCAGCACCAGCCTGCAAAGCCTTGCTTGCCTCACCATTGCGTTCAGACATTTCCCACTTTTCACACTACAAGTACCACAATGACCCTATCAAATATATATTTTGCACCCCAAATCTTTGTGTCAACTAGGCAGATCTCAGCAGTGCCTCCAATTATGTCAGAATATTTATACTGCTCTGATTAACAGTCTATATTCTTTATGTAAATAAATTAGAATCTGTAAGGGAGGAGATTATAACTTATTATCATAAAGACAAAGCCAATAAGAGCTCGTGATCTGCGCTAATTTTGACGACAAAAAGAAGGCAGTGGTAAATCAAAATATATATTTATTAAAATAATAATAATAATACAGTGCAAATTAATCAAACATAAAATCGGTGACAATAAAATTATGAAAATTAATTAATGATATGCAACTTTTTAAGAAAGCCAAAATAACCTATAGGATATACATATATTCCTTACAATTCCTTATTGTGATAATGCCCTACAATATATTTTACTTTGATACCTGATTTCTCTCAGCCGACAGATGTCTCAGATTAAACTCAAGTCAGATTTATATCATTATCCATAAAGAGATTGAGATATATATTTATATTTATATATCAACCATACATTCATAGAAATGAACTCGGTTCCTTGGAGATGATACCGTGATATAGGAATAATTTTCAACAGTATGTATAAATCTCCCTGGATTGAAACGTTAGAATGATACTGCAGTTACAAACCAGCCTTATTCCAAAACAGATTCTACACCCAAAATATGGTTAATTGACTATAAAATATATTGCTTTCAATCTCCTATAAAATATAGGAAATTTTATAGTATACCAGTGTATCAGCTAGCAGTAATCAGTTTCAAGATTCAGGACAATAGATTGGTCTGGTCCTATTTGTTCCTGGATGGTTGTGTACGCCTTGTTCCGGCCCTCCATGCATCCATCCACGCAACTAGCCTGATGAAGGGCATGTGTTTTTGCCCGAAACGTTGCCTCAGTTCCTAAAAAAGGACCCTTATGTCCGGCAAATAAAAAGCATTAACCGCATACTGGAGTGCTGTCTAAATTATTTGAAAAGATTGAGGAATGTAATGATGTTCTCAAGAACTGGGTGGATCCCCCTGGATTACTGGAAAAGGTGGTCCTAGTTCATCGGATGGTTTTGATGACTTCCTCAGGTAGGTGTATCAGATGGTCTCTCCTCTGTAAGCTCATGCCACCTTTTATCCCATTCAAAAATGGGATTGGTCTGATCATTAACTAGTGACATCACAAATGTTATTTCCCCCAACTATTCTGTAATACAGGTCTTATTTTTTACTCTACCACTAGATGGCACTAGGGCTCTATGTAAAAAGTTTTGACAATTATAGCCATTTTCTATATTTTCCTTTTTAATTTATAGAAGGGGTAATCTTTAACTGGGATTTTAGACAGAACTTCTAGAACAATAGAATGTAAATATAAAGGTGTATCCAGGATTAGATTCTCAAGGACTTGTAGGTACATAACTCCTAGACATGACTAAACACTTTCCCTAGTCATTGTGATAAAACAGGATTCAGGTGATACTTTGCCCATTGTCTTGATGAAGACTTTATTTGCTTATGGACATCTGTATTTACAATCCCCTTTCCAGAGATCTTCTGAGAAACAGATAATTAACTTCACACCAGTCTCTGACATAGCACTCTGAAACTACATTGGAATTTCCACCTCAATTCTAACACTAAATGAATATCCCTTTATCAAACTTCTAGATATATAAAACACTCAATTTTAGAACATATCATATAAAAACTCAAAATCCATTCATATGAGGATTAATATAAACATTACAATGAATACTAAATTATATAATTTTTTTACTCACAGGGAATAACTAAAAATTCAACATATTAATTTGCATTTTATTATACCTATGAAACCTTCTTAAAAAAACAGACTGTGTAAACACTTTTGCACAGATCACTAGATTAGTGACTCAGTTAGTCTTTGAGAGCTTCACCTCACCTTAACCTTTTAAAACTAGACAAGAGGGATCCCATTTTCACATATTGAGACAGGCCTTTACAGTATGTATATTTTTATGCTCAATAATTCTGACAGGCTGAATACAAATGCATGCCACTCTTTTCAGATTTTTATTTATTAAAGGACAGAATGATACAGTCCTTAATAATTGAGAAATTTGGAAAAGATTATTTTTTCCCGTTGTTCCTGGTAGAAAGAGCACATCGGGTTCCTGGGGGTAAACCAATTCCTGGAAGGCCTTCATGGACAATAAAAGGCGAGTATACTTGTTTCACGTGACAGGAATAAGATTTTGAGAAGGGCCTGTGAATGTCCCCCTATTATACAGGGAGTGCAGAATTATTAGGCAAGTTGTATTTTTGAGGATTAATTTTATTATTGAACAACAACCATGTTCTCAATGAACCCAAAAAACTCATTAATATCAAAGCTGAATATTTTTGGAAGTAGTTTTTAGTTTGTTTTTAGTTTTAGTTATTTTAGGGGGATATCTGTGTGTGCAGGTGACTATTACTGTGCATAATTATTAGGCAACTTAACAAAAAACAAATATATACCCATTTCAATTATTTATTTTTACCAGTGAAACCAATATAACATCTCAACATTCACAAATATACATTTCTGACATTCAAAAACAAAACAAAAACAAATCAGTGACCAATATAGCCACCTTTCTTTGCAAGGACACTCAAAAGCCTGCCATCCATGGATTCTGTCAGTGTTTTGATCTGTTCACCATCAACATTGCGTGCAGCAGCAACCACAGCCTCCCAGACACTGTTCAGAGAGGTGTACTGTTTTCCCTCCTTGTAAATCTCACATTTGATGATGGACCACAGGTTCTCAATGGGGTTCAGATCAGGTGAACAAGGAGGCCATGTCATTAGATTTTCTTCTTTTATACCCTTTCTTGCCAGCCACGCTGTGGAGTACTTGGACGCGTGTGATGGAGCATTGTCCTGCATGAAAATCATGTTTTTCTTACCTTGCAGACTTCTTCCTGTACCACTGCTTGAAGAAGGTGTCTTCCAGAAACTGACAGTAGGACTGGGAGTTGAGCTTGACTCCATCCTCAACCCGAAAAGGCCCCACAAGCTCATCTTTGATGATACCAGCCCAAACCAGTACTCCACCTCCACCTTGCTGGCGTCTGAGTCGGACTGGAGCTCTCTGCCCTTTACCAATCCAGCCACAGGCCCATCCATCTGGCCCATCAAGACTCGCTCTCATTTCATCAGTCCATAAAACCTTTGAAAAATCAGTCTTGAGATATTTCTTGGCCCAGTCTTGACATTTCAGCTTGTGTGTCTTGTTCAGTGGTGGTCGTCTTTCAGCCTTTCTTACCTTGGCCATGTCTCTGAGTATTGCACACCTTGTGCTTTTGGGCACTCCAGTGATGTTGCAGCTCTGAAATATGGCCAAACTGGTGGCAAGTGGCATCTTGGCAGCTGCACGCTTGACTTTTCTCAGTTCATGGGCAGTTATTTTGCGCCTTGGTTTTTCCACACGCTTCTTGCGACCCTGTTGACTATTTTGAATGAAACGCTTGATTGTTCGATGATCACGCTTCAGAAGCTTTGCAATTTTAAGAGTGCTGCATCCCTCTGCAAGATATCTCACTATTTTTGACTTTTCTGAGCCTGTCAAGTCCTTCTTTTGACCCATTTTGCCAAAGGAAAGGAAGTTGCCTAATAATTATGCACACCTGATATAGGGTGTTGATGTCATTAGACCACACCCCTTCTCATTACAGAGATGCACATCACCTAATATGCTTAATTGGTAGTAGGCTTTCGAGCCTATACAGCTTGGAGTAAGACAACATGCATAAAGAGGATGATGTGGTCAAAATACTCATTTTCCTAATAATTCTGCACTCCCTGTATATAATGGGAGTAAGGTGTCCTTTTTACATCTAAAGAGATTCAAGAAAAAAGACGCAGTTTTACTGCAGTTAAAAAAAAACATCTGCAAGAAAGGGATTAAATACTCATTTGTCTATCCAGCTAAATTCCGGATCATTTTTAAGGGGGAAACACTTTTTTTTTATAACCCTGAACCTGTCTCGGACTGGTTGGATCGGAATTAACATTTAGCCATCGGTGTCCTGTGTTTGTATTTTTTTTTATATAGGCAAGGTGAGAGGAGAGGGAGAGTAATGGTCATAGTTAAGAGATCTGGTGCATTAATGTGGCGGATCAAGAGGTTTGAGGGGGGTATGGGAGGGTTTGCGATGTGTCTCTTGGGAGGGGGGGGTTTGGAGACCTAGTGGTTTGGTTGATGTCGAAATATTAACATGGAATGTTCATGCTTGGGGGATAGGCTTAACACCTTAAGGACACATGACGTACCGGTACGGCATGTTTCCCGAGTCCTTAAGGGCACATGACGTACCGGTACGTCATGGCTTTAAATCGATATTCCGGCGCCGTGGGGGTTAATCGGAACGGGATGCCAGCTGAAATCATTCAGCCGGCATCCTGTAACAACGCCAGGGGGGTCATTTGACCCCCCCTCCTATCCCCCGTATCGGCGATCGCAGAAAACCGCAGGTCAATTCAAACCTGCGGTTTTCTGCGTTTCCGGTCCATTCGGGTATCCGGTGACCCGATGAACCGGAAAAAGACTGCGATCGGTGGCGTGATTATACACCACCAATCGCAGTACAAAGATTTGAAGAGGCGGTGCTGGCCCTGGTGCTGAACGCAGCTGTCCAGGGTGCTGATTGGTGCAGGGGAGAGAGGCGCGAGATTCAAACTTCCTGCGCTCCTCTCTCCCCTCCTCTTCCTGTTCTGCATGAGCACCCGGCAGCACCGTCCAGCACCAGCTCCTGCGTCCCCCTAATCGTAATCCATCACCCTCCTGCACCCATCGCCACCAAGGTAGGTTAGGGTCAGTGAGGGAGAGGCACCATTAGGAAGGAAAAAGTTAGGAAAAAAGTTAGTTAGGAAAAAAAAAAAAAGAACTTTTACCCTAAACTTTGTTTGATTCATCTATCAGACCCCAGACCCCCACCTGCCACTTTTTCAGTAACCCACTGGTGAATATGATGGTGGAGCAGATGAATCTGTATGCCCAACAGTTCGTCGCTCAAAACCCGGGCTCATTTTTGGCTAGACCCGGTGGCTGGACGCCGGTCAGTGCAGCCGAGATGAGGACACTTTGGGGCCTCGTGCTGCATATGGGTCTAGTGCAAAAACCCAGTGTCAGGCTGTACTGGAGTGGGGACGTCCTATACCAGACCCCACTTTACAATACGGCCATGACACGCTCCCGGTTTGAGGCCATCCGGAAATGTCTGCATTATTCCGATAATGCAGCATGTCCCCCCCCCCCCCCCCGAGGTGATCCTGCCTATGACCGTCTGTATAAGATACAGCAGGTCATCGATCACTTTGGGGCCAAATTTGAGCAGGCCTATGTACCTGGAAAGGCGGTCGCGGTTGATGAGTCTCTCGTTGCGTTCAAGGGGAGACTCAGTTTCCGCCAATACATTCCCACAAAGCGGGCGAGGTATGGCGTGAAGCTATACAAAATTTGTACCTCAGGGTACACTTACAAATTTCGTGTGTACGAGGGGCGAGATTCCCGTATTCAACCCCCAGAATGTCCCCCCCACTCTGGGTGTTAGCGGGAAACTCGTGTGGGACCTTATGTACCCACTGCTGGATAACGGTTACCACTTGTACATGGATAACTTTTATACCAGCATTCCCTTGTTCAGGTCCCTTGCCGCCAGATCCACGTTCGCTTGTGGACCGTGCGGAAAAATCAACGCGGCCTCCCTGCCCACCCCCTTCAGGTACCTATCCCCAGGGGTGAGACCCGTGCCCTTACCAGTGGAAACCTGTTGCTGGTCAAGTATAAGGACAAGAGGGATGTCCTTATGCTGTCCACAATCCACGGTAACAGCACCACCCCAGTCACTGTGCGAGGTACCACGGCAACGGTCCTCAAGCCCGATTGTATCGTCGACTACAATCGGTATATGGGAGGAGTTGATCTCTCTGATCAAGTCCTCAAGCCATATAACGCCATGCGCAAAACCCGGGCATGGTACAAAAAAGTTGCGGTCTACTTGGTGCAGGTTGCCATGTACAACTCTTTTGTACTATCCCGAAGCGCTGGCAGCACAGGGACATTCCTCCAATTCTATGAGGCAGTCCTCAAGGCCCTGATCTTTTCGGACCGGGAAAGAGCAGGCCGGAGTACCTCGGGAACTGGAGGCGCCCGGATCGTCCCTGGCCAACACTTTCCAGGTGTGGTCCCCCATACTGGAAAGAAGGGACGAACCCAAAAGATGCAGAGTGTGTCACAAGAGGGAGATACGGAAGGACACCACTACTCAATGTGACATGTGCCCCGATCATCCGGGCCTCTGCGTTATCGATTGCTTCAGGGAGTATCACACTTCCATGGAGTACTAAATTTTTATAATACCCAACAGTCCACTAGAGAACATAAAACACTATGGCTCTCAGATTTTGGAGACACGGAAACAATTTTTCTTTCCCCAAAAAATATTAGTTTTAGTGCAGGCATCCTCAAACTGCGGCCCTCCAGATGTTGTAAAACTATAACTCCCAGCATGCCCAGACAACCTACAGCCATCAGCAGGGCATGGTGGGAATTGTAATTTTACAACATCTGGAGGGCCGCAGTTTTAGGATGCCTGCTTAGTGTCTCCAAAGTCTGAGAGCCATACATATTGGGCATTGTCACGTGCGTAAAAGTCGTCGCTATAAAAATAACTTTTGACCAAACGCCTCGGATGATAAAAATATAAAATAAAAACAGTGCCAAAACACAAATTTTTGGGCAAAATTTCAATTTGAATCCATTTTGCCGGTAATAAAGCAAGGGTTAACAGCCAAACAAAACTAAATATTTATTGCCCCGATTCTGCAGTTTGCAGAAACACCCCATATGTGGTCGTAAATGGCTATATAGCCGCAGGCCATAGAACGAAGGGAACTCCATACGGTTTCTGGAAGGCAGATTTTGATGGACAGTTTTTTTTTTTTTACACCATGTCCCATTAGAATCCCCCCCTGATGTAGCCTAGACTAGAAACTCCAAAAAAGTGACCCCATCTAAGAAACTACACCCCTCAAGGTATTCAAAAGTTACTTTACAAACTATGTTAACCTTTTAGGTGTTCCACAAAACTAAATAGCGAATGTAGAAACAATTTTAGAATTTAATTTTTTTGTTACATTGCCTCAAAAAAGAGTAATATAGAGCAACCAAAAATCAAATTTACCCCAAAAATAGTCCCAAAACAACAACCACCTTATCCCGTCGTTTCCTAGATGGGGTCACTTTTATGGAGTTTCTACTCTAGGGGTGCATCAGGGGGCTTCAAAGGGTACATGGTGTAAATAAACCAGTCCAGCAAAATCTGCCTTCCAAAAACCATATGACGTTCCCCTTCTTCTATGTCCTGCCGTTTAGCCAAATAGTAGTTTACGACCACATATGGGGTGTTTCTGCAAACTACAGAATCAGGGCAACCCATTTTGAGTTTTGTTTGGCTGTTAACCCATTTTTTCCAGTAATAAAGTAAGGGTTAAAATGGAAAATTTTCCAAAAAATAGAAATTTCTAAATTGTTTCTCCATCTGCCATTAACTTTTGTGGAACACCTAAAGGGTTAACAAAGTTTGTAAACCCAGTTTTGAATACCTTGAGGGGTGTACTTTCTTAGACGGAGTCACTTTTTTGAAATTTCTATTCTAGTGGTGCAACAGGGGGCTTCAAATGGGACATGGTATAAACAAAACCAGTCCTGCAAAATCTGCCTTCCAAAACCCATATGGTGTTCCCCTCCTTCTATGTGCTCCCGTTCGGCCAAACAGCAGTTTACGACCACATATGGGGTGTTTCTGCAAACTACAGAATCAGGGCAACCCATTTTGAGTTTTGTTTGGCAGTTAACCCTTGTTTTACTCCTGGAAAAAATTTATTATATTGGAAAATTTTCAAAAAAATTGAAATTTCTAAATAGTTTCTCCATCTGCCATTAACTCTTGTGGAACACCTAAAGGGTTAACAAAGTTTGTAAACCCAGTTTTGAATACCTTGAGGGGTGTACTTTCTTAGATGGAGTCACTTTTTTGAAATTTCTATTCTAGGGGTGCAACAGGGGGCTTCATATGGGACATGGTATAAACAAAACTAGTCCTGCAAAATCTGCCTTCCAAAACCCATATGGTGTTCCCCTCCCTCTATGTGCTCCTGTTCGGCCAAACAGTAGTTTACGACCACATATGGGGTGTTTCTGCAAACTACAGAATCAGGGCAACCCATTTTGAGTGTTGTTTGGCAGTTAACCCTTGTTTTACTCCTGGAAAAAATTGATTATATTGGAAATTTTTTTAAAAAATTGAAATTTTTAAATTGTTTCTCAATCTGCCATTAACTCTTGTGGGAGACCTAAAGGGTTAATAAAGTTTGAAAAAACAGTTTTGAATATCTTGAGGGGTGTAGTTTCAAGAATGGGGTCATTTTTGGGAGGTTTCTATTATCTAAGCCTCACAATATGACTTCAAACCTGAACTGGTCCATAAAAAGTGGGATTTTGAAGATTTCTGAAAAATTTCAAAATTTGCTTCTAAATTTCTAAGCCTTGTAACATCCCCAAAAAATAAAATATCATTCCCAAAATGCTACAAACATGAAGTAGACATATGGGGAATGTAAAGTCATCACAATTTTGGGGGGTATTACTATGTATTAGAGAAGTAGAGAAACTGAAACTTTGAAATTTGCAAATTTTTTATAAATTTTTGCTAAAAATTGTATTTTTTTATGCAAAAAAATTAACTTTTTTGACCCAATTTTAGCAGTGTCATGAAGTACAATATGTGACGGAAAAACAATCTCAGAACGGCCTGGGTAAGTCAAAGCGTTTTAAAGTTATGAGCACTTAAAGTGACACTGATCAGAAAAAATGGCCTGGTCCTTAAAGTGAAATAGGGCCGTGTCCTTAAGGGGTTAAAAGACAAGCGGTTCTTGACCTAGTTCATAGACATTTACCAGAGATTGTGTGAGTACTTGAGACTCACCTTACAGATAAGACAGTCACCCAGCTGTGCAGGATGGGCTGTGCAGGTGTATCATTCTACTTACCCTAGTTATTCTATAGAAGTGTCAGTTCTAGATCATAATCGGATCTTGTCTGCTGCGCATCCTCTGCAGATAAGCAGGGTAGATAGGTTTTTCTTTATTGAAAGCTTGCTGGAAGATTATGTATCTTGGCTTTTATCTATGTCCCCCACCCTTCTCTCTTGAAGTATATAATTCCCTTTTAACTTTTATTGACCATTGGCCTGAGTGTTCCACATTAGTCAAACGGGATTATAATTGCGTTATGAATCCAGGGATTGATAGGATTTCGATCGGGGTAGATATCGAGATCCCTGTAAGAGGGTCCCCCCCTTGGCCAGATTTTGTCAGGAATGAGGCTTTGGGGCCTTGTGGGGAGGGGGAAAAGAGTGTATTCATGTGTAAGTAAATCTGGAAATTCTATGTCTAGGATAGATTTGGTATTGATTAATAAAAACTACTCTAGATGTATAGAGTAGCGGATGCAATATGAGGCCAGAGCTATCGCCGATCAAATAGCATTCTCTTTTGAGGTATCAATGGCGGAAAAATAGAGATAGGGTAAGACCCCCCCCTTTAGATTGAACCCCTATTGGATTTCTTTAATAGACAATCACAAGATGATGGAAAAGGAGTTTGTACGATTTTGGGAGAATAATTATGTCAGCTAAAACTCAATTGGTCTGGGATGCATTTAAGGCCTTCACTAGAGGTGTATTAGTACTATTTCTAATTTAAGAAAGGGATATAGTATAAAAGAAAAGAACTTAAAAGATGCAGCGGCAGGCACCATGATGGAATTCTCTAGAAATAAAACACAAAAAAAAGGGAAATTATGGAGAATGCCAGTCAGGATTATTCCAACTTCCTCCTGGATAAGGCCCAGCAGAGACTTTTTTTTTTAGGGGACAGAGATACTTTGCTGAATCAGGCCATCAAGGGAAATTTTTGGCTAGGGTGATCTCGAATCAGGATAAAAAAAAAAAAAAGCGAGCTATTGAGTAATCGTTTTTCCGAAGGGATAATAGAAGATCAAGAGTATATAAAAGGAACCTTTGTTAGGCACTTTGCAGACCTATATAAAATCAGATAAGACTATTCCAGATGAAATGATTAATGTCTATTTGGACTCTATCTCATTACTGGTCCTCACAGACACCCAGAGATAATCTCTCAATCTTGATCTTTCCCTGTATGAATTAGAGGCAGCATTATAAGCCTGCTCGGAAAACTCCTCCCCTGGTTTAGATGGACTTCCATATAAATTCTATCGTAAATATAAGGAGGTTATTCTCCCTTCCTTATTGAGAGTTTTCACTCAATCATTGGAGGATGGTATTCTCCCAGAATCAATGTTAGAAGCTGTGATAGTATTAATATTAAATGTGGAGGCTTCTAGGCCGATTTCATTCTTAGGCTACTAGGCTTGCTAAGGTTATTGCATCAATTATACATCCTAACCAGAATGGGTTTACCCCTAATTAGGGCACCCACTTTAATATCCATCACTTGTTTGCTAACCCATAATCTTCCGGGGGGAAGGGGTTCTCGCTCCATCCTGTCTATTGATGCCTCTAAGGCTTTTGATTACTCTGGAAAGTTTTAGGTAAAATGGGATTTGGTTCCAGGTTTTTAAATATGGTTAAGCATTTGTATAATTCCCCCAAGGCTAGGCTGAATATCAACGGGAGTTTGACAGAGCTTTTTTCATTAAGTAGGGGTAACCATCAAGGGTGCCCTCTGTCTCCATTATTGTTTGATATTTATAATGAGCCCCTTGCAGCTAGGGTATGTCAGATATATTGAGCCAAAAAAGAATCCACATTAATAAAAGCCTCAATGCAGGAGGACTTGCCGCCGGGGCCTGAGCTGGCAGACCTCAATGTCTCCGGGGATAATTTTGGTACTAAGCAACACCGGGATCCAACCTTGTCCCGAGCCTGGGAAAATGTGCTAATAATAGATGGTGAACCACAACAACCAGGGGCAGAGTCGGTGTTCCCCCGTTTTGTGGTCCATCAGGATATGTTGCATCGGGTAAATCAACTGCGAGGTGAATCCGTTGAACAGTTGGTGGTGCCTCAGGCTTATCGCAAACTCGTGTTAGAGTTAGCACACCAGCATGTTCTCGGGGGTCATCTGGGAATGCAGAAAACACAGGACCGGATACTACAACGGTTTTACTGGCCCAGTGTGTTTTTTTTAAATCAGATAATTATTTGAAATTTTTTGAAAATGACAAAAATACAAAGAAAGAAATTGGCCTGCACATTATACATGCATCAGTTGATAATAACAGTATCATAGTATTACATGATCGGCAAAGAGTCACTTCCATGAGTATGTAATATGGCAACAGGCATATCATGAGATGCACCTAAGATCAAGTAAACTAGTTACACAGTATACCATGTACAAACCACCTTTCCATCCATTGTAATTAATGAACAAAAGATCAACCCTCCCTGCCCAACTATAACCCAATTCCCCCCCCCCCCCCTTACCCGAGCAATGGAACGGATCCGAACTCCAACATCAGCTATTTTATTAATGTACCTTAATCATAGCCTTTGGTGTACTTCTCCTATCTGTTTAATATTCTTCTTGACACCCATCCTGTGTAATGCTAATCACTTTCATACATCATACGTCTATAGCTGATTAAGCTGAAGAACAAAATAAATCAGGGACTGTGCCTCTACCGTCTCATATTTCAACTAAGATGAGAGGCTAATCCGGACACTGTATCCGAAATGGCCCAGTGTGTTTAAAGAGGTGGACGAGTTCTGTAAGTCTTGCCCGACCTGCCAGGCAACTAGCCCCCAGCACCTTTTTCGCAGTCCCTTGGTACCCCTCTCAATCATTGAGGTATCGTTTGAGCGAGTCGCTATGGACCTAGTAGGTCCTGTACCAAAGTCCACCAGGGGACACCAACACATCTTGGTTGTCCTTGATTACGCTACTCTGTACCCAGAGGCAGTGCCACTGCGACATACTTCTGCGAAACTTATAGCTAAAGAGCTAATGGAGATGTTCTCCTGAGTGGGGCTACCTAAAGAGGTCCTGACTGACCAGGGGACCCCTTTTATGTCCAAGGTAATGAGGGAACTCTGCAAGTTGCTGCGTTTAAAACAGTTATGGATGTCCATGTACCATCCACAAACGGATGGACTAGTGGAAAGGTTTAATAAAACTCTAAAAACCATGTTAAAAAGGGTGGTGACCGTCTGACCGAGCTCGATGGCGGCTGCTTGAGAACAGAGCTCCTGCCACTAGAACCTTTCTCAGCACTAGTCTAAGCACTACCCAACCTGCGGGATGAAGATTCAACCTAAAGACTCGACCAGAACCATTGCGGAACAAAAGAGGGATCTCCCGCAGCACTCCGACATGGAAAAGTACCTGCAGAAGCCGGCACCTCAGGCGACCTCGCGTCCTGGCAAGATGGCGCTGAAACGAGGGGAAGAGGAGGAAGGAGCAGGCGACGCTAGCGCTGCAGCGGCATGTGAAGTCTCGGCTGAGGTGAGCAGATCACATATGGGAGAAGACCCGACAGCTCTAACTCGTGACTTTTTAGAATGCGCCCTGCAAAGGGCTTTAGCTCCGATAGCTGCCGACTTAACCACTATAAAAGCTGAGGTCCGCCATATTGGGCGCTGGAGCAAACACAAGACGCCATAATTACCTTCAACTCAGCGGTCAAAAGCTCACTAGGCTCGCACACCAGAGCCATGAACAGCTTACTGCTTCAAATGGAGGATCAGGAAAACAGGAATCGAAGGCGCAATAAAAGAATTAGAGGGTTTCCTGAATTTGAGGCCAGCGAGGATTTGTTTACAGTGATGGACTCACTTTTCATTTTCCTGCTGGGCCCTGATAGAGCCAAAGACATTACAATTGAGAGGGTGCACAGGGCACTTAGATCTAAACCAGGGTCATCTGAAAATCCCAGAGATATAATATGTGGCTTACTAAGCTATAGAGACACAGAGGACATTCTACAAAAGGCAAGAGAGAAAAAGGAGATATCAATACAAGGCTAGAGCGTGCAAATTTTTCAGGACTTAGCGGCCTCTACACTTCAAAACAGAAGGCTACTAAAACCGCTGACCGACATACTGCGCTCTGCAAAAATTCCATATAGGTGGCTATTTCCCTTCGGCCTCCTGATCTCAGCAGGGAATCGCCGGTTCACTATACATACTCCTGGCGATTTGATACCGTTCTGGGATATGACGGACATAGCTCCTGTTGAAATTCCCTCATGGCTGCCGGTAGCATTAGAGGAAGAACTGCCGCCATTACCTAAAGTTTCGCCCTGGATTAAACCTAAGCAACAATGGGGAGAAGCGACACGTGTTTCGGCTCTATGAGCCTTTGTCAAGCCTAATACATCTATGTAAACTAGAAATTTAAATAGTGCGCCGTACCTGACGCAGGGAACGTGGTGAGGTCACATTACCATGACTACCACTATCAACAAATCATTATGTGCAGGAATTCTTGTCATTACTGCACTGGATCAGATTAAAGATATATTACAATATCATGACATTGTTGCAAACAGTTATCACATAATTGAATACTTTGTATAACTGTAACCCCTTTATATGGGCATTCTAAACATATATGTGACAGAGTTAGATATATCGATCCAATAGAAAAAAAGGGAGAGGGGAACAAAAGGAAAACCAAGTAAGCTGTCAGTATGGGACTGCTGCAAAGAACTAAAATAGCATACATCAAAATTCATATTAAATGAAATTACATATATCAATGAACGCTGGCTGTAATCTTGAATTTCTTCTATTATTGCTTCTATTATTTTTTCTATAGAGACTATAAAGAAAAAATTATAATGAAAAAATATTTTTGTATATATATATACACATATACCAAAGGAAAAAATAATGTTATTCACAGGAATGCATTCAAGTCATATTCTCGATTGAGACCTTTAGGCTCAACAGTCTGCAAAGTATGTATCCAAAAACTCTCACGTTTTTTAAGCATGAGAACTCTATTGCCACCTCTGCGTGCTGGCAACACTTGCTCAATAATTTGGAATCTCAATTGAGATACATTATGGGAACATCTGTCAAAATGAAGGGGAACCGGCAATAGTAAAAATTTTTTCCTTATTGTAGATTTGTGATTACTAAATCTGTCCTTCATTCTGACAGACGTTTCCCCAATGTATATCAGGCCACATGGGCACTTTAATAGATACACAACAAAATTGCTGTCGCAAGTGAAAAAACCTTTTATGGGAAACTGCTTCCCAGTGTGTGGATGAGAAAAAGTTTCACCTCTAATAACGGCTGAGCAGTGAACACAATGTAAACAGGGAAAAGTTCCCTTTTTTGGAGTGGTTAAAAAAAACTATTTAAATTTCTAGTTTACATAGATGTATTAGGCTTGACAAAGGCTCATAGAGCCGAAACACGTGTCGCTTATCTGCTTATTTGTTCTCTGCTTTGACCGTTTGATGCTTGAATAAAGCAGTTTTCTTCAACCATACCCGAGTGCCGGTCTTCTCTGTGAATCAAGTGGGCTGTCTCTCCCTGACTCGAGCACCGGGACCTCTAGAAAGACGAGGAGTGCCGTCCGTACTTTACTACATTGGATTTCCTGGCTATACGGTACGGGCACATTCATTTATAACCAGTTTAAAATATGTCATTTGCATACTCAGAGGAACGAGCAAGAGAAATTGTGTCTGAGGTGACGACCAACACTGATTTCCTTAAAACTCCACCTGCTGAGATACGCAGTAGAGATTGGGAAAAGGAATCAAGGAAGCTGATAGCGTGGGAGCTGCATGCAGCAACGCTGGCTGAATATTGCAGACAACAGAGGATTCCTCGTGGTTTGAGGGTTAATTTGAGACCGACCTTTTTCTGTGAGGATCTACAGTATTGTACTCAATTTGCCAACATATTGAATAAATGTTCCCATGATTTAATGGTACTAACTATTGAACATTTGAATGCATCAATTGTTCAAACAAAGGCGCACATAACATCAATTGAACAACAATTAAAGGACTCTTTAACTGCTGAGGATTTGGTGGCTCTGAAACAGAAGATTGATAAAAATTGCAGTGAATTAAAAAAGGACATTGAAATCACCAAGCGCAAGAAATATACCAGAGATTTAGAGGATTATCAAAATAATCGGATCTACAGGTGGCAGGATCCATCGGGCACAGCTGTTCCTTTGACAAGACGATTTGTACGACGAGCAGGTTCCCAATCATCAGGATCTGGCAGTGATTACAACACAGATTATCATTTAGTCCAACTGAGGCCTTCGATACCTTTCAGTTTGATATGGACTGTCGACGCTTTTTTAGAGGTATAAGATTAAAGGCGCACTTTGCTGCCCAGGATATGTCAGTCTCCACAGTAGATTCATCCAGTCACACAGGATTATCAAGTCAATTTGGGTTAAGACTCAAAAGTAGTTACCAACCTCCTAAAACGCATCACCCTGTGGAGACCTTCATATCCTTGGTACAGAGAGATTTTGAAGTCATTTTGTCTGGTATACAACATGAGGGGTTGACTATTACGCATAATTTGTCCATAGCAGAAAAACAGGCTTTGCGTTCCTTACTTGATGATAAATCGGTCATATTTAAGCCAGCTGATAAGGGGGGCTCACTTGTTTTACTTGATAGGGAATATTATATTTCGGAAATACTGTCACAGCTCTCTGATAGAGACACATATTGTCCTTTAAACAGTGATCCTGTCTTTGATATCAAACGCAAATTAATGCAAATTATACAAAAATATAAGGATATATGTGGTCTCTAGGAGAAGCTGTGTCAGTTTTTGATTAATCAACATCCAGTTACCCCTATCTTGTACACTTTACCAAAGATCCATAAAAATTTGACAGCGCCCCCTGGTCGACCTATTGTGGCCTCTAATGAATCTATACTGTCTGCACCAGCCATGCTGATTGAGAGGGTTTTAACCCCCCTGATAAAGAATTCTCATTCTTTTTTGTTAGACACTAATTATTTTTTGTCTAACATTAAGGAATTACATCTTGAGACAGGAGATCTTCTGGTCACTATGGATGTATGCAGTTTGTATACATCCATTGAACATACTAAGGGATTAACTGCGGTTGAATGTATCCTGGAATCATCTCAATATACGGTACATGAACGAGAATTTTTTCTGCAATTACTTGAATTAGTGTTACGAGAGAATTATTTTTTATTCCAGGATACCTTCTTCCAGCAGAAGCGGGGTACCGCGATGGGCTCGCATGCCGCACCGCCATATGCAAATAGCTATATGATTTGGTTTGAAGAAAATTTTGTATATACAAACTCACTATATATACAGCATTGTATATTTTGGCGTCGTTTTATAGACGATATTTTTTGCATATGGCGGGGCGGCATCGAGTCACTTCATAATTTTGCTCAGGAAATGAACAATATATGGCCAGAATTGTCCTTTACGATTCAAAGTGATCTATCACAGATTAATTTTCTTGACACATTGGTGATTAAAGGTCAGGACAATCAGATACATACTGATTTGTACATAAAGAAGACTGATAAGAACAGTTTGTTATATTTTTCCAGCAACCATTCACCTTTTGTCAAGAAATCTTTGCCATACTCACAATTTCAGCGGGTAAAGAGAATCGTATCAGACAAACCAGTTAGACAGATTAGATTAAGTGAGATGGCAGATAAATTTTCTTCAAGAGGCTACCCTAGGCCACTTTTGGAGCGTGAATTACAGAAATGTAGTAGCCCAAATATTCAAAAGTCCAGCAGGGCCGGTAAACGTCTACCTTTCATTGTGAAATACCATCCCTTCATTAATAAATTTCGTCATGTGATCAACAAGCATTGGGGAATTATGCGTACGGCCTATCCCGACATTGTTGAATTTGGTGATGTTCCTATGATCTGCTATAAGAGAACAAAAAATATTCGTGATACTATTGTAAAAGCAGACATAGGAGGCACCACAATGCCACGCCAACTTTTTTTAACCACTCCAAAAAAGGGAACTTTTCCCTGTTTACATTGTGTTCACTGCTCAGCCGTTATTAGAGGTGAAACTTTTTCTCATCCACACACTGGGAAGCAGTTTCCCATAAAAGGTTTTTTCACTTGCGACAGCAATTTGGTTGTGTATCTATTAAAGTGCCCATGTGGCCTGATATACATTGGGGAAACGTCTGTCAGAATGAAGGACAGATTTAGTAATCACAAATCTACAATAAGGAAAAAAATTTTACTATTGCCGGTTCCCCTTCATTTTGACAGATGTTCCCATAATGTATCTCAATTGAGATTCCAAATTATCGAGCAAGTGTTGCCAGCACGCAGAGGTGGCAATAGAGTTCTCATGCTTAAAAAACGTGAGAGTTTTTGGATACATACTTTGCAGACTGTTGAGCCTAAAGGTCTCAATCGAGAATATGACTTGAATGCATTCCTGTGAATAACATTATTTTTTCCTTTGGTATATGTATATATATTCAAAAATATTTTTTCATTATAATTTTTTCTTTATAGTCTCAGAAAAAATAATAGAAGCAATAATAGAAGAAATTCAAGATTACAGCCAGCGTTCATTGATATATGTAATTTCATTTAATATGAATTTTGATGTATGCTATTTTAGTTCTTTGCAGCAGTCCCATACTGACAGCTTACTTGGTTTTCCTTTTGTTCCCCTCTCCCTTTTTTTCTATTGGATCGATATATCTAACTCTGTCACATATATGTTTAGAATGCCCATATAAAGGGGTTACAGTTATACAAAGTATTCAATTATGTGATAACTGTTTGCAACAATGTCATGATATTGTAATATATCTTTATTCTGATCCAGTGCAGTAATGACAAGAATTCCTGCACATAATGATTTGTTGATAGTGGTAGTCATGGTAATGTGACCTCACCACGTTCCCTGTGTCAGGTACGGCGCACTATTTAAATTTCTAGTTTACATAGATGTATTAGGCTTGACAAAGGCTCATAAAGCCGAAACACGTGTCGCTTTTCTGCTTATTTGTTCTCTGCTTTGACCGTTTGATGCTTGAATAAAGCAGTTTTCTTCAACCATACCCGAGTGCCGGTCTTCTCTGTGAATCAAGTGGGCTGTCTCTCCCTGACTCGAGCACCGGGACCTCTAGAAAGACGAGGAGTGCCGTCCGTACTTTACTACATTAAGCAACAATGGGTGGGACGGAACAAGAAAGCAGCGTACAGGGAAATGGATACTTGAACGCTCGATGGACGAGTGGTCGGGCTATGCCTGGTAGGCCTTCCTGCCACTTTGCCTCATGTCTACACACCGTTTGAAGTGATATTGTTCTCTCATATTGCTTATAACACCTTTATTTTTGGGCACAATTTGTCTTGTAATAGGTTTAAAGCCCCTTTTAAGGTTAAGCAAGAGGTTCCTAGACTGTTAAGCGATTGAAATCTTGTATACTTGAATCCAACCCAATTTGTTATTGGGATACCAGATGGCAGTCGGGTGTTCAGTTGCCATTGGTAGCTATCCAAGTGGGCTGAGAGGGTTCTAGGCCGATCAGGGTGTACTGTTGACAACTGATCAGCCCCCCCTGCCAAAAGGAATCACAAACTGACAATGCAGTCATCTATTATGTCATGTAGTTCCTACTTGGTTGAATGTTGGTTTACACTCCATTTGTTCTTTATGTTTAGTCTCCATACCTGATCACATTGGTCATACGGCACAAGTGTTGCTCTTATGACGGCACATAGATGGCGCCACTGATGCTCAAAATAGCAACCTTTAATGTCCATGGTTGCATAGGCCCTGTTAAAAGGAGCCGTATATTTAGTACAATTAAGAAAGCAGCGATAGATATAATAATGGTGCAAGAAACTCACTTTACATCTCGCAGTTTACCCAACCTAGGTAGTACCTCATTTCATTACTGGTTTCATGCTTGTTCGGATAGATCAGCTTCTAAGGGGGTTAGTATCGGGCTGAAAAAAGGGATACCTTTCACTTTTCATTCCCAGCTAATAGACCCAGAAGGCAGGTATATACTGGTGAATTGTGAAATAGGTCACACGAAAATCACTCTGTGTAATTTATATGCTCCAAATCTTAAACCGGTGAGGTGGTTGATGGAGACTTTGAACAAGATATCCGCATTCTCTACTGGTTGGTTGTTCATAGGAGGCGATTTTAATTTGGCTTTAAATCCACAATTGGATTCCTCCTCCCAGAGATCGGTTATCTCCTTCAAAGCGCTTAAATCCCTGAAAATGCGTCTGAGAGACCTACATGTAGTTGATGTATGGCGATCAATTCATGGGGATAGAAGGGACTATACCTTCTATTCAAATCCGCACAAGTCTTACCAAAGGCTTGACTACCTTCTTATCCCAGAACAACATTTAACGTTAGTCAAATCAGCTGATATAGATAACATAACATCCGACCACGCCATGATGCATTGTGCCATTACGATCCCTGGGATCTCAGGGAAGGAATGGTCGTGGAGATTAAATCATACGTTACTGGATACACAAAAACATGTGGATGGTATCTCGGAGAAATTAAGAGTCCTCAGCCACATCACCTACTATAGTATGGGAGGCACATAAGGCGGTTATACGGGGAGAGTTCATAGCTTTAGGATCGCACCTCAAGAAGGAACGTATGAAACGGTTGACGGACTTACTGTTGCGAATCTCTCAACTAGAGAGAGTACACAAACAATCTCTAGCAGTAAAGGATTTTGAATCGCTAGTTACTCTTAGGCAAGATTTGAAATCGCTTCTTAATATTAAAACCGCTAAAGCGTATTTAAGAGTCAAACAAAAGCATTATATACACGGGAACAGGGGGAGTAAAATCCTCTCGGCAATGATTAAAAAGAGAACAGAACAGGTGTTTATCAAACAAATGAAAAAAAAACGATGGTTCGTTAACTGCAGAGGTAGGAGAGATTTCCGAGGTGTTTACAACATATTACCATGAATTATATAATATAAGGAAAAATGAACCCATAGAGGAATGCCAGGCCAGGAGCGATAAGATGAAGGCCTACTTAAAAAATCTCAATCTACCCGAATTATCGGGAGGAGATACTTAAACATTGATGGCCCCTATAACATTGGGAGAGATGGAGAAAGTCCTAAAAAGTATTCCCAAAGGTAAAAGCCCGGGACCAGATGGTTTAACGGTTGCTTACTATAGAAAATTCCTTCCTACGCTAGGACCTCACCTGGTCTCCCTTTTTAATGCCCTATTACAAGGAGAACCTCTACCCAAACAGTCACTGGAAGCCCATTTTACAGTGCTGCCCAAACCGGGTAAAGATCCGGTCATGCCGGCTAGCTATAGACCAATATCACTGCTTAATGCAGATATCAAAATATGGGCCAAGATCCTAGCTCATATGGTCGCGCCCATGCTCAAAAATCTAATCTTACCAGTGCAGTCAGGGTTTGTGGGAGGCAGGGAGTGCAGAGACAGCACATTTCGGGTAATACAGGCTCAGCAGTACGCCTTATCTCACGGGAAGGGGCTCACATTCCTGAGTACTGATGCCGAGAAGGCTTTTGATAGGGTAGATTGGCAGTTCATGGAAGCTACTCTACATAGGTTTGGCTTTCCTTCTCAGTTTGTGACAGCTGTGCTGTCTCTGTACTCCTCACCCACAGCTAGGATACGGGTCAATGGGAATCTCACACCTCACTTTGATATTAGAAATGGGACCCGCCAGGGCTGTCCTTTATCGCCAACCCTATTTTCTATTGTGTCTGGAGACCTTTATTCAGGCCATCAGACAGGATGAGGGAATTCAAGGTCTTAAAATAGGTTCACAGACACATACGGTAGCGGCATTCGCAGACGATATGCTTCTACTGCTCCCCAAACCATTAGAAGCTGTCACGGTCTGGAGTCAGGCTCGGAGGCCAGTAGCTATAGCAGCGGAGCAGATATTCACACTGGTCACCCTGGCTGATGACACGGGTTCACCTGAGGTGCGGGGTCTAAGTACTAACCGGTATTCGCCAGAGCTCCTGATGGTGGAGATGGACTTTGCTGCGTGTTAGTACCAGGTCGCGGTCCTCAGGATAGCCCAAGCAGGAGGTGAGCAAGCCAAGGCCCAGTAGCAGATATAGCAGACAGGGATCAAGCAGAAGCGTGGTTGAATAACAAGCCAAAGTCGGTAACAAATAGTGCAGGTTGGGATTAAGCAGGAGCGTAGTCGAGGAACAAGCCAAATGTCAGTAACGGATGGTAGCAGAGATACGGTCGGCAGCAGTAAAGACAAGAGCAAGATATTGGCTGGTAAGGCACAATAATCTGGCAACCAGGAAGTGCAGAGACATGGCTTAAATCAGGAAGTTCATGGGAGGAGCAAGGGGTTCAAGGTTCAAGGCAAACAAGATTCAAGACAAGATCATTCAAGGAATAGTCTAAGGAACTGTCCAGCACTTCAGGTGGCTCAGCAAGTAGAGGCACCGCCAGACACAGCAGAGGTCCCAGGTTCAAGTCCAGATCCTAACAGTACTCCCGTCCTCCCAGGACATCCCCTGGATGTCTTAGGGCCAGATTTGTGAGGAAACCTCTGGTGGAATTCCTTTGTTAATCTAGGGGCGTGAACATTCTCAGCCGGCTCCCAAGAGTTTTCTTCTGGCCCATATCCTTCCCATTGAACCAGATATTGTAATTTTTTCCGAAAGATCCTGGAGTCAAGAATTTTTTCCACCACAAATTCTTCTTCACCCTGTACTTCAACAGGTGGAGGAGGAGGATGAATTCTTCCAGAAAAAGTATTTTCATGAAACATTTTAAGTAGCGATACATGAAAAACAGGGTGAATCCTCATATTGTCGGGAAGTTTTAGGCGAAAAGTGACCGGGTTGATTTGAGAAGAAATCTCAAAAGGTCCCACAAACTTTTGACCCAACTTAGCACATGGAACCTGAACCTTCACATTTTTGGTAGATAACCAAACTTTGTCACCTACTTGAAAGGTGGGGATTGATCTCCGATGTCTGTCAGCAGCTTTCTTGTAATACTCCTGAGCCTCCTTCAATGTGTCCGTCAATTTCTCCTGGATCTCCTGTAATGAAGTTAATCTGTCTGTAACAGCAGGAATTGGAGTTGAAATAGGTAGCCCTGGAATAAAAACTGGATGATACCCAGTGTTTAGGAAAAAGGGGCTTTGGGAAGTGGATCTATGTTTAGAGTTATTGTAAGCAAACTCTGCCGTAGGAAGGTAGTACACCCAATCATCCTGAAGATAACTCACAAAGCATCGAAGGTATTGCTCCAAGGTTTGATTGGTCCTCTCGGTCTGACCATTAGACTGTGGATGAAAAGCTGAGGACAGATTAATTGTTACACCCAACGCTGAGCAAAAACTTCTCCAAAATTTAGAGGTAAACTGTACTCCTCTGTCAGACACCACATCATCAGGAATTCCATGTAGTTTAAAAACTTCCCGGACCATTACTTCTGCAGTATGTTCGGCAGAGGGTACCCCCTTAACTGGAATAAAATGAGCCATTTTAGTGAGACGGTCCACAACTACCAGGATGGTGGTCATCCCTTTAGAAAGGGGAAGGTCAACCACAAAGTCCATCGAAATTGACCCCCATGGTCTTGATGGAACAGGCAGTGGTTGAAGTAACCCCAGAGGAGACGATCGGGGTGTCTTATTGCGAGCACAGGTTCGACACGAAGCCACATAATTCTTGACATCTTTCTTGTACCCAGGCCACCAAAAGGAACGTGATAAGAGTTCCTCTGTCTTAGAAACCCCAAAATGACCAGCAGGTTTAGAGTCGTGAACCAACCTGAGGGCTTCTACTCGAACTGATTCAGGTACATAGAGGCAATGCGCTTGAGTCCAAAAACCGTTGCTGTACTTGAGGTTAAAGTCTTTAGGAGGATGATTAAGAAGTGGGTCATTCTCATACCCCTTCTTGAGAAGATTAAGAAAGGTCTTAGAACTCATGGCCCCTAGAAAGTTCTTTTGAGGCAGGATCGTACATTCGGAGTTGCTTTCCTGGAGAGGCCCAGACAACATCCGTGACAGGGCATCAGCCTTACCATTCCTTGACCCAGGGCGGTACGAGATAACGAAATTGAACCTCGAGAAGAATAGGGTCCAACGTGCTTGTCTAGATGACAACCTCTTGGCAGAACGAATAAATTCTAAATTTTTGTGATCCGTGAGAACGGTTACAGGGTGCTTAGCCCCTTCCAGCAGATGCCTCCACTCAGAAAATGCTTGCTTAATTGCCAGCAGCTCCTTGTTTCCAATGTCATAATTCTTCTCGGCTGGAGACATCAGTCGAGAGAAATAAGCACAAGGATGAAGCTGCATTCTTTCTCCAATTCGCTGAGAAAGAATAGCTCCCACAGCAGAATCTGATGCATCAACTTCTACGATGAAAGGTAGTTCAGGATCTGGATGTACCAGTATTGGTGCAGTAGTGAAGAGAGTCTTTAGTTTACTAAAGGCAGCTTGTGACTCAGATGACCACAAAAAGGGTATTCCTTTCTTTGTCATCTGTGTAATTGGAGCTATTACCTTGGAGAAATTCCTTATAAATCTCCTGTAAAAGTTAGCAAATCCAACAAATCGTTGTATCTCCTTAACATTCGTAGGGACAGGCCAATCCACCACTGCTTTGATCTTATCGGGATCCATGCTTACCCCTTCAGAAGAAATTATGTAACCCAAGAACTGGATCTGACTTTGTTCAAACTCGCATTTCTCTAGTTTTATGTAAAGTTGATTCTGCCTTAGTCTCTTGAGGACAATACAGACATGCTTGCGGTGTTCTTCCAAATTATCAGAAAAAATTTGAATATCATCCAAATAGGCTATTACAAACTGATCCAGCAAATCTCGGAAAACATCATTAATAAAATGCTGAAAGGTTGCGGGAGCATTGCACAGTCCAAAGGGCATGACCAAAGACTCAAAATGTCCATATCTGGTTCTGAAAGCAGTTTTCCATTCATCTCCAGGACGAATGCGGACAAGGTTGCATGCCCCCCGTAAATCTAATTTGGTAAAGAGCTTGGCGGAGCGGAGTCTCTCGAGCATTTCTGGAATCAGTGGAAGTGGATAGCGATTTTTAATTGTGATCCTGTTTAAATCTCTGTAGTTGATACACGGACGCAGGGTTGAGTCCTTTTTCTCCACGAAGAACAAGGCTGCCCCAGCAGGAGAGGTTGAGTGTCTGATAAAACCCTTCTCCAGATTCTCATTAAGCCACTCCCGGAGCACCTTCAGCTCAGGTTCTGATAAAGAAAAAAGGCGACCAAAGGGTATTTCTGCCCCTGGAAGCAATTCAATGGGGCAATCATACGAGCGATGAGGAGGCAGCTGATCGGCGTTCTTTTTATCACAAACGTCACAAAACTCAAGATATTGTGGAGGTAGCTTGTCATATGACTGGGTAGTTACCATAACTGCTTGTGAATCCAGGGTTGGTGGAGGGCTTATTTGATAAGATTCCCTGCAATGTTTTTTGCAATGGTCAGAGGTAAAACTTAAAGAACGTGTTTCCCAGTTGATGGAGGGATTATGGATAGAGAACCAAGGAATGCCCAGGATGATAGGGAACTTGGGTGATGTGATCAGCTGAAAACTGATAGTCTCCTGATGGTCAGTCTCAATTAGGAGTTTAAGTGAAACAGTCTCATGGGTAACAGGTCCTGAAGATAAGGGTGAGCCATCCACAGTTTCCATATCAACATGGGTGAGTTTATTTCTTATTTGAATGTTATGATTTTGGGCAAATTCAATGTCCATGAAGTTTCCCCCGGCCCCTGAGTCCAGCATAGCAGAACAAGGTATTTCACCATCTTCAACGATAAGCTTTATAGGGATGATAAAATGAGTTGATAAAGAATGAACTTTATTTGCTTCCTGAATCAAAGGAGAGACAGACTGAGAAATTGAGTTTATTTGTTCAGATACAACATCAGTTGCCGCAATTGTTCTTCTAAATTTATTGGGACAATTAATTGCATAGTGTCCAGCGTTTCCACAATAAAGACATAAGTTCTCTGAACGTCGTCTTTCTTTCTCCTGAGTAGTAATAGATCTTTTAATAGCATCCACCTACATAGGTTCAGCACTGTCAGAATCTGGAAGAACTCTTGGACCCTTAGGAGTAAACTGGCTAGTAGAAAAACGCATGTCACCATTACTGCCTAGGATTCCCAGTCTCTCTTTTCTCCTTTCAGTAAGCCTCTGATCAATTCGAATACATAATTTAATAAAAGCCTCAAGGTCTTCAGGACTTTCTACTCTGGCTAGCTCATCTTTTACTTGTTCAGAGAGTCCTTGACGGAACTGACTCTTTTGTGCTGCTGGATTCCAATTGGTATCTGAGATCCAACGTCGGAATTCTGTGGTGTACTCTGCAACTGAGCGTCTGCCCTGCCTTAATTTGTGTAATTTTGCCTCAGCAGTAGCGCAGCGGTTAGGATCATCGAAAACTTGATTCATAGCAGCCACAAAATTATTGAAATTATCCAGGATGACATCATCTTTCTCCACATAAGGGGAGGCCCAGGCTAAGGCTTCCTCAGTCAGGAGATTAATAATAAACAGCACCCTTTTCCTGTCAGAAGTAAATGCAGCTGGTTGCATCTGAAAGTATATACGACACTGATTAAGGAAACCTCTGTAATGGTGACGGTCTCCATTAAACTTGAGTGGTAGGGGCATTCGTGCATTAGTATCTACAGCAGCAGTGTCACGGGAACGAAAGTTCCGCAATTGTCTATGCAGATCAAGGATGTCCTCTTGTAGCCCTTTCACTTCAATTTGTAAATCAGCAAACTTCTCCTGGTAGTTAACACCAAATGCCTGCAACTCAGAGATTTGTACCCCGAGAGGAGCCACAGCAGCTGCTACAGCGGCCTCCATGTTTTGGGCCAGATTATTCTGTCACGGTCTGGAGTCAGGCTCGGAGGCCAGTAGCTATAGCAACGGAGCAGATATTCACACTGGTCACCCTGGCTGATGACACGGGTTCACCTGAGGTGCGGGGTCTAAGTACTAACCGGTATTCACCAGAGCTCCTGATGGTGGAGATGGACTTTGCTGCGTGTTAGTACCAGGTCGCGGTCCTCAGGATAGCCCAAGCAGGAGGTGAGCAAGCCGAGGTCCAGTAGCAGATATAGCAGACAGGGATCAAGCAGAAGCGTGGTTGAATAACAAGCCAAAGTCGGTAACAAATAGTGCAGGTTGGGATTAAGCAGGAGCGTAGTCGAGGAACAAGCCAAATGTCAGTAACGGATGGTAGCAGAGATACGGTCGGCAGCAGTAAAGACAAGAGCAAGATATTGGCTGGTAAGGCACAATAATCTGGCAACCAGGAAGTGCAGAGACATGGCTTAAATCAGGAAGTTCATGGGAGGAGCAAGGGGTTCAAGGTTCAAGGCAAACAAGATTCAAGACAAGATCATTCAAGGAATAGTCTAAGGAACTGTCCAGCACTTCAGGTGGCTCAGCAAGTAGAGGCACCGCCAGACACAGCAGAGGTCCCAGGTTCAAGTCCAGATCCTAACAGAAGCGTTCCCAGCACTATTGAGACAATTAGATGAATTTGGAGATCTATCCAATTTCAAAATTAATCTATCAAAATGTGTGGCGCTAGGGTTTAACACTCCTCATACCACCATAGATCATCTTAAGGACAATTATCCCTTCCAATGGCAGGATGATAACATAAATTACTTAGGGGTTCGCATAACTAGAAACCCTGACCAGCTATTTTTGCAAAACTACCCCAAACTATTGACAGATATTAAAACTTAATTAAATGAGCTAAAAATTCCCTTTTTGACATGGTTAGGAAGAAAAAATGTTTTGAAAACGTATATACTTCCTAAACTCTTATACCTGATGCAGACAGTGCCTGTACCTTTACCACTGCACTATCTGACTATCCAACTTTGTGTGGAATCAGGCCAAACCCAGATTAGCCTATAAGAGACTGACTCTACCCAAACACAAAGGAGGGTTTGGATTACCAGATATTAGTGGATACTATGGTGCAATTCAAATGAGATTACACTTGGAATTAGCAAATCCTCGAGTTACTAAACTAGGTTGCCAAATTGCTAGGAGGATCCTGGGACAGAGGAATCTAGCCATGTTATGGGACACGTGTAGAAAGCCCTCTAGTAGAGATAACATACCTAGCTCCTTAAGAGGTGTGTTTGACAACTGGTTTAAGCTATCAAGACATTTACATCCCTCAAAGAAACTATCACCCTTCACACCTATCGGTTACCTCCCCTATCTGTTACAAACGGATTTTCAAGATGAAATGGGAATATGGGCAGCTATGGGAGATGTGGCTGTCGGCGACATATTAGAGAACAGAAAGGTCCCACCTTTCCAAAACCTGAAGGACAGGTTTAAGCGCATTCCTTGGGCTCCAACCCATTACTCACAATTTAATAAGGTATGCTCTCAGTACTTGATGAGCACTGCGAGTAAATATGTCCCCACCTGGTACGACACGTTATGCAGTCAACCGACATATAAGAAGGGTATTGTCTCAAATCTATATAATAAAATACTAGAAATAGGATCTCAGAACTCAGACCATCGTTTGTCACAAAGTGGGAAGAAGAGATTGGGCAATCACTAGATGATAGCACTGTTAGTAGATTACTCGCACACTCACATGGTTATTCCAGGTGTATTAAGATCCAGGAGAATGCTTTTAAGATAGTCACGAGATGGTACAAAACACCGGAAAAGTTGCACTCTATTACACCTGAAATACCTGCCGATTGCTGGAGATGTGGGGAGGCTGAAGGTAACATGCAACATAAATGGTGGTCATGCCCACAAATCACTAGATATTGGGAATTAGTGTCAAGGGAAATCCAAAAGATCTGCAAGATTAAATCACCCCTTACATCACAGGTAGTACTTCTCAACTTACCAGATAGTCACTATAAACTGACCAATAATTCATTACCGGCGCAACTGATAGCTGCAGCAAAGCTCCTTATCCCGAAATATTGGCTATCCAAGCAGATCCCCAGTCTGAGGGAATGGGTT